>NC_050574.1:207150284-207461951 GCF_011100635.1 Trichosurus vulpecula | reverse complement strand
CACAAAAAATGTATTACTATGAAAAAGTGGCCCCCTACTCTAAAGGGGAATCTCCATAAACAGGTATATTGATCTTAAAAGCACCTATGCCCAAACAGAGTCTACTATACTCTTCTTCCTGGCATCCATCCCCAAATGAAGGACTAAATCAAAAAATAAAAACAATATAATTTGTAGAAATCAATTTGAAAAGTTTTTAAAAGCTTCTGGCTGTGCTATATTAGCTAATTTATCAGGGATGGGTTTTAAGACAGAGGGTTTTTTGTTTGTTTTAAGTTAGCAGTTTTTGCTACCACATATAATTGGGTATATTGGGAACATATGACCAATGGTCAAATCAACTTAGTTCCAAGCTTTTTCAAATAGCTATGTCAAGTACCATGCTCTAAATGTATAAAACACAGATTATGGCATTTGTTCTTTGTTTCTATTAAGTTAAAAAATTGCAGGTATTACAGAGGCAGGGTAGACACCTTAAATTTTACTGAAACTGTAGATTCAACTAGTTAGGATATAAAAACCAGAAAGGTAAGAAGGAACTGGCATGCAGAATTTGTCATGTAATCTAGGGTCCTAAGATACTGGACACTTCAATGCCAAGTGTTGCCTCATCTGTATAAAGGGAATAATGATAGCATCTGCCTCCAAGAGTTGTTGTGAGGCCCAAATGAGATAATTGTAAAGTGCTTAGCACACTGCCTGACTGTAAAAATGTTAGTTATTATTGTTATTATCATTATCATTAATTATCACATGAAGGATTGAAGCTTGCCCTGTTAATTCTCCTAAGGCAGTATTTTACATAGCTCAAACAAATCCAATTCTTATAGGCTAAGTAACTAAGAAATTGAAAAACTGTTGAGACTTAGAAAAAGGTCTCCACACAAAATTCTCTGCTCTATTTAGTATCTATGTGAATATGTCGGGAGCTATCAAGGCTCCCTATACATCTTGCTGTGTGCATTTCTGTTCACAAGTTAGGTTGCTAATCAAAGGCCTAAAAAATACAGGAAAGCCATGAAAGCCTCAGCATCTCTATTTAATAAATAGAAATCTTTTCCTTGTGAGGGTACCATAGATTCCACAGATTTTTCCAATTTTACCACGTCATTAGCTGAATACTGGGACAGGTAAGACCTATTCAGTTTAGACACCGACTAAAAATACTGATGACAATAGCATATTTCCTGTTCCTTTGAATATACTAAATTTTGTGTCATTTTTAAAAGGTATTCTGGCATATTTTAAATCTTCAAGGATTTGACACGAAAGCTCAATAGAAAAACCGTTTTCCACTAACAAGTTTCTTCCAGACACCGAACAGACTATCCTTTGTTACAAGCCTGCCTATAAGCTCATCCTTCTAAGTGTTCTAACGACAATTTCATGGAATCTTCCGAAGAGCACATATGCACTTGAACACACAATGCTCTCATGCAGCAGGTCTAAACTATAAATGCAGAAGATGTTCTCTCATATATGTGTGAATTAAAAACCTATAAAATAAAACAGGCATTCTAAAATTTGTGTTTAAACTGATAACAGCTTTACTGATTTACTGACAATGAAAATATATAGCATTTTTTCCGTCAGAGCATTTATCAACACTTGGCATCCCTGCACTAACTTGACATGTAAGATGATCAAAATGGATTATGTAATCTTTCCCATTCATTCCTATTGATTTTAGTTATGATAAAATTCATCAGTGTGCATGGGAACGCTTAGTCTGAAAGGCTCTGGTTGACAAAAAACCCAACAGAGCTGTAATAGGCTGGATGTAATTTTCAAACAGGATTGCACAAATACAGAACTCATGCCCTAAAGGCTTCAGCTACAAATTAATACAAATAATTCAGGCTACCTCATAAAAATTAAATCTGTCTAATGCAGAGATTTCACTTCTGATAGAGCATTGCAAAATTCAGAGCAAAAAAAAATTAACAAGTAAATGTCATTTTAAAAATATAGTTTCTTAAGACATTTTTCAAACTTTTTTTTTAACTTCAAGACTAATCAAAGTTATTTCTGTGACTGCCAGGAACATCAAAATGCCAGTGAACGGACCATTTTAATCAGTTTTATTGATTCATGCTTTCAGTTCTTATTCAGTTAAAAACAAGGCACATTAAATACATCCTCTTATTGCTCTATAAATGCATGCAGCTCATTCTGTATATCAAAAGTAATAAATAATGGCAATAAAACACCAAGACAGTTATAAAAATGACAACCCAGCCTCAAACACAGTATTTAACAGTCCAATCTAGAACAATAACCTAACATAATACATAAAAGTGCCACATGTAAAAACATGCAGTATGTCTATCCAGGCCAGCACAGAGTTTGTAGCTGTTGGTATTTTGTTTCTGGTTTCACACATTGTAAGGACGGTTCTCCCCTGGACCACCCATAGGACTGAAATAATGCAAAACAGTACAAAGATACAACTGCATTGGCTTCACCCTTATTACATTCATATGCCAATAGCTTTCTCTTAAATACATAAAATGTGGGATAATTAATTCAATGATCGATCCTTTCATTTTTAACCTATCAGAATTAAGAATGCAGTTTTTTTTTTTATCAGAGAACAAGAGACAGCTAGCATTCCACATACCATGAAGAAAGGCCAAACAAAGCCAGAATTTAAAGCAGAATAAAGGGGCATGCAATAGAAATCCTGAGGTTCCACTCAAGATACATTGACTGAAAGCAAGAAATGGTACATGGGGAATGTGGCAGACAACCATGGTCTATAAATTAGTCTTATATTATCATAATTGCTACTACTAAACTGGGGGGGGGGGGGGGGGCTAATTTTAGCCATAGCCTACAAAGTGTTCACTACAGATAGGATTTTTTTTCAGCTGATAAAGGCTCTCCATAAAGGATCTCAAAAGTCACTTTGTAAGACTAATTGGAATAGGCTTCAGGAAGGACTTGATTTTTCCAAAAGTTATTATCAGGTAACCCCTCAAATGTTCATTTAGACATGACACAAAATGCTTGTATGCTTTATTCACAGTTAAAAAGAAAAGTTGGCACCAGCTGATTCCCAAGACAAGTGTCTGGAACTTGTGAAGAAGTACAGGTTCAGAATCAGCAGATTTTAGGAGAAAATTGATACAAGACCTCACACACAAATAAACATGCACAAGACCTATTTAACAAATGCAGATCTGGCAAAAGAATCTGCAGGTTCCTAAGCAAAAGAAGTCAGTTTCCTACTGTATTAGGTTCAGGGAGATATAAGTCATCGTTATCTTGATTTAACTAGAGGAAGAGAAAGAGAGGGAAACCAAACATACAATATTACAATATTTCATCCCAGAGGCACACACACATAAAAAATATTTTTTAAAAATAACTTTTTTGTCTGTTATGATTTGCTTAGCTTTGGACAGAGAAATTTATAATGTCTTGAGAACAGTGCTGAATTGCCCTATTTCAGCCACCATTTATTAAAAATATTGGCTGTAACCTTGAAAGAGGAGAATGTCACAGTGACTTCTGGAAGTATCACTACCTTGGTTTTGGTTTCATACTCCCTTGTGGCAAATGCATCAACTTCTAAGCTCCTTGTGGGCAGGTTGTTTTCCATCTCTGCAGCCTTGTACAATGCCATGCAAATAGCAAGCACTTAATAAAACAAAAAAAAGCACTTAATAAAACAAAATTTTAATGGTCTTTTTAAAAAATATATTTTGATGCATATCACAGTTTTTTGAATCTCACCATTTGGTCTTAATGGTGACATAAATACTAAAGAACTGACAGGGAGAGGCATTAAGATCTGATCTTATGCTAACAGAAAACACCGCTGTGCTGTGGTGTGTCAATTTGTGTACCAGTTTTTTTTATAACTAAGATTTCCAATCATGGTAGTAAGAGCTTCCATCGAAGTGTGATATTTGCTTCTATATACAGAACCTGATCTTTTGCAAAAGCTTGTGTGGGTTCAATTCACACTGGGAAGGGCCAAGGGACAAACTACCAGATGAAGGGAGTGCAACTAGAACCAAGTAGCAGCAAAAATATTCCTAAACCATCCTTACTTAAAATGTCAGATTTTTTCCTATAAGAGGATGAAAGGTAAAATACTTTTAAGGATTTAAAAAAATAACAAAAATGCAACTCTGTGCTTATGGTTAATATTTAGAATTAGAGCAAACTAAGATATTTTATTTCTACCCTCCCCCCCCATTTCTTTGCTAAGTGAGCAAAACCAGTGCAACAGGGCTCAGTCTAAACCAATATTAGACAATATCACATGCTCCCTCAAAGATAAGATCTGGGGCTTGAAACCTGTGCTTTTTTCACATGTGCTTGTCAAAATACATATCTACCATTATAGTACTAGTATAAAGAGATGGAAAATTTGGGCTCATCCTTGTTATATCCAAATGTGCCACTTCCATGCTAGTCTCAAAACAAGGAAATCAAGGATCTTCCTGGCAACCTCAGCAGTCAAAGAAAACCAACAGCCACTGAAAAAAAACGAACTGCCGAGATGAAACTATCACTGTAAGACTCAGTAAATGTCAATGCTATCCTTATCTATACCTGTGATTTGGGAAGCTTTCAGAGTTTCTCTTTGTGACTTACTCCTGAAACCAGATCTAAACTTTTTTAGTTTTGGCAGTCACACCTGAGATAGAAAATTGGACAATATTGTGAATGTGGGGCAGAGGGAATAAGGTGGAAGGAAGAAATCCTCAGAAACACTATCATTTCTAAAGGGGTCATCCTGCATGCCCTTTCTTTTTCAAGAGTAAAGGCTATCTAAAAGTTTAATGAACACAGGTATGTGTCAGCAAATCTCTTCCAAGTTCTTCCTTGAATTTCTGCCAAAACATTCTGCTTTGAGAACTGAGAAAAGCATGTCTAGTCTAACAGGCCAGAAGTATAGTATTAAAATCTGCATGAAAAATAAAGGTAAACTACCCCTTTTATAGGCTATCCTGAATGGCAAATATAAATCAAGGGCATACACAGAGATATCTTAGAGCTTTGGAATGTTTCCCAGTGGTTAAAAAAAAAAGCAGCTATACATATCCACTAGTTTGGAGAAGTAAGAGTTGTTTCTAGCATAGTGCTTCATTGTTGTTATTTCAGTGTTTGTTGGTTTTTGTTTCTGTTTTGTGACCTGCTCAGACTCACAATCCTCCACAACTCCGATCCACTGGAATGGGAGATCTTGAACCCAGGCTCTCTTCTGCAGTCTTCATCAGTACTGCCAGGCGGCTTCCAGAGACCATTCCTTTTTGAATAGCGCTCATCAGCTTAAAGAAACAGCGTTCGATATGTTAAAATGAACGTATACACCCACACCACACATGCATGCGTGCGCGCACACACACACACACACACACACACACACACACACACACGGCCAGCTCATTCAATTCTGAACAGCACTTTAATTGTTACAAAAACTGCAAGCTGGGATGAATGAGTTCTCTATCAAAAACCATAGCAGGTGCTACAGACAGCAGAAGCAAAAAAAAAAAAAAAACTCCCATTTTGGTGAATTTCAAACACAAAGGCAGGTAGATCATTTCTACAGGAACATCTCTCCAGTAAATCAATCTGTCTTTGAAAGCTAACCTCACTTGTTGCCCCTCTGTGTGTTCAAAGCACTTGAGCGTTTGAGAATATCTTAAATATTGGATTTTACATTTCATTTGTAAAAATGTAAAGCAATACTAGGGATAGGATAAAGACAAAACAATCCACATGATACAAGTGACCCCATATTTGACAGGTGGCATGAGGATGAATGATACTGTACTTGACTCCTTCAATATTCCTAAGGTCAAATTCCTTAAAGAGTTTTCAAAGTAATTTTCATTTAAGTCCTTGAAACTAGACCCAAAGATCTACCTTAAAGAATTAATAAACTCTAGTGCTCAGATTTTAGTTAATTCTTTTTTTATCCAATGGATAAAATCAGAATTAGTCTCAAAATTACATGTACTCAGCTGGCAAAGGACTTTTTCATGTGGAAAGCACTAAGCAATTGTGTTGTCTGTGTTTTTTTTTCTTTTTCCTGCCCAAGGCTTGCCAGTTTTTTATGATTTGCTTTCCCTCCTCTTATCCTCCCCAATAACATTTCTTTTTACTTCCTGATAGCTCTGGCCATTAACCACACCTGAAATACAACTGACTACAGTGCTCTTTAATACATTTACACATTTTGGATTGCACATTTAATCCCTTTTATATATTAATAACTTCCAAGGATAAAAGGGACTATTCAGATTCTAACATTGAAGAGTGTTTCGTAAGGCATTATTTCAAAGGTTTGGATAGTTAACTGCAAAAGAGCCCTGAAATCCTGAGCCCCCAAGTTGTAGACTCATACATCTATGACTATTCTCCACAAGAATCATCTAGAAATAGTCTTTATAGACAATAAGACTAAGAAGATAAAGCTAGGCTATATATCTTCAGAAAAAGGAAAGATTTTTAGCCTACTTTTACATCAAGCTGGAATCTACTCTATGTTAAAAAGAAAGAGGCACAGGAGGCAGGGGGAGTTAAAGGGTATAAGACAGACTTTGTTTTCCATCACTTGTGACCATTTTAGAGAAGACATCCTATATTCATTATTTGGCACAAATGATTAAAACATTAGAAGGACAGGACCAGGTGTGTCAAGTGACATAAGAATTTTCAAATCTTTTTTTGATAATTTTACTATAATTTACTCTAATTTCTCCTATATGTTCAAATGCACTTTAAATACAAAGAATTATAAGCAGAAATATAATTTTACTTGGAAATAAAAATTTCCATCCTACTATCTCCAGTATGTGCAAATGCATCGCATCAACTGATATAGCTTAGTCTTTTAAGGTATTCTTAAATTCTGGTCCTTCTAGTGTTTTAACAGCCAAAGATATAAAAACAAACTCTTGCATAAATAGTTTATTGCTTAGGCTATTAGTCTACAAATATCTTAAACCCTACTGTAACAAATGATCATCTTGAGTGAATTTTTTTTAACCAGGGTCAATTTGAATATAGCGTCACATCTAAAATACTGTCTTCTTCTGTCGTGATCCACAGTCAATTTTAAAAGCACTCAGATATTTTACGTGGAGAAACAATTACAAGTTTCCATGGATCCTATGAGATACATTATCTTTAACTGTTAAAAAAAGTTTTAAAGTATAGTATAAGCATCGGTATTTAGAATACAGACTTTTTTCATGGATAATTGGAAAAGTTAAAGCCTGATCACAAAGAGATTCTATAAGAAAACATGTAGAAAGACTCAATTACTTAGAATCAATTTTTTTCAACTATGCTCCACTCAAATTAACTCAATTACTAAACACAATTCATGCCATCCATGATGTTGGATTACTAAACAAAACTTAGTGGTGCTAGAGTCAAAAGACCTCTGTTCAAATTGTGACTCTGATGACTCATTCCTCCATATCAACGAGGGCAAATTATTCACCTCACTAAATGTTGGTATGCCCATCTGCAAAAAGGGGCAGTGAGTTTTGTGAAGGAAGCCCTCTGTGAACCTTCAAGTACAGTGTAAATATTAGTTTTTTCAACACCAAACTTTTTAAAAGGACTTTTAACATGGGAGAAAGTACATGATTTTACTTGATGGAACATTTTCCAAAAATCAATAAAAATTTTTTTAAATTTCCTGAAAATTACAAAGAAAAGGCATTACGTGGTTTCCATTTTAAAAGCCAAAATGATAGCCTGGATTTATTTTGAAGCCTGTCTTGGTTAAAAAACTAGGTTTTGCTGGGATGAAACTCTTTTTTGTAATGCTGGACACAACCTGTGGAAATTTTCTACATTTAGATTCAACAATGCTCTTATCTGCAGCTCATCTCCAGAGAGACAATTACCATTTCCTTTGCCTTGATCTTGTTTGTTTAACTTGACACAGTGAAGAAAGGGCTGACATTGACCAAAATCCCCAGCATTAATTTATCTCATGTTCAGCATTCATCATTGCCATGATGCAGCAAAGACCTGGCAGTCATTTGAAATACCTACCCAACAAAGACTACAAAAACAAACCCAGCTAGGAAGGAACAAATAAACTCTTCGTAAGTGGAGTGAGGTAGACAGATACAAATATATTGCTGGTCATCTTGCTTTATTTTATTTCCTTCTTTAGAGATATTTATGAGGATTAATGATCTTCATTGCCCAGTTTCCTTATGGAGTGAAAATGTGAAGTTCCTATCATCAATTAAAATGTTAAAGAATTGGGACCCAAGTATGGAATTACAAAGAATGTAAATATTTGAATTATATGCCATCATGAATATGGCCTCAAAATTAAAACATACATTTTTTCCCTTTAGTTTGCTTTCCATGTTTCTTGAAGCATAACTAACACCTATAAGACTATAAAATACAGTTCTGTTTTGTTTTTATGAGCTAAATAATGCATATTTAAGGTATTAAATGTATCTAAAGACGTATTGGGTCATCTGGTACAGTTGGGCAATAGGTACTCTAAAAGGGATATTGATCCATTCTTAACTCTATTCAGAGCCCATATTTAATCTAAATGGCCCAATATATTTGAGTGGTTTGTTCATTTAATTGTGAGAACATGAATAACAAAGAGAAAGAAAAAAAAATGTTCTGCATCACAGAGGCTCTTCATCAGCTCTATAGATTACTTGATAAAGCTACAGATGCTAATTTTTCTATATTCACAAATATAGGCAGATAAAAGGCTTTTTCTGATTTCTCCCTGAAACACCTATTTCTAGTACCCTCCTTCCTCAACCCCTGCAAATGCTTCTGTATGTGTACATATGTATCACATATATATGTGTGTGTATGTGTATCTGTGTATATGAGTGTGCATGTACACACATATGCATAGCATACTGTAGTGGATAAAAAGAAAGTCTTAACGCCAGTAAGACAAGGTTTAAGTCTCATTTCTGATTAACTCTGGCCAAATCACTTAATCATTCAGGTATCTAGGCAATTCTCTAATACTATAAGGTGAAAAGAAGGTATTGATCCTCATGGGTAAGGGAGTTTCCTCACCAGGCAGTTCCCTGAACCAATCAAATCACAGGTCCAATACACACACACACACACACACATTTCTGACTTTTACTCTTCTTTGTTTCTCAGTGGTAAAAGGCAATACCAACTATGTGTACTCAGTGGTCTATTTCTTAGAACAAGTTAAATAATATAACCATTCAGAGATAAGAAGCTATATTTTCAGGTCATTAAATTTTTTTGCCATTTGTCACTTAAAAAAACCAGCCACAACTCACCTGCAAAAATTCATTGAGTTCAACCAATCCATTTTTATTCAAATCTACTTCATTGAGAATTTCATGTAGTGTATTTTGATTCATTTGAATATTGACACTCTAAATGAAAGAAAAGTAGAGGCAGAATTAATTAATCACAAATTGTAGTTTTCTATTAATTTTATTAAATATTTTCAAAGCCCAAACAAACAAGGTTACCTCTAGCACACGCTGAACATCAACTATGGTAATAAAGCCTTTTTGCTCTTTGTCAAACATGTGAAATCTCTTTTTGTACCTGAAAAATAATGATCATTAATGGAAAACCTTGCTCACATTAATTTTTTTTAAAAATCAGAGTGAAGGAAAATTTTAAAAATAGTGGCTGTACCTCTCAATATCAGCAGGCTGTAGGCTAATTTCAGAACAGTATGTTAGCTGCTCCGACCGAGACTTGTAGCCCATTTCATAGTATAGAAAACTTGTTGCACAATCAAGTTCCTCCTAAAACACAGATCAAATCCCCAAAGCTCTTTCAATCCAATCAACATGTATTTGATAAGCCCTTACGGTACATATGTGCCTAGCACCATACAAAGCACAGGAGGCACCAAAGACAAACATGAAATAATTCCTAATGTCAAGGAGAGGAAATTCCAAAGTCTAAGTCTTTTTAAAAATTTCCCCTAAGAAATAAAGGAAGGAAAAAGTATTTCTTCATTCAGTTCAAAATTACTTATCATATCTAGGGTCTGCTGCCATCTAAAATATAACGTTAGCATGGTGTAAAGTGAATAAGTACTTGACAGAGATGGTACAAACTAACGCTGGTCACTTCACAAAGAGTGAAAATGAAGTCACAATGTGATGTGGGAATGCAGGAATCTGGCATTTGGTATTTGAGGGAAGCATTGAAAGAAATAGATCAAAGGATAGAAGAGGATCCTTTCGATCATCACCTCATGAATCCATCTATCCATCCCTCAATCAATAATTATTTCTTCAGTATGTGCATGAAAAGCTGTTCTAGAGTAAAATAATCAATTAAGTCCCTGGTTTCATGATAACATCTGGTTACTTCTCAAAGCTATATAGAAAGAGATGCCTTCCCTAACTTTCCACAATATAGGAGGGCTGTGGCTTACTGATTCACACCAAAGTTATGAGTGGAATGATCTGAATGTGCAGGAATAGAATGAGAGCCCTGAGATCTGGTTGTGAGGAGATGCTGATTCAATTTGTGCCAGGAATTCAGACTGTGGGAGGTGAGATGGAGGAAGAGAATTCTACGAACTAGACCGATCACATTCCACCCACTGGGAGGCAGTGGATTTACTTTGAATTCTCATTCCTTGAGTGTATTGGAGGTAAGAGTTTGGGAAATGATTAACAGATATTTTTCAGCACATACTAGGTTCAGAGTATGTACAAAGAAAACAAAAAGCTTAAACACCTATCCTTCAAGCCCTTCTATTGGGCTTGGAATTCATTAATAACTTTTCTCCCTTACTTTTAGTGCTACCTTCTCTGATACACCTTTCATGTTTCTTCCCTTTCCCTTCTCAAAGTTCTCTTGGCCTGGATCTCTCCTCTGCTTGCACTTCTTGCTACCTTGTATTAAAATTATGTGTGCACACATATGCCTAAGTGCAGAAAATAAGCCCTTTTTCTTGATGTCTGACAGTGCTTTGCACATAGCATGGGCTTAATAAATGTTTGCTGAATTCTATTTTGAATTTAAGAATCAGAAGGATTGTGGCCCATTGTATACCTTTCTGATCACATCATTCACTATATGTTGACTACTATGGTTCCAAACAGCTAGTATTCATTCATTTATTCAATAAATACTGATTATGCATTTACTCTCTGCTAGGCACTCTATAAAGCATTAGGAATACGAAGACAAAAGAAAATCATTTTTGCCCTGGAGGAGTTTATATCTCCCAAGGTCAAGACATAAATACAGATAAGTAAATGCAAACCACATTCAACATACACAAACCACATTCAAAACAAACACAATGGAGTGGAGAATGCTAGCAACTGGAGATTTGGCTTGCAATGCCAAACAGGAATTTAGGTTTAATCTCAGAGGTGAATGGGAACCAGTAGATCTTCCTGAGCAGGGAGTTAATGGAGTTAGATCCATTCTTCAATAATATCAACTTGGCAGCTAAGTGGATCAGAGATTAGAGATGAGAGAGACTAGAGGGAAGAAGATCACAATAGAAAGATAATACAACAGTTCAGATGTAAGACAACTTGTTAGTTGAGGACTGGGCTTGCAGTCAGGAAGACCTACATACAAATCCTGCCTCAGAACCTTGCTAATTGTGTGACCATAGTCCGGTCACTTATCCTCTATGAGCCTCAGTTTCTTCATATGTAAAACAAGGGAGCTGGACTCAATGACATCTAAGGTCCATTCCAATTTTAAATCTACCATCCCATGAAGAGAAGGGGAAAGGAAGGGGGAAAGTATTTATTAAATGCCTACTACATGCTAGGCCCTATAGTAAATGCTGTATAAATATTATTTATAATAATATGTGATGATGCCCATTTTACAGTTCAGAAAACTGAGGCAGACAGAAGTTAGGCAACTTGCTCAGTCTTGCACAGCTAGTAAGTGTATGAGACCAGAATTTAACTCGGCTCTTCTTGATTCCAGATCCAGGGCTCAACCTAGCTGCAATCCCATGCTGCTAGCCCCAGCTAGGCTGGTAGCCATGTGAGTAGAAAGACAAAAATGTTGTGGAGGCAGAATTGGAGAGACTTGAGAGACTTAGCAACCAGTGAGTTGGCTATAGGGAATGAGAAAAAGTCATCCCCAAACGGCTCAGATTTTGCAGACCTGAGTGACTGGAAAGCTGTTGGTGCCCCCCGGAAAGAAATAAGGAAGTATGAGGCAGCTAGGTGGTGCAGTGAGTAGAGCACCAGCTCTGAAGTCAGGAGGACCTGAGTTCAAATCCAGCCTCAGACACTTGACACACTTACTAGCTGTGTGATCTTGGGCAAGTCACTTAACCCCAATTGCCCTGCCTTCCCCCCTCCGAAAAAAAATAAGGAAGTATGGAAGAAGGTATTAGAGGAAAAACAATGAGTTTAAGTCTGGATGTGTTGACCTTTGCCTTTTCTATTGTTTCCCCTTTATGCAAATTAAGTCATCCCAATTATTTAGGGCTTTGGCTAATGAGTTAGACCAAAACTTGCTCTTGGCCTTGTTTTATTTGCTGCATGCATGGCAATAGCATCAAGATAGACAAGGAAGTCTGTGCCCCTGAAAATTACGATGGTTAGGGCTAATTGAAATAAATGAAAATAAAGTAGTAAAAAACTTTCCTACCATACTTATCAGATTCATTCCTAATAGTAATATGTAAGACCACTTCTTTATAGCTAAGCCTTGGCTTAGAATAAATTGGCTTTCTTTTGGCCTGAGGATAGGGGATCTAAAATGAGGCTTCACTGAATAAGCACTTGAAGATCTGGGAATAGGGCCATCATTTCATATCGCTTGTTAAGGGAATCATCTATAAAAACATTTTTGCTACCAAAGGGAGAAAGGTAAATTGGCAGAACACAGGAGTTTGACTACATGACACATTCTAAGAGGGTTTTCAATGAAAATGTATAAACATGTAATGGAGAATGCTCTAACATCCACTAACACAACAGAGTAGCCAAACATTTTATCTGAGAGTCAAAGTACTTATTGGAGAAATGTGATTGTAAAATTCTGTATTCAATACCTTTTTCTTTTCCTCACTCCAATTCAGTTCCCTTCCCATCAGGTCGACAATCTTAGGTAGAGCTTCCTCTGCAGCCTGGACATTCAGAAATGCAAGTCGAGTACGGCGTGAAATCATATCTACTGCGGTGCATGCATACTCTTTGATTCCATATTTCACCTGTGTTTGACATTTTTTAAAGTTATTTTGTACTCAAAGGTTTAAAGGCAACTGGCATGTACAAACCACCCCCCCCCATATAAACATGTATGTACATGAAAGGTAAAGTTTGGTTTTATACTGTTGGGTTACCTAGCTGGCCTAAGACAAGCAGTAACCACAGCTATGACTTTGCTCTTTCTGACAAATCACAGTTTGAAAAGTTGACTCTCTGGAAAAAGTTGCAGCTTTACTCTCAGTATAACCTGGTATAAATATGCAAAGCTCCCTTGCCTCTTGTTTGCCATCTTATCACATGAGCAGAAAGGTAAGTACCCTCTGCTTATGCATAATATGAATGTTATTTACCCAATTCTTTTTATTTGTTCTTTGGTTAGATACAGTAGAAAGAGCAACAATCTCTGTCAGAGGATAGGATTCAAATCCCGGTTCTGTGAGATCTTAGTCCTCAGTTTCTTCATATGTAAAATAGAAGGGCTGGATGAGGTCCCATCTAGCTCTCAATCTATGATCTTTAACTCTTATCCTATCCAAACCTATGATTTGTAGACTTTTTTAATTTGGTCTGCATCGTATTTCCTGTCTGGGATTGTAAATAACCAAATAGGAAGAATTGTGTATGTATATATGTATGTGTGTATATGTATATACATATATATACATATATACACACACAGGCACTTAATACATTTCTTATGATGACCATAAAATTAGTATTATATCAACAATAAAATATTTATTGAGGTACATAGTTGCAAAGCACTATGTTGGGTGTTATGGGGGATACAAAAGAAATATAAGATAATACCCCTGCCCTCAAGGAATTAATATTTATTTTGGGCAGACAATGTATAAACATATGAAAATTTTTAAATAACAATTTAAGACATCATAAGAAATATCATAAGATAGAATGTGATTAAATATAAAAGGGCGGTACAGATAAGGGCTAGGAGATCAGAAGAGCAGGAAGTCACTATGGACTGAAGTGGTTTGGAAAAGCTTAATGTTAGCAGTGACTTAAGCTGGTCCTTGAAGGGCAAATAGAATTTAGTCAGTATCTTGTAACTGCTTTAATTCATATTACCACCACTATCCCCCCAAATTTTAAAATTAAATATAAAAGGTAACCAAAAAGATCACAGTTGTATGGCCACTTATTTCAGACTCTGGCAGATGTTCAAGAAGACTAAACCCTAGAATCAGCAAGGTCTTCATTTGAGGGAGGAGGAAAATCATGATAAAAGTGAGTGGAATTCATCACAGCCACCAAGGGAGAAGAGGGCATTGAGAAGTAACGACCGCATACCTCTGCTTCAATGTACGGGAATTCAGACACGAGACGCACTCCAACGATGGGCCATCTTTTTCCAGTTACACTTGCTATTTTAGCTACCTCGAAGGCTTTGTCACCATAAGTAGAAGCAAGATGTTGAGCCACCTAGAGAAAGGAAATCACATTAGGCAAAGACCTTGAATATCAGCATCTTCTAGGTAAAAAGAAAAACCAAATAAACAAAAAAGCATGTGTAAGGGCTTCTTGTCAAGTGTTCCCACGGCGTGTAACAAATCAGTTTAGGAGAGTATTAGATTTTGATTGTGTGGGAGGATACTCCCTGAGCTCTGGATGCTTAGGCTAGCACTAAAGCTAAGATGCATGTATCACTGTTATCAGTGAGTGATGATGCTTCAGCTTCACTCTACCTCTAGGATCACATTGGAAGAATGGATTCAGTTGGTCTTGAGAAGTAACAAACTCAGGATGCTATGCCAACTGTTTAAAAAAGTAAATAGATAAAACAAAAGGGGAAAATATAGCCAGAAAACCTATTGGGGAATTGATGAAGAAAGAATGCAGATTAAAAGGTACCCTGAATAAAAGAGAGATTCATTCTCTCTCTCTCTCTCTCTTTCTCTCTCTCTCTCTCTCTCTCTCCCCCTCGTTAAAGCTTATTGGGTACCACAGGATCATAATATCTATTTAAGCAAAGAGGAAGATGAAACACAATAAACACATACCTCACTTTCAAGTCCATAATCCTGAACCAGTCTAATGTACAGAGTAGGGCTCCAATCCTTACCACCCTGTAGGTAAAGGCCAGATGTCCTACTTGGCCCTGCTTTAAACTTGTGATTTTTGATAGCAGTATCTATGGTATCTTCAGCCATAGAACGGTAAGTTGTCCATTTTCCACCTAAAAACATGTATAAGCAAATAAGTCACCAGACTGTCATACTGCTCAACTTCTGATTTTTTAAAAATTAACCAGTTATTAATTTCATTAGTAATAAAGTGATTCATTTGGTCATTGTTTACATAGCGACACAACATAATGGCATTAATTCAGACTGCAATAAAAGCAACAATTCAGACATTCTTAATGGCATTAATTCAGATCCCAAAAGGTGGGATCTTTTCATTGGAGACCATCATCTGAGCCTCATGAAACACCAATTCAATTTTCCATACCTGCTATAGTGATAAGGCCACTTTCACTGGTATCAACAACATGATTTCGAGAGATTGACTGGGTATCTTTAGATGTAGGATCTGTAACAAGGGGCCGGATTCCACTCCAAGCTGCTAGGACATCCCCTCTTCTCACTGTGGAGAATAGAAATAAAGGGAGAGGGTGCTAATTCACTATTAGCATGTCAAGAAAACTAGAGCAATTTTTAAAGTCAGATGAAGTTATAATCAACAGGAACAGAAGGAAAATAACATGGACTCAGAGAGGGGAAATAGCCTTAAATATAATATGGAAATCACTGGCCAGGTGCCACGTTGGACAGAAAAACAATTTAGAGGTCTTTCTGCCATCATTCTGTTACAGCTGCTGCCACCATTTATTCACTCCTCTTATATTTGTTGTTTGGGGTATTTGAGAACCAATAATCTCTTCAGTTCTGGTTTTCTTTCTTTTTGGAAAAGTTCTGAAAATGTGTCAAATGTCTCTTTATTATTGAGCATTCATCTTTTTTTCAGAAGTCACCCAGGGCTGCATCCTGAGCTCCACTACACTTCAGAACACATTCACTCCTATGTTTTCTGGTAGGTGCAGAATAGTCTTGAGTTTTATGAATTCCCTTTCCTTTGTAGTTGAAGGTCTTTTTCCTGATTGCTTGCAGAACTTGTTGTTTCTAAATTGAATTGTTAAATGTAATTACTATGTGGAGGTGATCTGTGAATTCTTTCAATTAATATTTGATTTTCGTTGTTCTGGGCAGTTTTCTTCTGTTATATCTTATATTAATAGTGTTATGGTTTTTTTTGTCCTATCGTGTTCTTCTGTGAGACCTATAATCCTTAGATTGTCTCAACATATCCTGTCTTTGAGATCAGTATGCTTTGCATGCATATGGGGATATTTTCTTTTAATGCTATTGACTTTTTGCTTCTTGTTTTCTAGATTGGCCTTCACTTCTATATATTTGTATCCCCAATTTATTGTTGCCTTTTTTGTTTCTTTGGTGAGATTTGCCATCACAGATTCCAGTTTTTCTATGCTGCCTATTATTTTTGCTGTACAGGGCATAAATTCTGCTCTCTTAATTCCCATTTCTCTTTTTAACCACTCAGGAACACTGTGTTACGATTCCATGTTCTCACATTCCACAGGATCTTCTGTCTGATCAAATGGCAGATCATTTTCCTTTGTTTTGCAGTATTAAGACACAGATGCCTAAACATGTTTACTAGATGGATGGGGAGATCATATTTTCTTCTGTTATTAATATTTTCCCTGCTGATTTATCTGCTTATGGTCTTTGAGTTTTCTTCTTCCTGAGATCTTTGATATTTTCTGTTTTTTTCCATTGATTTTCCCCCATTCATTCTGACAGTGGTTTCCTTGGGGACTGGATCTGAAAGCATCTTAGCCTCCTCCCATGTTGGACAATTCACAATTCACCAGCCTTGGTCTCTGCCTCCAGTGACTTCTGGGTAGGTCAGAACTGGTCCCAGTTGGATTCCATGTTCTTTCCTTAAGTCTTGGTAGAGTGCTGCACAGCACCCCATCCCCATACACAATGTCCTCTCCTGGTAATTGGTCTCACTCTATTTGTTCCTTAGTTCCCTGACTTGGCACCAGCAGACTGCTGTGCTGGTGGTGCAAGTTCTCTGTCCTGGCATAGGCAGTTCAGAGCTTTGCCACACTAGTGCTACACAGTTGGCCACCCCAAGCAGTCTTTTGCTACAGAAGGGCTGAGGCCCCACTGGCTATCTGTTGCAGCCTTAGCAAATTTCCACAGCCTAGAACCAGATTCTCTGTGACCATAGAAAGAGGGAAGGGGGAGCGCAGGTGTAGGGGCTAAGTTTTGTTGTAAGCCTATGCTGGATCCAGAAGGTGGGGGAGAGGTGCTAAGTGAGCTCAGGGTGAGCATCACTTCATGGGTTTTAGGTTTTGTTTTTTAACCTTCTCCTGGATTCTAGTATCCTAGTGAGACAGGTGGAGACATGGAGACATCCACGGAGACAGGTGAGGTTATGTTGCCACTGGCTCATAATTTCTGTTTTGGAGAGGTCTGAGAGGTCATACAGATGACAGAAAATGTCTAGTCCTCCATCTTGTTGCTCATATGACCCAAAAGTAATATTTTTGTTTAAAAAAACCCACTCTATCACTTATTAGTGATTTAACCTTAGAGTGTCTATATCCCTTCATTTTACTAGGGTATAGAAAAAGTAGAATAGACCCAGAAGCACATACTTGTATTTGTTCACTTTATGTATATGATGTATATATTTCTATATGTACTTATTGTCTCTTCCAACAGAACTTAAGTTCCTTGCAAGTAGGAATTCTTTCTTCATGTACTCAGCACACAGTGCCTGGCACATTTTGATGTTCAGTTATTTCTGACTCTTTGTGACCCCATTTGAGGTTTTCTTGGCAAAGATATTGGAGTGGTTTACCATTTCCTTCTCATTTTACAGATGAGAAAACAGAGGCAAACAGGGTTAAGTGACTTGCCCAACGTCACACAGCTACGAAGTGTCTGAGGCCAGATGTGAACTCCAGACCATACTGGAGTATGTCCAAAACATTCTCCAGGCCTGGCATTCCATCCACTGTATCATCTAGATGCCTGTCTGGCACACAGTAAAGGCTTAATAAATATTGATTACTTGTATCCTCAAGGCATAACACAGTATCTGCCATAAAAATTGAAAAGTATAAGAAATGGTTATAGTTGGGAAGACTTAAGATTGGAAAGCAGCCTCAATTAAATGGAACTAAATACTATAAATCCTTGTTGAAATCAGAGAGCTACCTAAAGGATTTCAAAACTCAGATTCAAAAAAATTACGATAGTGAAGTTGATCATCTGTTCCTTTACAGATGATAAGATTTAGAAAATAACGTTACATATTTCAAATAAAGGTAGTTAAATTAGACAGATGGAAGAACCTTTCTATTTAAGGGGATGTGAGATACTGAAATTCCATGATGCAGAATCTTTGTAAGGAATCGTAAGATTACTGGAATATTTCAACCACAGCCAGGTGAGCATATGTAGAGAATGTTTTGCATTTAGTTTACTTGGAGAGTCAAAACTATGATGAGGTGGGTTTTGGATTTTTTTTTTTTTGGTGGGGGGAGGTAGGAGGGCAGAAAGAACCTGCAGCAAATAGTACGCTGGAATTTCCCACGGCTATGAATTTTCATCGCTGTTCAAATCTGTAAAAGGAAATAAGGTACCACTGAAACACTGGAGATACCTGGGTAACAGGGAGGAGGCAGGAAGAATGAGAAAGAAAGCGAGAGATCAGTCCTCAGAAGAGAGTACTTAAAGCCACACAAGCATACATAGAAAAACTATTATGTTAATTATATTTAGTATATGCATATTCATTGTTGTTCAGTCATTTTTCAGTCTTGTCCAACTTTTTATGACCCCATTTGGGGTTTTCTTGGCAAAGATACTGGAATGGTTTGTCATTTCCTTCCCCAGCTCATTTTACAGATGAAGAAACTGAGGCAAACAGGGTTAAGTGACTTACCCAGGAGCACACAGCAGCTAGTGTCAGAGGCTAGATTTGAACTCAGGAAGGTGAGTCTTCCTAACTCCAGGCCCAGTACTCTATCCACCGAGCCATCTAGCTGCCTCTACTATACATGTATACGTAATATATGTTACATATATACATATAAACTCTATCTTTTCTCCCTCTTAAACAAATCAATGGAACTCTGGTGAGGAAAGCCTATTGGTACTCACCCCAATGAGCAACTCTTGCTGAATAACCAAAGGTCAACATAAAGTTCCCAAAGGCTGTGTTCTATTCCTAGCTCCTCCACTCTCCTAAGTCACTTCCTGGGCAGTTGTTTGCTTTCATTTAACTTTTTTTAATCGACAACAATATATTATTGTCTTTCTCTTCTACTTCCTCCTCCTTTCCCATTGGAAGTGGCTCCAATGAAAAAACAAAAAAGAAAAACAAAACCCTTTTAACTAATAAACATAGTTACGCAAAATGAGTTCTCACACTGGTAATATCCAAACGTCCAAAAATGGATGTCTCATTCTGCAACCTGTGTCCATCATCTCCCTGTCAGGAGGTAGACACATGCTTGCTTCATCAGTGTTCTCTGGAATCATGGTTAGTCACTGCATTGATCAGAGTTCTTAAAGTCTTTCAAAGTTGTTTGTCTTTACAGCATTGCTGTCAATGTAGATGTTGTTCTCCTGGTTGTGTTCCCTTTACTCTGCATTAACGCCCTACCTTTCCAGACCAATGTCTTGTTACATCTAGTTACTATACACCTCGACCAAAATGAAGTACTCTCTTGGCCCCTGTACACACTTTATACTTTTCTGATTCTGTACAGAATCACAGTTAATGTCAAGGGTACGATTCATACTCTCCCCTCCCCTTCTGCCTTATCAAACTCTAATCTACACTTTCAAGCCCAGGTCAAATGTAATCTCTTCCATGAAGTCTTCTCCTCCCCTACCCCCAACCTCTGGACATCACCAAGACCATCCCCTGCAGACCTTCAATAACCTTTCTACCTCTCTAAAGCAAATAGATAGCATAGTTATCTATGGATGTGTCTTATCCCCCAATTGGTCTTTAAGCTTAATGAGGGCAGGGACTGTTTTATAAAGACAGTATCTTCCCCCAGGACCTATCGCATTGTAAGTGTTTGATATTTGCTAGATTCAATCTATCAATATGTAGCAACACGCCTCTCATATATTAGGCAATTAATTTTTTCCAGTCAAACTCAATTGATGGTAAAGTCCCAGTGCTTGTCATGTCCTTCAAAAAATGTTGGCAGAACTTAAGAAAAGGTAAGAATATTTAACTTTTTCAATAACTAGTGCTACAAAATCATTTTCTTTTAGTCATTGCCACTTTCCCCAAAAGAAGATTAAATCCCACCTCTTCCTGCTTGTTGTCGTTGTTTCTAATTCTGTGACATTGACGTTAACACAGCTCGGAAACTCAGATTTAAAATGACTTAGGGGATTTAGATCTGTTAGGCTAACATATAAATTTTAACATCTAAAATAGATAATATGTTTATCCTGCCAAGAGATAAAGATGTAATTTAAAAAAAATACCTAAGTTTCATGTAAATAGAACTATAGAATCAAATATTACAGACATTGCATATCCTAACGGACATCTGGGTCTGGCAGAGATTTAGAAAGATCTGACCTCAAATCCTGCCTCCAACAGTTAACAGACATGTGGGCAAATTGCTTAACCTCCATCAGCCTCAGCTTCCTTGTCTGTAAAATGGGGATAAAATAATTGTAGGATTTCCCTCACAAGGTGAAATGATGATGTAGAAGGCTTTACAAACCTTTAAGTGCTGCATCAACATGATGCTGTTATCATTACCATTATTATCACCTTATTTAATCAACAGCACAGAAATCACACTTCGAAAACATTCGATAAAAGATTCTGGGTTTACAATCGCAGACTGCATGCTGCTGGTAGAATTTTAACTCAACTGAATTGAGTTCTTAGTGCCACTTCAATTATATTAACACAGTGTTGAGACTGAATTTATTTATAAAATAAAGAACGTCTGCATGCCAAGTTAAGGAAAATATCAAAATTAAATACTTAAAATATAAAGTAGCCTATAGGGTACTTCATCTTAATTGGCTGCAGTCTCTGTTGCAGGTTTAGAGAGAAGTCTTCAGTCACATCTGAAGACTCAAGCCAATGCCATACATATACATGAGTCCAAGGCTTCCTACTAAAGATGTTATCTGGGAAATGGTTTTAACTGATAGAACTTTGCTTAGAAGCAAATCTGACCACAACCAAGACCATTAACCACACAGATACCAATGCTCCAATGGATCGGTGATCTCAGGGATGTGAAAACTTTTAATAATGCAGGTCAGAACAAATTCATTGCTGTCCATCCTTGTCTTCTCCTACCCTTCTAGTCTTCTTACATCTTAGATAACTCCTGTACCATCATGCACTTCTAGGGATAGAAAAGTGTTTATGGAGAACTAAACACAGATTGCTGGACTTGGAATCAATCCTGCCTGTGAAACCAACTAGCTGCGTGACCAAGGGGAAGTCAACATTTATGAAACTCTTTTTATCAGAAGAATAAGACTAGCGATAACTGTAGCAACTACCTCAAAGGAATTGGGAGGATCCATTGTGCTTTGCAAACAAATGTTCACATGCAGTATCAACTCAGTAATGTGAAAATAATGTTAAACTTGGAGCCAGAAGACATAGGTTCAGTTTCTGTTTCTACATTGGGAGTGGGGATGTAGAGTCATCTAGATCTGTGATTTAATTGATATTGCGAAGCTGTGGTGAGGAAACTCCTATTAGTGCCCCCTACTACTGTTAAGCCAGCTATAGTCTTAAGAGAGCTGACTGGAGCTCTGAGAGTGTGGGACCACAATAGGATCACATAGCCAGCCTGTGTCAGAGGCATGACATCTGTTAACAATATAATCACAGGCAATCATTCACTTCTCACAACCTATTTTCCCATCTTTTACCAAGAATCAAAAATGATTCTTGCATTAATACATAGGATTATTATAAGGAAAGTGACTTTGTGAACCTCATAAACCTTGCTCTCACCTATATACTTGGCAATACAGGGACGCCATCCTCCTTGGCTGTTCCTTGAACAAGACACTCCATTGCCCAACACTGGGCATTTTCACTGGTTGCTTCTCATGCATGGGATGCTTTTGCTCCTCATCTCTGCCTCTTGGCTTCCCTGGCTTAAAGTCACAGCTAAAATCCCATATTCAATGTGAAACTTTTCCTGATTCCTGATAAAGCTAGTGCTTCCTTTTATTAGTTGTGTGTATATACATATATATGTGTGTATGTATGTGGATATGTATGTGGATAGCTAGACACTATGTATCTAAGATACGTAGTTTGTAGAGGATATTGTTTGTAACCTGTATCTTGTTTGTAGTTTTCACATAGTTTTTCATGTTGCTCTCTCCCTTCCCCCCAATTAGAATGTGAGCTCCTTGAAATTAGAGACTGTCTTTTGCCTTGCCTTCTATTCCCAATGCTTAACACAATGCTTTGTACCTAGTAGGCATTGAATAAATGCTCATTGATTGGTTTGGAGGTAGCTCTCAGGTCTCCTACAGCTGGTAGACTTCAATTCCTCTGGGATGGTTTGAATAACTTCTTCAAAGCCAGTGCTTGGGAGACGAAGGAATGGTATTACTGGGAGACACCTTACTTTCTAATAGCATAGGGTAGGTGAAATTGTTGCTAAATAATGACAGTAAATATGTATCTATTTGGGAAAAAGGGAATCCCCTAGCTGACTTGGTGGTAGCTCTAGGTCTCTGGACAAGGGTGATGGACAGTCCTTAATTAACCCTTGTGTTAAAAGAGGGCAGCCCCTCCATGGAGGTCTCTAAGAAGGAAGAGTTTTTGTATCACTCCCCTGATGTTGCTCTTAAAGATGAGGAAACTGAGGCCCAGATGAATGAAGAGACTTGCCCAAAGTCACACTGATTCACAACAAATAGGATGCTTCTTTGTATACTCTACAGTTGTTGGCATGGTGCCTTAAATCCAGTAAGAAATCAATAAATATTTGCCAAAGGAATGTTGACTACTCAGTGATTTGCCCTATTTCAGCTTCGTTTTCTGCCTCAGTGTCCCTTAAGCCAACGGCATGTAATTGTGAAATAGCTGGGAGACACAGTGTAGGGAATGTTGCAATTGGAGTCAAAAATGACCTTGATTCAGATACTGCCTCTGACACTTTAACCAAGTCATTTGACCTCTCTGAGACTCAAGTTTCTTCATCTGTAAAAGGGAAGTGATGATGATAACTTAGAGAATCAAGCATTCCCCTTCCCAAAGATCTAACACAGTAAACAGTCTTGAGCAAGATTCCCTAACTAACAGATGGGAATCTTCAACAAGGCAATGTGGTACAATGGGAAGAACACAGTTTCCAGAGTCAAAGGTCCTAGTTTTAAATCCCCTCAACACTTACTATGTGTGACCTTGAGAAAATCATGTAGCCACTGTTTCCTTATTTATGAAGTGAGGGAATTGGCCTCCGCGGTCCCTTCCACATGTAGATCTGGAATCCTAAGTAGACAGCTATGTAAAGAGAGGGCTGGGTGCCATAATGGATAGAGTGCTAGATTCAGGAAGATCAGAGTTCAAATCCTACCTCATACAATTACTAGCTGTGGGACCTAAGCAAATCATTTAGTCTCCATCTGCCTCAGTTTCTTGATCTATAAAACAGGAATAGGCTCAGATTCAATCTAGCTCAGATTCAAAGACTGAATCTGGTCCACTTATGAAAACAAGCGTCACAAAGGGTAGGATTTCTTAAGACAACCCAATATGGCAAATCCTTAATAAAATTTGTCTGCAAAAAAAAGACAGAGATAAAAATGGCACCTACATCCCATAGTTGTTGTGATTATCAGATGACATCATATTTTAACATGCTTTGCAAATCTTAAAACACTATAAATAATGCTAGCTCTTATTATTACTATTAATATTATTATTATTGAAACATGACTCAAGAGTCCCAAAGATTGACTTTGCTTTGTCAAATTGCTACTCAAACCAGAAACCCAAACAAGTTTGTTTGTTTGTTTGTTTTAAATAACTATTTAACATTGTTGGCATGATAAAAGTCTTTGGCAGCATTACTTAAAACACCAACTTCACCAAGTTATTTCCTCAATCTTCACAAACTTATAAGGCAAGATTGCTCCAGGAAGAATACCACATCCCCTAAGTGTTTAGTAAATGTGAGACTCCAAGGCATTCGAAGTATTTTCTGCATTCTGCCACAGCATCCTTTGTCATCAAAACCCAAAGAGAGACTGAGCGTATGTGGCTAGAGAAGGAATGTCAGGGCTCTGGTGAACTTTATGTGAGGTTTCTGATGGCTGTATATTTACGTGATGGGGCCATTCTCTATTCATAAATACCCTGTATCTGACATTAATAGAAACTTTGTAAAAAAAAAAAATAAGGAAAATAAAAATACTATTAGAGTCAGAGCAACGAGGAAAAACAAATCATCCTGAACAAGTACCCCATGGTAGTATGGCTTACTCATATGGCACTAAATTCACTTTTTTTTAAAAGAGCCAATTCTATAGAAGCTAAAAGCGTCCTATAGTGCACCTCTCAGATAATGTACAGCCTGATATGACTTTGTGGAAATAGTAAAGGCAAAATTAGAAAATTAATTTTTCCATCTACTAGTAGGTACCTGAATTATTTTCTAATTGCTTACAACACAAACATCCTGCCTCTACTATAGTAAACTTTTCCCATGTCATTTTTTAAAAAGGAACATAATTTTTCATTTACAATTATTATCTTTCCTTCTAAAATTGCAAGTAGACCCATTGTATTTTCTATTAAAGCTAATAGTAGAAAATAACATACAACATTTAAGTTAAGAAAACTGCATAGCTCTGTTTCTTCTTGGGCTATTTGTGAGTATGTTTTTGGATACTACTTTCCTGTGTTTGCTACTTAAAAAAAAATCAGTGCAAATATCTAAATGAACAAGGGGTGGGGGGAGGGGAGAGAAGTGTCAGAAATCAATACTTCTCTAGCAACATGTTTAACCTGCCGAAATGAAGTGTTAATCACAGAAATAAGATACCATATTACATTTATAAACTAATGAAACTAGAAAAAGCAAAGCGTGTGACACGATAATTAAACTGCTGGAACACATCCAAGCCTGTGTGTAAGTTGATAACCCTGGTGCCGTCTCTGGCAGTTAAAAAGCAGGTCTGCAATGAGGTGATACGGCCAGCCTCGTTGTTAATTGAATAACAGGCCATCTATAAACACTACTAATTGCACATGTGAAAACCTGTGTATAACTAGTGGAACTGCCTTCAGAAGCACTCAGGGAAAAAAACTCCTTGGGTGGAAGAGACTGCAAATATTCTGTCTCCCTTAATTCTTCTAAGTCATAGTTTAGGCTGGCCACCACATCCATTTTATTAACCTCCCTACAACAGACTTAATGATACATTTTTTTCTCAAGATTATTTTTCTTCTTAACTCAATACAAAGAACAGAACTATCAATTTCCCATTTCAAGAAAGAACAAACAAGTAATCTAGAAATTTCAGCCTGTAAATTGCAAAAGAAGACATGATCTTATTCCCAACAGCAAAATGCTTTTCGGAATTATTCTGACGCATTTTGCAGCAGATGAACAGCACGGAGTGTGAAGATTTGACAGTTGTTTTTTTTTTCCTTCTCTAAGCATTATAGCCATTTGGGGAGGCTCAGAAACTGTTCTGAGAATTTTGTTTATTCATTCATTTAATAAATTTCTTTTTAAATGACTTGATTTCACTTCTGATGAATGAGAACTATTTTCAAAATATTTCAAACCGTGCTCTTAACCAATCATTTTTTTTAATCTGTAGGGGAGACTAGGTGGCCCAAGGGAGTAGTTATGGGATGTGGAACCTCTTCTAGGTTAAACAGTTCAAATCTAAATCAGGTCAGTTGAGACCAAAGGTCATTGCCATTTCCCAGCTGCTGTGAAATGAATGGATGAACTCAATCCAGTTCCTACCTGACAGGCATACACATCATAAACCCATATAACACCAGTGAGAAATGTATTTGTATAGAGCCTAGCACATTATTACCAACTCAAATATTAAAACATGTAGATGAAATAGAAATGAGTCAACTGACTGAATGGAGGATGAAATCCAGGGCTTCTATTTTTTCCAAGTCCCTTTCAGCTTTGAAAAGCATGATTCTTTCAGGGACCAATAAAATTCCTTTAGAAAAATATGAATCTTAATGCCATGGTTCACTGCTAACAGGAAAAAGATATTGCCCATCCTTGCAAGCTACTACTCTCATTTTTTAGTATTATTTTAATTTGCTCCCAAATAAGTGCTCCCATCAACAAGTATGTAGAAGAGAAGGAGGAGAAATGTTTTGAAAAGTGATTGATGAGACAATTAAAGAAAAAAAATGACAAAAACATGTGGTATAACTAAAAAGGTAGTTTTAAAAATGTCCTGTTTGAAAATTTCCATGACTCAGGAAATTTTCCGTGTATTTAAGTAGTTTTTTTGTCCTTGCAGTCATTATTACTTTCCTTAGTTATATACAGGTATTCAAAATGTGTTATTGTTCTAATGATTCTGCTTTCTTTCTTCCATCTATGTCATCCCCATTTTGTTGTTGTTGTTTAGTTACGTCCAACTTCTCATGATCCCATTTGCGGTTTTCTTAGTAATAATATTGGAATGGTTTGCCATTTCCTTCTCTGGCTCATTTTACAGATAAGGAAGAGCTAAAAACAGGGCTAAGTGACTTGCCCAGGGTCACACAGCTAGTAAGTGTCTGAGGCCACATTTGAATTCAGGAAGATGAGTCTTCCTGACTCCAAGCCTGGCACTCTATCCACTGTGCCCCCAGCTGCCTTGTCACCTCCATCCAAGTTCTCCATTTCTTTAAATTCATCTTATTCATTATTTATTATGGCACAATGATATTCTAGTACATTTATAAGCCATATTTTTTGTGCCACTTCCCAACTGATAAGGGTGATTTGATTTTATGGATATTTTTTGCAATTTTCTTTTTAATTTTTGTTTTTATTATTAAATATAGTTTTCTTGTAATTTTTTGTAGTAGATCTTGCCTTTGTGTAGCCTCCAACAGAATCCTAACAGTAGAATCACTAGATCAAAGGGCATAAACGTTCCTGTAACTTTTATTATATAATTCCGAATTGTTTTTCAAAAAGAATGGAACCAATTCAGTTCCACCAGCAGTGTATTGGTGTGTATATTTTTCATCAGCACAATGGCACCAAATATCATATCTCATTATCTTTGCCAATTTGATGTTTTTCTCAGGGATGTACTATTTTCATTTCTCTGATTATTAATTTGAATTTTTTCACATGTTCATTGAAAATATGAATTTATTTTTCCAAGACCTGCCTGTTCATGTCCTCTGACCACTTAGAGCAGGGGTTCTTAATTTTCATGTTTATGTCAGGGACATCTGTGGCAGTCTGGTGAATCAAAAGGACCCCTCTTCAGAAAAGCATTTTTCAATAATTGAAAAAGAATGCTAAATTTCAGGTAGAGGTTAATGAAAGTCAATATGTGATTTTTACCCACCCCAAGTCACAGACCCAAATCTATACACAAGCCCTTTAGGGGTCTGTGGACCCCAAGTTAAGAATCTTTGACTCTGAAAGAATTTGTTCTGATAAATTCATGTCAATTCATTATAGGTTTCAGATATGATTTTTGTCAGAAATGTGTACTATAAAGACTTTTCCTCCAGTGAATGCCCTTACTTGTTTTAAAGTCATTTAATTTTGCAAATTTTTATACAACAGAATTTAACTATCTTGTCTCTTATAAAATTTTTTTTCTTTGAAGATGGTTGAGAATCCTCCCTGCTCCACCATGTTGAAAGATATAATATTCCTCTCCACTATGGTCCTCTAATTTTGTTTATTGAGTCATTTTAATAATTAGATTGTTGATCTACTTGGAATCTGTTTTGGTATGAAAATTTCTTAGGCAAGAAGATCCTTAGAAATAAAATGAAACTATGCTTTGGTTAATTCTTATTCCCATCTAGATTCGATATCATGTCCCAACACGGTACCTTTGATGTGTTAGAGGGCTAGATGAAAAGCTCCTATGGATCTTTGATTTTAGAAAAGGAATACCTAAACTCAGATATGATAAAAAGTGATAAGAAGTGAGCAAGAGAGAGGGAGTGTAGGAATGGGGCCTCTCAGGATGCTAAGATGTATCTACCACTTTTACCACAGGTGCTTCCCACCTGAAGAGCTGATCTACAGATGTTTTCAGACCCAGAAATTGAAGACCTGACTAGTCATGCTCGGTTAACAATTTCAACCACTTTTCTTAAAATCAAATTTGACTGTACCTGTCCATTACTTTTAACTATTCCACTACTACCATAAAGCTCTCTAAGTGGCATGAAGTCCAACCAAAGCTGTGATCATACTTCATTTATTTGCAGGTGGTATCAATATGTTAGACTTAACACCAGCTGCCCATTGGCACTACCTACATCATAGAATTGTTGTGAAGAGAATAGGTTTGTTTTACGACTTTGTAGCTATATAAATATGTTGTCGTTTTTATTTTTACCTTTGCTGGCATTTTTATTTATATATAACTTAAGTTGAGGTAAATAACTGCCTCTAATTTGGAATCCAGGAAGCTGTCTTCCTTTTACCCAGCAATAGATAAAGCAACCCTATTACTCCCACTACTGATAGTTACCACATTTGAATACTGAGGAATAAAGTCCTGCTTCCAAATTCATTTCTTCCTTAACTACAGAAGTTTTAGATTCCTAGATATCTGGGTTTGTATAGAAACCCACTTTTTCTAAGCACATAATACCACTTACTTCTTAAATCACCTCTTCAAAGCGGTAATTCATTTCAATGTAATTTTATAAATATCTACCAATTTTTAACAAGACTTTTCATATTATAAAATTTCAGCAAAAGAAATTGAAGCCCTCTGAAATTAAGTAATCCTTTCATTTTTGAAGGCCCTGGAATATATTTCTATTAAATAATCCAGTTCTTTGTGGTGGGTTGTTTTTTTTTCTCTAATGGACTTAATCCCCACTTGATACAGTCATTAAATGATATATTTCAAAGTTCAAAGTAAAGAATGCTTGGTCAGTAATCAGAGGATTTGGGACCAATCCCAGGTCTACTGCTACTACTTGTGTGGCCTTGGACAACTCTATTCTCTTCTTTGCCCTCAGCTTCCTCATCAGTAAAATAAGAGCTTAGATTTGATGATCTCTGAGCTCTCTTCCAACTCTAAGTCTATGATACTATGATCCATTTATGTTTTATATATAATTATGTGGCTCCATATACATATATATAACATATAAACATTCAAAGACTCATATGATTCTGCATCCATGTATGTTTATACAATGAACATGTTATCATAGCAGGGGCAGGTAGGTAGTTGTAATGGTAATGTAAATTTGAAGATCTTTCCCACCCACCAGTAGGCCCAAGTGACCTGCTTCCATCACAGGAAGCCTAAGTCACATGTGGTAGGAGGAGCCTGTTGAGAAGAAAAGGAAACTGTATCACAGGAAATGCTCAGAGCAATTAAAGCTGAGGGAGAGAGCAGACCTGTGCTAGCTGTGCTGTGAGTGTGTTGGTGGCAAGGCTCCAGCAGGGGGGCGGATGGCTTTGGGATGGAGTCGTTCTCAGCTGTGGTATGTGTATTGAATTTTTTGCTACTTTGATGGACTGGACTTATTGGCTTTGGGATTTGGTTCTTTGGTGTCTGAATAAATGCTTTACTTCTTCTACCTTCTATATGGAGAGTTTCTTATATTTTGCAATACAGAACTACACAGGCATATTCACAATTATCATCGATGTTGTGATTACTGCCTTGCTGTTAAGGTGGTGCGATGAAAAAAGCATTGGGCCTGAAGTCAGGAATACCTAAGTTCAAATACAGCCTCAGGCACTTACTATCTGTGTTACCCTGGGCAAATCACCTAACGCCTGTTTGCCTTAGTTCCTCATCTGTAAAATGGGGATAATAATAGCACTTACCTGCTAGGGTGGTTGTGAGGATTAAATGAGATAATATTTGTAACTGTGTCTGGCACATGGTAAGTGCTATATAATGTTAGTTTTCCAAGCACTGAAACTCAGCACCCTTTAGATCAGTAGATCAGCAGTTCTCAAAGTATAGTCCACAGACTCCTAGGGATCCCTGAGAACCTTTCAGGGAGTTTGTGAAGTCAAAACTACTTCCTTAATAATACAAAGATGTTATTTGTCTATTAAAATATTCCTTTCTTTTTCAACTATATATCTGTGTGAGGCTGGGTTTTCTTCATATATTTCAACCAAAACAACATATTGAAACAGACTGAATGCAAAAGCAGAGATGAGAATCCAGCTGTCTTCTATTAAGCCAGATACTAAAGAGATCTAAAAAAAAAAAAATATAAAACACAATGCCATTCTTCTTACTTTTTTTGTTTTGGAAAATATAGTTGGCTTTTTTTTCTACAAAAATTATATTTATGTTAATATGCAATGAGTTAATTGTTATTTTAAACATATTAATAGTTTTAAAATACATCCATTTTAATTTCTAGTATGGCAAATATTGATAGATATAGCCCACATAAAACATAAGCTCTTTGAGGTTTACAATAATTTTTAAGAATATAAAAGGATCCTGAGGCCAAAAAGTTTCAGAACTTCTACTTCAAAAACATACAAACAATGGGACTCTCTTAAGCAAAGGTGTCAAACTCATGGCTCATGGCAAAATTCCCCAGTGAGGCCAGAACCAGATTAAAATGTAATTGAGAACTGTTTTGTTTTTAAACTATTTTATTTTTAAAAAAATAAAAATATAATATAACACAGATAGTGTTAATTTTCATTTTTCTAAGTCAATATGCCTCAACAGGTATCCATATCAATTTAAGTTTGATACCACTGGACTACATGATTAGACCTGAAAACTAATAGAAGCTGCGCTCCCCTAGCCAAACAATGAGAGGAAAAAAAGTTTATATTGTTCTGCATTTAAATGTTGAAGAGAAAAGATATCAGGGAAAAGAATAAAGGGTAAATAATAGGAACTCACATTTATATGAATTTTAAGGTTTAGGGCTTTTCTTCACAACAAAAAGGTAAGGAGTATAGAAAGCACCATGGTATAGCAGACAGAATACTGGACCTGCAACCTGTGTTCAAATTCTGCCTCAGATACTTACTAGCTGAATGATTATTAGCAATTACTTAACCTTCCTAACCCTCAGAGTCCTTATCTGTAAAATATAGATAACAATAAGACCTACCCACATGATTGTTGTGAAGATCAAATATAAAATTCCTTGTAAAAGTGAAAGCACTATAAAATATCAGCTATTAGTATTGTTATTAGGGCCAACATTATTATCCCCATTTTACAGGTTAAAAAAACAAAACAGACCAAGATCTTAAGTGACTTGTCCATAGACACACAGCCTTGTAAGTACTAAGAATAGAACAGATTATTGCTTTTCTTGCTTTGCTGAAACCGCTACTATGGCAGATGTTTGGTGCAAAAGTAGACTGAGATAGCATGTGGGAACACTCAACGGATCTGCGATTTTGTTAGCACAGGGAACTCCTTCCACCAACACAAACTGCTACTTGCCTATGGCTTAGCATGATCTTCAGATACGTCAGACCTGGCAAACAGATCAAAGAATGTTACCAAATTGACACCAGATACAGGAGGGAAGGAAAGGAAGGAAGGAAGGAAGGAAGGAAGGAAGGAAGGAAGGAAGGAAGGAAGGAAGGAAGGAAGGAAGGAAGGAAGGAAGGAAGGAAGGAAGGAAGGAAGGAAGGAGGAGGAAAGGACGGAGGGACGAAAGAAGGAAGGAACCCACAAATACTCACTATGAAAAGCAACATCAAAAAGTGGCTGAACAAAAGAATGCAGTCACTGAATCTTCTTAACTAAATTCTGTCATCGATATTGCATTTTCTCAACAAGGAGGGGCTATCAGATCCTTAGCAAGATTTTAAGAACCAGAGCCTCAGCTCTCACATCTCTTTCGACTTGCTTATTCCCTAAATTTTTTCTCCCCTTTCTGAACCTCAGGATACAAAACAAATAACACTGAAAGCTTCACTCTGGCTCAGAAGTGACAGGAAATTCAGACTACACATCTTATTAGTATAATAACCATGTTTAACCAGAAAATACCAGAAAGTATAGAATGCAAACAGAGGACCTTGGTGGGAGACAAGAAAACCATCTATTATCATGTAAACTGGTCACTATGACATGAACATCTTCCAAAAGCCTTCTAAAGTTCATAACTCCAGGTCTAGCAAGAACATGTGTGAAGATTAGAAGACAGAGGAAGGACATGGTATACTTTTCCAGAAACTAAAAAGAGACAAAGTTTACAGAAGCCAAATATTACCTTCAACGTCACAACTTAGGTAGTTGCGTACTTCACTCAAAATGAAGTTAATGTCTTCCTCTGAAGGAATAGGATGTGAGGTGATATCAGTTGGGCTATCAGTTGTCCCAGCTATGGTCATCTTTTCCCAGGGCAAGAAGAAAATAACTCGTCCATCACTGGTGGCAGGGTCAAGTAGTCCCATACTCTCTGGGCTGAGGTAAAGAAGAGAGTTACTCATTTCTGAACTGGTACAAGAGAAACTGGTTATATACATCTCTAAAGGGCAATTTTCATCCACCATTCTCAAGCATCCAAGTGACTGCTTTCACTTTCATTTTCTATTTGAAAATCTGTAAAAGAAGAACCCTTAACAAGGATTCCATGAGTATTTCTACTTAAGTACTTTGTTCAGGCACAGAATTTTAATAAATGACAATGGAAGATGATGGTCCCCAAACAGCAAAGAAGGTCAAATTAGAAAAGTCACATTTTTAAAAAAAAAGTTTTATCTTTTATTTTCATATCACCTTCATTTACAAATATATCTTCTCTCCTTCTAGAGAGTCATTCTTTATAACAAAGATGGAAGAAGAGGGGAAAAAAATAGTTTAGTAAAATTAACCCATCAACCAAGGCCAACATTATATGGAGTGTTCCACACCCATAGTCCTCTCCACCTCTACAACTAAGGGAGGGGAGGGGCTGTATTCTCATCTTTTGAAAGTCACATTTTCAAATGACCAACCATACATATGTGTGTGTATACATACATATATCTATATCTATATCTATATCTATATCTATATCTATATCTATATCTATATCTATATATATATATATCTTTGTGTGTATACGTACATATACATATATACATGCATATATGAATTTTCCTTAAGAATCTGTCTATCAAAAGGAAATATTTTTGACATCGCTTTTTAGTTGTTTTGGTCCCCACGCTTGCTACCTAGAGCATCCACACAGCATACTGGCTCAGGTCAAATCCCCGTGATTTTTAGAGATGAGTTAGGGATAGATAGTTCCTCAATCTTTAAAGTATGATGAAAAGTTTTCCATTGGGATATTTGCTACACCCATTATTGAAAGTCGCCAGACAATATGCAAAAGAAAGGCTATAATAAATACCAGACACTGATCTGAAATGAAATTCTTCACTCCTTTGAGCATGGGTGTGATCTGTGCCCCTTTACAGCTAAGGATGGATTTCTATTATCACCATGAAACTAGGATAACTTAAAGAAGTGGTTTCATGGGAAAAGGGATTTCTACTATTACAAAAATCCCAATAAGCTTGATTTAGCATAGTGCTTTGCAAAGAACAAGCATATGGGGGATTTTTTTTTTAATTAAGTTGATGCTGGGATAAACATCAGAAGAGAGGGCAATGAATGCCCAAGTAAAAGGAAAATTATCCTCACCAGCCAGAACATCCTTCAGAAAACACAGGCTTTTTAACGAATGTATTTTTATTCAATCAGCATTTATGAAATACCTACCATGTGTCAGGCACTATGCTAAACATTAACATCACAAAAAGAAGAAACATTCTGGCCCTCAAGGAATGTACTCTCTAACAGGGAAGACAACATATACCTATAAAAACATATATAAAACTTTTTTTCCCTTTTTGATCCAGACCAGTGATTTCTTTGGTGCAGAAAAGTTTTAGTATAAAAAAAAAGCCTCCTACCAATGCATGTCTCAACTTGCTGTGCCACTTAGAGTCTTAGAGACTTGCCGGGGGACTTAGAGCCTAAAGGACTTAGGACATGTATGTATGCCAGAAGCAGAACTTGAACAAATTAGGAAGGAAGGAGAGAAGAGGGAAAGAGGAAAAAAAAAGGAAAAGAAGGGAAAAGAATCCACTAAATGCCTACTATGTGCCAGACACTGTGTAAGGGCTTTACAAATTTTATCTTATTTGATCCTGACAACAACCTGGGGTGGTAGGTGGTATTACATTTTATATTTTACAGCTGAAGAAACTGAGGCAAGAAGAGTGTTATTTGCCCAGCATCACATCACTAGTTAGTATCTGAGGCTGGATTTCCCTGAATAACATCACAAAAAGGTGGTAGAAATGAGTTGCTTGGGGTCTCTCAAGCTCATTTTATAGATGGGAAAACTTGCCCAAAGTCATATAGCTAGTGAGCGTCTGAGGAAAGATTTGAACTGAGGTCTTCTTGACTCTAGGCCCAGTGTTCTATCCACTGCACCACCTAGCTACTTCTGGGCATAGTAACCTGTTCTTTGCCTTACTCATTTTTGTTAAGAAAGGCACACCAATATTCCCTGTATTGGAAAGGCTTTTACTGGACATGTGAAATGCCTGTCCTGCATTCCTAGTGTTTGGTAAATGAAGCCTCTTTTTTTTTCAGAGCTTGAGAGACATAAAGCAACTCATTTCTATCTCCTTTTTGTTATGTTATTCAGGGAAAGCCAACATTGCTCTTTAACAAAATGCAGAATTTTTTATAGTCATGTTTCAAACATTTGGACCAATATAGCTAAAATCTCACTTTCATTCAGAGATAATCTAGAAGGAAAACATCTTCTTATTGGATTTCTTAAATCAAACTATAAGCATTTTGCCTATGTGGTGTCCCCATCATGAACTACACTTGGAAAGATCATATATATGCTTCTCTGGAGACTAAGGGTACCCTTGAAATAATAATAATTTTAAAAATCTATAATAGCCAACATTTATATGCTTACTAGGTACCAGGCACTATACTAAGAACTTTACAGTTACTATCTCATTTGATCCCCACAACACTTGGAGGTAGATGCCATTATTATCCCCATTTTACAGATGAGAAAACTGAGGCAAATAGAGCTTAACTGACTTGCCCAGAGTCACAAAGCTAGTGAACATCTGAGGCCAAACTGGAACTCATGTCTTCCTGACACCTGACCCACCATGCTATCTACTGTATCATCTAGTTGCTCAAAATATCTGCTTCAGATCCAAGGCTATATGAAGACTTCTGTGCAAGTATTCCTATCTGAGAAGACATTTTTCATTTTCTGAAGCATGCCATTGAATTGGGTTGGTGAGATAGTATAATGGTAATGTAAATGGGAAGATCTTTCCCATCCATTAATGGGCCCATGTGACCTGCTTGGGTCACATGGAAGCCTAAGTCACATGAGTTTGAGTCACATGAAGCCTGTGGTGGGAGGAGCTTGCTGAATGGGTGGAGCAGGAAGGGTGGAGCAGAGCTGAGAGGAAGTTGGTCAGAGCTGGGAGAGAGACAGTGGGAGTAGCAGTTTGGAAAGAGAGCTGGCAGTTAGCATGAGTGAGAGCCAGGGAGTGATTTTGCTTGAGGTGTGGGAAGGCCCTAAAAGAGGGAAGGCCTGGGGATGTGGGTGCCCCCTGCATGGCTAATGTGTGTAGATTTCTTTGTTGCTATGATGGATTTCGCTTTCTGGGGTTTGAATAAATGTTTTGAAAGTCTGTTATATTTTGTTATATATTTGTTATATATTTTGTGATTCAGAACTATGCCAGCATATTCATAGCCCCTGTAGGGACTGTGAGTATTGCATTGGCGCTACAGATGGGTGGTGGTCAGCAACATCCTTCATCAGGAGGACATTCCTGCTACATTTCCTCTCCTTTCTGAGAATTCTGACAAGCATCCTTTCAAGGGAGACAGAAGAAAAGTAGCTAGATTGGACAAAAGGCATCAGTCTATTCAGAGAATTTTGCCTATTTCATTGGTGGTTCTAGTTCTAAATGCCATTTGCTTGGACTCTTGGGAAAGGGAATATCTGGCTGAAGCTTGGGTTTTTTCAACATCAGGTTCAACTCTGAAGGAGCTGATTTTTAAGAAGAAAAGCTGCTCAGTTCAGTGCAGGAACTTGGTATTCATAAAGACATATCTTCTTATCTACATGGACTGAACATCTTTCTATTGTTCCATTAGCTGCAGATCACAGCTCTGACCTTGTCCAACCATATGCCATATATGGACTGCTGGTTAATGGGGGGGGGGGGTGCCCCCCCCCCCCGCGGGCACAGAGAACTGAATCAGAGCAAATATATCACAGATATTCATATAATAACAACAGAGGTAATAGTGGATAGAGCATCAGAAACAGGAATACATAGATTTAAGACCTGTCTTTGCATGACTCTGGTCAAGTCACACAACCTCTGGACTTCAGTTCCACATGTGTAAAATGAAGGGTTTGACTTAGATGGCCTTTAAGGGATCTTCTAGCTCAGAAGCAATGATCCTATGATACTGTTAGCCCTTCCACATCTTGGGGCTTAGGGGCATAGTGACCCCATGGTCTGGAAAATCCACATAAAATTTTTTGGTCCTCTCTTCGTACCAGAGAAACAGTCTGATTTCTTTTCTTTTTCTTTTATGAGGTGTTTACATTACCTTATTGTAAAATTTGGGTTCATATTAGACAACACTATACTTATACTTTATGCATTTCTGAGTTTCTAAACTTTTTCTATGTCATCTGCAGGCCTTTGTGTGTGGTCTGTGGCTTTTGCAAAACTCCCAAAAAAATTCCTAATCAATTTCTTATGCTGACCCACAATATATCTAAACCATGAGGGGGAAAGTCTTTGTGTGAAAGGGATAACTGTAAACAATTCACATTTATATAGTGCATTAAAGTTTCGCAGCTAAGCGGCACAGTGGATAGAGTGCCAGGCTTGGAATGGGGAAGACTCATCTTCTTGAGTTCAAATCTGGCCTCAGATACCTATTAGCTGTGTAACCCTGGGCAAATCACTTAAAACTGTTTGTTTCAGTTTTCTCATCTATAAAATGAGCTGGAGAAGAAAATGGCAAACTACTCCAGCATCTTTGCCAAGAAAATCCCAAATGGGATCACAACGAGTAAGACACAACTGAAAAACAACTCAACAACACAATTAAGGTTTTGCAAAGGACTTTCGTCACAACAATTCTGTGAAAAAGGTAGTGAAATTTATCATCTCCATTGCACATTTGGGGAACTAAGGCTTGTGGATTAAGTGATGTGCCCATGAACACACAGTTAATAAGTGTCTGAGACAAGATTCAAATTTGAATCCTTGACCTCAAGTCTAGCACTCAATCTACTATACAGCCTCAGTCAATATTCACTCAGTAAATATTTATTGGTTTCTTGATTTCTTACCACACATAAGACATTGTAATATATTGTAGAAGGTTCAAAGAAGCTGCTAGTTACCACCTGTGTGGCCTTGGGTAAGTCACTTGACCTTTCTGGGGTCAGTTTTCTCCATTTGGAAATCACAGCTGGAGACTAAGTTCTCTTAGACCTCTGATTTCCATGATACAGCTCTAAATCATATATAATGGGAAACAGTGTGATATAGTTGGATTTCAAGTCAGGAAAAACTGACTTTGAATCCTGCCTCTGACAGCAACTAGTTGTAGGGACATTAGGTCAATCACTTAACTCTTATGGACCTCCAGCTTCCTCTTCTGCAAAATAAGAATAGTAATATCTATAACATCTACCTCACAGGATTGTTCTGAGTCTCAAATGATATATTTAAATGCTTTGTAAACTGAATGACAAATATTAGCTATCATCACCTTTAGCTTTATGATTAAACTTTCCTTCCATATTCGTGTGGTAAAAATTTTTTTTTCATTCTAGAAGAATCCAGAGAGTGTGTTTTATGTGTACACACACTCTTTATTATTTTAAAGAGATACTCCCTGAGAACCTCAGGCACTATGAAATGGGGTCTTTTTGAAACTGTAAGGATACATATTGTTTTGGGAAACCCTTTCATTGAGCTGCAAGGGTTAATATCTCATGACAACATTTTCAATGATGCATATAGATATATATATAGATATATATATATACACACACACTCTGACTTATTAGCAATGATAGAACCAAGAACATCATCTAGGATCATGTTTGTGTGGATAGTTGCTTTATAGTGTTATATTCTTAAAATATACTGCCTTTTTTGATTTAAATACTTAATTATTAACTGAACATTCCATATTTGGTAACTTGAGTATTAAATATCACTATAAAAATGCAACCACAAAATCCTTTAAAATTGTTAAAGGCAGTAAAAAGAATTTTAAAGGGTGAAGGTGACAGTTAACAATACACTTATATAACTGGGAACAGGCGAGAAGCAATACACCAACTACCTAAGTGAAGACATATGTCCTGGGCTTTGAATTAATGAGAGAAAAGGGAAGATAAAGCTATTAATGGTGGATATTAAAATTTAAGAAGCCACTAGGAAATACTCTAGATCAAATTTTAAACCAGCTAACTCATACTCTTACTGAGAGAGAAAAATCTGTTTACAATGAAGAAATGATTTTGTAAGATTACACTAAAGTTTTACAATGGATGTTCCTCCCAGTTAAAATCTGCACCAAGAAGAGAGATGTAGACCCTGTCCAATGTGCATGTATCATTTTGTACCAAGAGGGAAAGCTTGTTGTTAATTATGTGTGTGTGTGTGGGTCTAAATTCAAAGAACATTTTTCTCATGCAGACCAGTGCTTTGCTGAAGTAGCCTAATTTAAACTGAAATCAGTTTATTGTTAACTACTTAGCAATCAGTGGGATAGCTAACAAACAGTATGTGAGGACAGACCCAGTTTAGGGAGAACAAAATAACATAACCACTAATCAGGGGTAGGAAGCACCTACTGAAGAGATGGTTATTCAGTTACATAGATTTCAGTCACTTAGTGCCTTTGTAGAGAGCATTGTAGAGAGCATGACCTGAGAAGTTTAAGTAATTTAAAAAAGGATTTTTTTTCAAATTTTCCACCTTTACGTCCACACGCAACTCCCTTTTCTACTCTGATTTTGTAGTTTACATAAGACTATGGCACACACAACACATTACTTAGGTTCTTCCTAAATTTAATAAATTCTACAATAATGCAGCCAAAAGAAGACACTATTATAATCCTCTAAGCTCTGTAGGTAGTAATTGGAAAATGTGAATGGAAGACAACTCACTGAATTCCCAAGCTGATCTAATTCTGGCCCATCTCTTAGAGTTGGGTTGTCATCAGTCTGGCTGAGGGCTTCCCCAGACAGTTTATACCAGCCCTGGCTCATCTCTAAGAATGTTGGGCAAAACAAGTTTGAGTCAGATTAGTGTCATGAGTCATGGATTGGCAGGCCCAGAGATCAAATGCAATCTCCTGTTCTTTCACCCTACCAAACCGAGTGACCTTAAAAACAAAAACAAACCTATCTTCCTTGGATCCACAGAACTACAAATTGACTATCTGTAATCACTACCCACAGTGAATCCTTTGGGCCTAACCAATTTCCAAAAGCATGGGACTCATCTGGAATTAAAATGGCCTTTGAAACTGATAAATTGAATGGAATTAGACTGGTTGTATCCTATTCCCATAAAGTTTCCCAATTCAGGCAACAATGAAGATGTCCAGGATTGCTTCTGTCATCTTGATCAGCACCATATTTCTTGTCATTGGTTAATGCCTTCATGCATTTGGGAGGAGGGGAGAGGAGGAATATAAGGAATATAAGGTAATGTCCCATGTTCAAGGTTATTACAACGCAAGGGATTTTTTAAAGTGATGAAAAGGTCACTAATCAGAAGGTAAAGTTTAAGTACATGAAAGATCACAGAAGATCCTGGAGATTACTTAATGAAACAAACTCTTCAATGAACAAGAAGGAGTTGGGGTGGGGGGAGGAGGGGTGGGGAGGGAGACAACTAAAACAGAACACTGCATACTCTGTAATATATTTGTGCTTAATAATTTTTCCTTAATGCCCAAGGAGGAATTCAGTCTGGAAGGCTAGAGGTTTGATGTTTGGTTTTTTTCCAATCATGAGTGTGAAATACAAAAGGCATAGATAAAGCATTTTAAGTAGATAAATATTACACCCAATCCTAGGAAGTTTATTGGTTTCTAAAGAATTAAAATGCAGCGAGGGACTTTGCCTATAGGTGGAGCAGCAGATAGAGCACCAGGCCTGGAATCAGAACATCAGAGAGTTCAAATCTGACCTCAGACACTTACTAGCTGGGTTACTAAACAAGTCACTTATCCCTGTTTTCCACAGTTTCTCATTTATAAAATGAGCTGGAGAAGAAAATGCCAAACCACTCCAGAATCTTTGCCAACAAAACCCCAAATGGGGTTGCAAAGAGCTGGACATGACTGAAACAACTCAATAAGAAAAAAATTATAAGCTCTTTAAGGGCAAGGATTGTTTCATTTTGTCTTTGTATAGCTCATACCTAATGCAGTACCTTGAATACAATAGGCAGCTAAATGTTTATTGAATAAGGTATATGGTGCCCCTCTCCCCTGCCCCCAAGACTTTCCTTAGTATAGTGAGATTCTGCCCAAATCTGTCACTCTCTCAGTCTCTCATTTAAAACATGACAATATCAAGAATGACCTAAATGAGTTATTTCAGTCTAAAGGAAGAATTCCTAAATTTAGTTAAATTGAAACAATTCCAGTATACTCATGTTCAATTGATTATTCTCAGCAAATGAATATACAGGATCGAGTACCCTTGTAGAGAGGCCACAAATCTCTACCCCTAAGAAGTTAATCTTGTCATAATTGGCTAAGAACTGTTAGACTACATTTATCATTTATTCTACTTTTCTTTTTAAATGCACTTCTAAAAATGAATCTTATCCTGCCTTAGAGTTGAATACCCAAATGAATCCTTTTTTCTTTGTATATCTTAAGAGAATAATTCATTACATTTCCTTCTTAAGTAGGTAGGCAATTCTAGTTATTAGGAAAGGTGGGTCAAAAGACAAATCTAAAAAATTATAGGTTGTCTTTGGGGAATCTCACACACTCTAGCTACAAACACTGACTAGTGCAAAAGGTTGATCTTGGAATCTGGTTACCTGTAATAACCAGGCATCACAATGTGTACCCCAGCACTTGGCTGACAGATGTTTGGGGTGGTCTGATTATCCATTTTGCGCAGTGTGTCTGTGAAAGGTCCTGTAGCATTGATAACGCATTTGGCTCTCACTTCAAATTCGTGCCCTGTGAAAGAAAACAGCATCAATCACAGACCCCATTTGTTTCTCTGCTCACTGATGCTTTGGATTATTAATTTATCTATTAACTTAACCTATGGTGAAGTATATTGTATGCCACATTAAGTGACATGAGCAGCTGGAATCACTGAAAAAGCAGTAGAAAAGGTTCCCATATGGGTTATTTTATACACACGCATGCGCACGCACACACACACACACACACACACACACACACACACACGCCCAAAATGAAGTAAAGAAAAGATGTGACTTGTTTCATTTGGGCTCCCATTCTAATTTGCTGAAATATCCAGTATTTAAGAACCAAATCCCAAGAAACCACAATGAGAAAATAATCCGTTTCCTTCTTTAAAATGAACTTCCTAAACAAAGATGCCATCAGACACTTTCAGAGGACTGGTTTTGCTCAACAGAAAGATATGGTTATGAAGCCTTGCCCATACTGCCAAAGAACCAGAACATGAATGAAAGCCTGTCAGAAGTTAAAGATGACCAATGTTAATGACCCACCGCTGTGCTTTGGAAATGCTCTGCCTATGTTATCTAAGTGATATTTAAAAACTCAACTTGCTTATTTCATTTTATTCATAACATACTTCTGTGAAGAATACTCAGAGCATTCCTAGCTGAGGCATTCTTACCTGGGAATTTTTTTTTAATAGCAAGCCCTTCCACTAAGAAAAAAAAAAAAGATCAGTGAGACCTATTAAAGGCAATTTTTCCTATTCAACCACACTTAGAGAGTAAGGAATGGTATTAATCTGATTCTGAAACCTAGCTTAAATGAGAGTGTGGTAATGGACAAAACTATATAACAATTCAATAAAGAAGCAAAGACAGGCAATGCACATACCTGTTAGCACATCCCTGCACCGTGCACCACTTACACGCAGCTTCCCAGTTTGTGGATCCTTCTTCTTCAACAAATTCCTCACTTCAACATAATTGGCTATGGCAGCCCCATACCTGGCAGCAGTGAGTGCAATGGCAAGGTTCATCCTTGCATCATTGTGTTGTCCTGCAGCAGGGAAAGGAATCAAAGGAAGGACATGAGTCACCTCGAGCCACTGACTTATGGTATGGAAGTATGTCATAACAGATCTGTCACATCTGTCCCTGTCACCAGGAATATATGTGATGGCTGGTCAGGTCTATCAGGGATTATTTAAATATACATGGCCTATTCTAGGTCAGGGCAGTACCCTGCTATTTAGCAGTAGCAAATGCAATGTTATTCACCACTGGTCTGCAGAGCTGACATCAGGACCCAAGAAGATTTTAAAAATTGTAATTATTGTCCACCACATTTTAGACTGAATATACAAATAAGCCTTCCCTTTGACCTTCCAGGAGGGAAGTAATGCAAGAATTTCATAAAATGGGTTAGCAAATTTTGTGAACATACGTTTTATCTTCTATCAAAAATTCTTTCAGTCAATGTGCATTTACCAGATGCTGACTACCTGCAAGACACTATGCTAGGCACTATGCGAGATACAAAATAAGTCATGGCTAAAAGTTGAACCTTCCAAGGGAAATCCTTTCTAAAATTTCAGGCTTTTCATAAATGGATTTTCTTGATTGAATTTTGACTTCAGGGTTTTGATTTTTTTTGTTTTTTTTTTTAAGGGTAGCAACTGAAGAACCTCCCATAAAAGCTAAGACATTAAAAGGAGCAAAATTTAATTACAGAACAATTCTTACCTGTATTGTTAAAGATTTATTGCTGAAAAATCCTAGTTAAAGAAAACTAAAGTGCAGGAGGGAGGAAAAGGGGGGAGGGAATGATTAATCACTTTAAAATACTGACATCACCAGAGACTTTTTCTATTTATTATTGCCACTGAAGTTAACGCTGACCAGGAAGAATTACTCTACATTGCAGAGGCCAGGTTCGGTGTGCCCTGAATAATTAATTACTTGGTACTAGATGTATGGAGGCAGGGTTCAAATTCCCACATGTTGGGATGAGTTCTATCAAGATAATACAGATAAAGGGAAGGATTTGTAATGGATATTGTTGTTGATTTATGTTACCAGAATACCAAACATTTAGTATAAATGGTTTATGTAAAGTTTCTTCCTTGTGATTCTGTCTGTGCAATGCAGAACCACCACACAAGTAATCTGTTCTCTCTAAAAGGGCAAAGTTATAAAGATAGAATCAATGGCTGAGGATGCTGCTGCCCCCTCCCTACAAATACCTTATTCTAACAGGACTGAACTGATGTAATCATCTAGAAACACCCTTCCTACCCCATCCCATCCCCAAAATGAAATGTTATACTAAGTGCAGAAAATATTCTAAATATTCTACACGCAATATAAAGAATTATTGAATTGGACTAAAACCACATCCAGGAAAGGGACAGGCTTTTGGGGGGGTGGAGGCGGGGCAGGAAATAACTTCAGCAAAGGGGTGGATAATGGGTAGAAGAGATTAAAAAAAAAAACCTAGCCCTAATTATAAGAGTACAAAAAAGAAAATTTTCTCTAAAATGTGAGACTCCACCTATATATATACAAAAATATTTATAGCAACTCTTTTTGTGGTGGCAAAGAATTGGAAATAGACGGGATGCCTAATAATTGGGAACTGGCTGAACAAGCTGGGGCATATGACCATGATGTATGACTGTTGTGCTGTATAAAATGAGGAAGGAGATGGTTTCAGAAAAACCTGAGAAGACTCATGTGAATTGATACAAAGAAGAGTAAAACCAGGAGATCATTGTGCATACTAACAGTAACATTATAATGATAATTCCACCCCAAATGTTAACACAGGCTATTTGTGCCCTACCTGTGGTAGAGCATTCCAAGCTCATAATGGCCTGATCAGCCACAGTCAGACACACTGAATCTTGGCTCAAGTATAGTGATGTCATTTTGGTCCTCTTCAAGAATGAAAACAACAACCAACAATGATAGTCAACTACAAAAGACTTAGCTACTCTGATCAGTACAATGATCCATGACAATTCCAGAGGACTCATGATGAAAAATACTATGCACCTCCAGAGAGAACTGATGACTCTAAGTACAAACTGAAACATACTTTTTTTCCACTTTCTTTATTTTTCTCACTAGCAGGGTCAGGGGATGGGATGGGGCACAAAACATGGGTAATATGGATTTTTTTTGCATGACTTCACCTGAGTATCATATTGCCTGCCTTCTCAATAGGTGGGGGAGGGGCTGAAGAGAAAAAGAGAATCTGGAACTCAAAATTTAAAAGTAAATGTAAATTAAAAAGTGCATGTAAAAAAATAAGAATAATTAAAAATAAAATGTGAAGCTGCTAGGTACTCTAGTCAATAAAATGATAGACAAGGAATATCATAGTCAAATTCAAGAACTTCTATGTCAAAGAAAATATACTCCAAGTGCCCAGAAGGAAGAAGTTCAGGTACCAAGAATTACATGTGACTTGGCAGCTTTTATAGCAGCTTCTGCTATAAAAGACAAGAGAAATAGTCTTACAACCAAGAAGAGTTTATTTTGTGAGTATAATCCCCATAGAGAACAAAAGGGATGAAAATAAAAGAGGACTTTGAAGCCTCTCTGATTAAAATTTTTTTATGAAGACCACAGCTGAGTAGAAACTTTGAAATATAAGAGACAAGAGAAATCTAAAAAAGGTAAATTACTTGAGTATTTCGAAGGGACTGTATAATCACATAGTGTTAACAATCTAGCAAATAGCAAATGTCCCTTCAGGACCTCACTATATTTAAAGGAGACTGAAGGAGATAAATAAGAAAAACAAAAGACCTGGGAATAGATTGATTCTGATCTGAGGGTTTTATGGAGGGAAAGAGAAAGGATGGTAAAAGGAGTATGTTAATGATGTGGGAGAAGGATTCAGTACATAGTATTTCTAAAAATTGATGATATGTGAGAAGACTAAAAAAGTAGACGATGAGGTGGGGGTACTGTGTTTCAGATAGATCTCATGTTTATACACAGAGTTTGATATAGAAATACATCAAACAATACCAAATACATTAAATCTTTCCTCAGACACTAATAGCGTGACCATGGAGAAGTCACTTAACCCTTCTCAGCCTCATTTTCTCATCTGTAAAATGGGAATAACTCTAGTACGTCTCTCACTAGGTTGTAATACATCAAAGCTTTCCTCAGACACTAATAGCATGACCATGGGCAAGTCACTTAATCCTCGTCAGTTTCATTTTCTCATCTGTAAAATGAGAATAATCATAGTATCTTCCTCACTGGGGTGTTGTAAGGATCAAATGAGATAACATATATAAAATGCTTTGTAAACCTTCAAGTTCTAAATAAATCCTAGCTATTGTTATTAGCTTCCAACATATTTAACATTAGGTTTTTCTTATTTAGAGATATTTTTATACAACTCTCTCCCTTTTTATGACACATTGTAACACAAAGTGCCATACCGTATATGTCTCCCATATTATTCCTACCTCTTGGAACAAAATTTCTGAAAATAAAATGGACCACTAGAATACATCCATTTTGCTAGTAAAGGTATTACCATAACTAAAAATTAAAAATAAATTTTAATTTTAAAAAAGGCATTACCACAACACAATCAAATTTAGGTCTTCAAATAATGGTTTTCTTGAAGCAAAGCTAAGTGGCATTATTACTTCATTAATGAAAAATAGCTTCATGCTGACATTCACATCAAAAAAGTATGACAACTCTGTAAGTCTGCTTTTCCACTATGTGGCTGGTCATTTTCTCTTGCAATCTGACATGTGTGCACACATGTTTAAAATTCACAGGGGAGGAGGAGACTGTACTAGAAAGGTCTATAATTGTTTCCAACGGGTTTAATCTTTCACCATTGTTTAAAACAAAACTTTAATACCCACGCACTCTCACACATGTGTGTGTATATGTGTCTGTCGTGGGACTGAAAGGAAAGATATGGTTTTTTGTAGAAGAGGCTACTCATTGAGAAAAGTGTTCTAAACATAAAAACAAAAATCTCAGGGTTTTTCTAGCAATTAAAATGGAAATCACAATAATTTTTTTTCAGGTAAAAAGTTATTTCAAGGCTTCAAGGTCTTGTTTCCCTGTTCTTTCAAGTGAGTTAAACACAGAAGAGTAAGAAGAGGGAGAATATTCCATGTGCAGAGCTCTAAATAAAGGAGGGAAAGTAACTTGTAACCTCAAGAACACAAGTCACTTAATACAATTGAGAGGGAACTTTCTGTAATTTCCCATGGAAATTTCAGCAACAATTGCAGTTTTGAAGTGCCCATTTTAAAATGCCCATTTACAGTAGAGTGCCCAGGTCTATACTAAATCATGTACCTAGGGGGCGCTGCAGAAATACTCATCCTTCGAAAAGTCTCTTAAAGCTATGCTTATTCCCACTCTTCAGCAGAAGATACTGCCATAGGAAACACCATGAGAATGCATGTTTGGCTAGGATTTATTAAGTGCCCACAACGTACAGAGAGAAAAGCACAAAGAAAAGCAAAAGCAGTCCTTACCTTCAAAGAGTTTATATTCTACTTAGGGAGCTTTAGCACAGTGCCTGGCACATAGTTGGTGCTTAATAAATGTTTATTGATTGAGACAGCATGTACAAAATACAGAGTGGACAGTATCCCCCACAGGGGCTGCTGAATGACAGTAAAGGCCTCCTGCAGAGTTGTCTTGGAAGCCAGGGAATTAAAAGTTAGGTGAGGACAGAGATCATTCCAAGAACAGGGATAATAGTCTGTGTAAAGGAACACACATGGGAGATGTAGTGCTTTGTACAGGCAGGTGTGGATGGGTTTCTGACTGCGTGGAAGGGAGAATATAAAAAGATTGGAAAGGTAGGAAGTGGCCAGGTTATGAAGAGGTCTAAATTACAAACAAAGAATTTTATATTTCATCCTGTACATGGTAGGGAACCACTAGAGTTTATTGAGGAGAGTTATGATCTAGATTAACCTATACTTGAGGAAAATCGCTTTTGGCAGCTATACATAACATAGACTGAAGTCTAGAGAGACTTCAGGAAGTAAGACCAGTTAGAAAGCCACTCCTATATTCTAGGCAAGACATATGAAGTAGGGTGGTAACTGCGTAAGTGGAGAGAAAGTGATATACATGAGAGAAGTAGACAAAGAAATTACGGCAAGTGATTGGATATGTGGGGTAACAGAGAAGCTGAGAATAATACTGAGTTTGCAAACTTCAGTAACGAGTGGAATGGCAGTGCGCTGGACAGTAATAGAGAAGTTCATTAAAGGTGAGAATTTAGGGGAAAGATAATTATTTTCAGTTTGATATGCCTATGGAACATCTAGTTCAAAATGTCCATCAGGTGGTTAATATGGGACTGGAGATTAGAACAAAGATTTGGCCTGGATAAATAAATCTGAGAATCACCTGCATAGAAATGATCACTGAACTCATTGAAACTGATGAGATTATAAAGTGAAAGAGAAGAGAGAAAAGAGGAGGGGCCCAGGACCAAGCTGTAGGGGACACCTGGGGCTAGTGGATGTGATGTGGATGAACTTACCATTAGAGACTAAAGCAGGAATAACCAGACAGGGAGGAGGAGAACCAAGAGAGAGCAGAAACACAAAAACCCAGAGAGGCAAAAGTAACCTATGAGGAGAAGGTGGTCAGCAGTACTAAAGGTCACAGAATGGTCAAAAAATAGTAGAATAAAGAAGGGGCCATTAAGTGTGGCAATTAACAGAGCATTGGCACCATTAGAATTTTCATTGTCTGATGAAGTCAGTGGCTACAATTGGTGGATGTGGTAGAATATTGTTAGGTTTTGTTGAGGACTTTTTGTTCATTTTGGAAGGGAGTAGACTTAGGTCTGTTTATAGTTGGGCAAAGAAAGAGTCAAGAAATAGAGACTGAAGATGAGAGAGACAGAGACAGAAAGAGAGAGAGAGAGGATAATGGTGGTGATAATCTACTGGTATAGGTGAGTGGAGGGTGAGATCAAGGATACACGTACAGAGTTTGGCCTTAGCAAACAGAAGGGCCATCTTACAGCAGAAACTAGAGAAAAAGATAGAGTGGGCAATGATGTCAGTAACACAGAGGTAGAATGAACCAGGGAGACATAGTAAGCTTATCTGGTTTTGCCGAGGGTCATTTGAGACTAGTTAGCATCACTTTGCACTGAACCCAGTCAGCACTGTTCCTGTTCCATTCAACAACATATAAGTAAGACAATATAGGAGAATAATCCAGTGTTGAGGTTCAGTGAGTGAGAAGGTAAAGTAATTTGGGATTCAAAAGAGGATTAAAACCAACAGCTATTTCTTGAGTCATTTAAAATTAATTTTTTTAAGAATGAAGTTAAGGATGATATGAAATTGTCGTTGAGGACATCACTAAGTCAAGAGTCAAGATACAGTGTGTCTGACTGTGGCTGACTTCTACACTCAATATGAGCTTAGAAGGTACTACAAGTTGAGCATAAATAGTCCATATGAACATTTGGAATAGAGCTGTCTCACATTTCTTTTGAGCTATTGAAATTTGGCTTCTCACACAGAACAGAGCAACTTCTTTGAAGAGGGTACACCATGCTGGCTGGTCCTGTGCCAATGTCTGCCATGTCTCACAATAGATACCAAAGTTCTTCAGAAAGACCTTAAGAGCATCCTTATATTGCTTCTTCTGTCTGTGTGAGCAATTGCCTTGTGTGAGTTCTCCATGTAATAGTCTTTAGTCAAACATATGTTTGGCATTTGAACAACATGGCCAGCACATCAGAGTTGTACTCTCTGCAGCAGAGTTTGAATGCTTGGCAGTTCAGCTTAAGAAAGGAACTCAGTGTCCAGTACCTTATCTTACCCAGGTGTTCTTCAGAATCTTCCTAAGACAATTCAGATTCAACTTTCTAGCACGGCACTGGTAGACTGCCCAGGCTTCACAAGAATACAACAATGAGGTCAGCACAATTGTTCTGTAGACCTTTAATTTGGTCAGCAACATAAGACCTCTTCTCTCCCACACATTCTTTTGGAGCTCTGACAATGTGTTTATCAACCTCATCATCTGTGGGTACATCCCTGGAAAGTATACTGACAAACTAAGGGAACTTACCCACAGCATTCAAAATTCTCCATTTGCTTTAAGCACGTATGGATGGTATGGTGCTGGCTGGTGAAAAACCTCTGCTTTTTTGGTGTTAATTGTCAGGCCAAAATTAGCACAAGCAGCAGAGAATCAATTCATATTCTGTGGCAGGTGAAAGATCGGTCTATTAAGGAGGACTGGCAAAAATCTTGCCAGCAATGGTGAAGAGAGAGACCCCACCACCACCACTCTGTGATTATCACAAGACAACCTATTTCCCTTTCCATTACAGAGATGGGCATTGGAGACATCCTTGAACTCTTGAAGGATAACCTCTTCTTGCCACATAACACAGAAGATTTCAGTTAGCTTTTGTATGAGCAGTGGACCCCTGCTTCATAAATTTCTGCTAGAAAAGAATCATGACCAGGTTCTTTGCCAGATGAAAGGAGCCCAATGGCGTGCAAAACTTCTCCTTTAGTTGAAGTTCAGTGAGAGAGGGGTTGACTTCAACCTGAGGTATATGGTCAATGGCTTCAGCATTGGCTGTTGATGGTCTATTAAGAAAGTTATGGAAGTGTTCAGCCCATCTCTCCGGGATCATGTCCTCATCACTAATCAATGTGGCTCCATCATCACTGAGTAGTTGAAATGCACCATAGGTCTTTGGTCCATAAATAACCTTCAGGGTATCATAAAAGCACTTTGGATTATTTACTATCAGAGTAAAACTGAACTTTATCTGCCTTCTTACTGAGCAAAGAATCCTGCATCTCTCCATAAGCTTCTCTCGCACTTTACTTTTGATGGAATTAAACACTGCCTTCTTATAGACAGATGAACTATCCTGCTGATAAACCCTGTAGACTTCTCATTTTTTTATTTGTAGCTTCTGAATTGCCCTATCATTTTTCATCAAACCAATCCTGATATTTACAAGTATTCTGGCCAAGATGAGTAAATGTGGTGTTGTATACCAAATCTCCGAAAGCTGCCCATTCCTTTTCTGTTCCACAGTTGCCAACCTTGTGTTGGCTCAGTTTTCCTGCCAAATCAGTAAGAAACTGTTCACTCATGGAGAAGCACTCTTAGTCTTCTGGTAGTTGTCTTGCCTTGGAGCCACTGCTTTTGTTAAATGTTAACTTTTAGCTTGGAGAGGATAAATCTATGATAGGTCCAGCACTGAGCCAAATATCACGTTCTTCACTCTCACATCCCATCTGTCTCTTTATAGTCTATTAAGTGCCCATGTTCACTCCAAGGGTATATCCACAAAGCTTTATCGTATTTAGGTTAAAATAGTGATGAGAAGGTCATGAGTCTTCAGCATGAGTCTTTAGTAGTAAGTGACCATTGCTGTTGCTGTTTCTGATGTACTTCTTCCCAAGGACTCCCTCCCATGTCTGATAGTCTGAGCCTACGCTGGTGTTAAAAGTCACCCAGAATTACAAACTTGTCCTCTTTTAGCACATTGATTATGAGGGTCTCCAGGTCTTCATAAAATTTTCTTTGACCTCATCAGAATTCATTATGGTGGGAGCATACACACTAATGATGATGGTATTGTACTTTCCTGCAAGTGGCAATCACATTGTCACAAGTCTGACATTCACTCTTTTTGGGAGGTATACAAGCTTGTTGACTAGATTAGTTTTGATTGCAAAACCTATGCCAGCTTCACGGCATTCCCCAATACTGTGGCCACTCCAGAAAAATATGTGTCCAACTTTGGCTTCAGTAAACTGGCTTTCACTTGCCAGTCTTATTTCACTCAGGGCTGCTATTTAGATGCAATACCTGCTGAGTTCTCTCACAACCACAGCCATTCATCTTTCAGGTCTACTGGATTTCTTATTGTCCATAAGTGTGTGCAGCACATTCCACATACCAATGATGAGCGAAATCATCTTATGGAAAAGTTTTTGTACATTTTTTTTGTGTTTTGACCACAGGCAAGGACTCCCCACCTTCCACAGTAAGCAGACCAGGACTAGGTTAGGTGAAGCAGATGATTTTTAGGGTACCTTTTCTAGCCCCTTCCTCACTCCAGGGGGTAAGCAGTGTGGTCCTTAAAAAACAGCTGCTCAAACATGTGGGGGGTGAGGGGTGAGGGGTGAGGGGCTGCAGAATTCTACTGCTGCTTCAGCCAAGTTGAGAAGATTATCTTCTGGCCTTGGCCACCTGTGTGAAGGGTTGTGCCTATAGCTCCCAGTGTATCCACACCTGCTCCTTCATCACTTGCCTGTCATCACAGGACTTTAAGGTAGGTAAAAATAGTAAAATGGTAGGAGTGATGTCTTTTGACTCTCACATAAATTGGATTTAAGTGAAAAAGAGTTGTTCAAAATCCTCAGCCTCACTCTCTCTTCCAGAGTGATTAGAAGTCCAATGGCAATACAAAAATCAAGATGACCAGTGATGGCCTGGGATGTAGTGAATAACCTTGGCATCTTTGATGTCTAACCAGGCTCTAAGCACTCAACGGCATCTACTTCTGACGCCTTCATGGCCATTAGAACAAACTGTTCTCATAATATATGTGTGGGGTGTGGGTGTGTGTGTGTGGGTGTGTGTGTGTGTGTGTGTATGCAAGGTCCCTGCTAGCTCTAAAATTCTATGGTTTCTAGCTTTTTAATATCTGGTTAACAACCTATTACTGGGGAGGGGGGGCCCACGGTGTTCCCCTTTGTTCTGGTTGCCTTGTTTTCCAATTTGAATATGTCTAAAATGATGAAGACTGGAGAAGGAAATGGCAAACCGCTCCAGTATCTTTGCTAAGAAGAGTGAGACATAACTGAATGAATGAACAACAAAAATGATAGGGGAGGAAGAAGATAATGAACATGAAAGAATCCCTTCCCCCCCATGAGAAATTAACATGAGTTTAATGAGAGCTATAGGCTTAGCTCCCACATTTTATTTTTATATCTTATTAATTCCCTTATTAGCAATACAGTATTTTTTAAAGTAATTGTGTTAACTTTTGGGCACTAAGAGAATAATACAGGTAGGTCCCACCTAAGCCATCTGTAATTTAGACATCTGGAAGTTGGAATGTATTTTCTTAAGTGGAAAAACAATAACAATGATGTTGTGAGTGGTGCTTGGGTTAGGAGAATGTGGTTCAATGTACCACAAGTACATTAAGAAATCATGTTTAAATTATCCTAAGCTGAAGCCTTTATAGACTAACCTGGATGAGAAACTTTATCACTTTCTCCTTAACTACCAATTCTTAAACAATGTCCTGTTTTCCACTGTCCAGATCAGCCTAGGACAGCCTAGGACTCCTCCTGATATAATGAGGCGGGGGCGGAGCAAGAGATCCTGGAGTGATCCACCAAGAATTGTATTCTCTTTCCCCATGTCCTGAAAGGATCAGAGTAGGAATCACCCAAGAGTAGGAAGAGGTCTCTTTGATTACTTGACTTAAATGTTACAGGATGTTCCTAAAGTCTGACCACAGGCAAAAATGCATATTTTCAAGAAATGAATGAAATTTTCAACAACATATTATTTCACTGGCATATTAACAAATAACATCTTCAATATGATTTCCATCATTTGTGATGCAAAGGTTGATGCGCTTTGCAAGATTCACGTGAACTCAATGCAATAATTCCACATTGCCATCAATTTTAACACATTCACTCTTTACGCATTCAATCAAGTGTGTTGCACCTGTGATTTTCATAGACTACACCTTCTCCTTTAGCCTACCCCCAAAAAAGAAGTTAAGGGGGCTAAGGTCTGTTAATATTCCAATTAAATAAATAAAATGTTGTTGAAAATTTTTGCCTGTGTCCAGACTTTAGGGACACCCTGTGGTATCTCTTCTGCTCCCCTTTGACCAGCTAGAAAGCAGCATCCTTGAATTCACTGGTAAAGGGGTTGAATAGGTTTAGGAAATGATTCTCTAAGGTTGTGCCAAAAATTGAAGTGATTATTCTTTCCAATGAAGCAAATTTTTATCTGAAATGTTACCTAGACTCTGGACCCCTGCTCAATCTTGACTCAAATATTCTTTGTTCAAAAATCTTAAACTGTGACTTTAAAATGGCTTATGTTAGAGACATTATAGGCAACATTTTTCTTTCTAAGAGATACACTTAGATTAGAATAACTACTTAAAAAAACACTTTCTGACAGGTGTATGACTAAAACACAGAGCATGGAATTTCCTTCAAGAGTACTATAGAAGCTAACTAGTATGTGTATCAATATTTCTATGAGAAAATATATTCAAATCTCCAACATGGAATACTGTAGTCACATCTTTTCCTAACCTAGTAATGGAAGGAAGCAAGGATTTTCCTTACCTTTGGACTAAATAATCTCTTTTGGCTCTTACTCTTCCACCTTACCCTGCCTCCCATCAAGTTACTGAGAATAGGTACTCTTCTCCCAGCCCTGAACTGCCATTAGGAGGTAACAAATTCAGAAGAATAAAGAGTAGAAGGCTCTTGGGAATGGGAAGATGGGAGCTGGGACTAAAGCATAAAGGCAGCCTTCAAGATGGTGGCAAGTGCTCAGAAGAGAAGTGGGCCCTATTCTCCCTTCCCTGCTACTGACCACTGACAGTTAAGAGTAAGAAAGGAGAAATGATTGGGGCAGAGGAGGAGGGGAAAGGGGGAATCATGCCTAAAAGTCACTTGTAGGTCACCATATACTAAGAGGTTTATATGTAACTCACATAGAACATCTAGGACCACATGTAATTGTACTGAAGCTATTGCTGTTCTTAAAATTACATCTAAAGAGGATTCAGATTAACAAATGCTGTAGAAAGAGGGAAAAAACACTGAAAAGACCTATTGTGACAGTCACTAACTCAATTCCTAAATGGGAATGGGAGAAAGAAGGTAAAAAGAAGGAGGGAGAGAAGAGGGTTTCCTGTCATTTTTAAATGCTGAACAATATAAACTATTCAGCCACATTTTATGGAAATTTTTAACAAGAACCAACTTCATATGGTCTGGAAATCTTTCTGATTTGATGAACATTTGCAGAAATCAGTAGTTTCTACTACAAATTATTCTTTACAGGAGAAAAAAAGCACTGTTTTCTCAAGATTTTCTAATGAATTGGGATAATTCCCTTTTACATATCCATATTATGGTTTTTAGTAAGATGAACCGGTAAGAATGGGGCATGTAATCATTTTTTATTATTAAATACAAAGGTACAATTAAAATACAAGCACAAGATGTGACCTGCATCAATAATTCAATGCAGCCTCCCTCTTTACAAAGTCCCTTTCATTACCATAGGCCTTTTGTTCCTTAGATGTTCCTTTTGTTTAAATGAAGTTCTCTATTGAGCTATTTACAATCTGAATAATTAGCAATCAGCATGGATTTCTGCTCTTTTGCCCTACATAAAACATTATGAAGTGCCCCAACATGACATAATTGGGTACATAAGTTTTTCTATACACTCAAGGCTTTCCCTTCTTGAAAAAACTTTTTAACCAAACCAATGAAAAACTTTTCTAATTGTTCTATTTTTGAGTCTCTAAAAGGAAAAATCATCTATACTCTTAACTGAAATGTAAATCGCAATTAAACAAATCATAAAATACATTCTTTATTCATTAAATATTTCTGAAGTAAAGGTCTATCTACCACGCACTTCTTTAATGTAAAGATCCCCACCCCCACCCCAGATAAAAGACAATCAGTTCTCACTTTAACACCATTTGCAGAAGCCAAAGACATCTTTTTTGTACTTAAAAAAGGGGTTACTGTGAAGAAATTAATTGAAATGAGGTTGAGAAGTCAGGGGCCAAGACACAGCACTCTGACAATAACACAGAAGCCCTCTGACTAAGCACACAAGATTGTAGCCTGAATACCAAGTGTAAGGTTGCTTGGTTATATGTTGAATACACTGCCTAAGTCCTGTATTCTCTTTCACACATTTCCGTGAGTTGATGGATAAGTTACTTGAAAATGCCTGGCTCTGAGGGTAAAGAACATCCATACTGAATGCTGTAATGGGGACAGCCCTGTCTCCCAAAATGGTCCTAACGTTAGTCAAAGGAATGTCCAGTATAAGAAGTCTCCAGGATGTCTGCAGTCTTGATATATACTATGTGTCACAAGTACATCACGGGGAAGAAAAGCATAAGTAAAGACCACAGGTCAGACCCAAAAACAATGATCCCTACTACCCCAGCACATTAATATTCCAGCCCCAGTTAGGTTTACAATGTAGCCTGAAAAATTTTCACTATTCCTCCCCACATTTAAAATGAAATAACAATAACTCTGGGGCAGCTAGGTGGTGCAGTGAATAGAGCACCTGCCCTGGAGTCAGGAGGACCTGAGCTCAAATCTGACCTCGTACACTTGACACACTTACTAGCTGTGTGACCTTGGGCAAGTTACTTAACCCCAATTGCCCTGCCTTCCCCCCTGCAAAAAAAAAAAAAATAACAATAATTCCAGCCTGAAGTATTACAGTACCTTTGGAATGTAAATCATAAACAACAAAAAAATCTGCAGCTAAGGTTTTTTATATACTTGAATATGTATTCTTTTGTGAAAGTAATACCTATAGGCCTTGTTCATGATATTCAGAAGTGTTCTCCCCAGATCATCCCCTGTAAATTACCACGTGGGCAATTTGGTTTTAAAATTAAAACTCTAGTAAATAACAAGGCAAGCAGGTAGATGTTCCCATTATAATCATCCAAAAGGAAAAGCAGCACCTTGGAAAACCAATAGACTTAACAAGGACTGAAGCTTTATTATGATAACTATTAGTGAAGTGACCACATCAACTTGAGACACAGTGCCTTTGTCTTATACTAGCCCTCCTCTCCCTTACTAGGATTCAAATGTCAAAATATTTTTAAAAGGAAATCACCACCCCCCCCCGTAATATTTGTGTTGGGTGAGTGTGTAAATAACTACTTGAAAAGTTAACGTAGAAAGACAATTGAACTGGGTGTCATTAGACTAGGGTTTGAGCCCCACTCAGCTCATCATCTGCCCTGAGCATGCTAGAGAACTCTTTTGAATCTCAGTTTCCCCATTTGCAAAATACAGGAGTAGCACTACATAATCTTTAAGACCTGTTTCTACACTAACATTCTATGACTGTATGTCTTATAATTTCTAAAGAGCAGTCTGAGAATCCCCCATGCCAAACTAACTATTACCATGGAAAAATCTAGCAATGTGCCAACAATTCCTGGTGTAAGTAAACCTGTTCTATTTCATAGAACCGTAATTTCAAACATCCTTCTCTCATTTGTGAGTGAGCACGTGCACACAACTTTTTACAAAACCACAGGAATGGTTGAACTTGCCCCAGGGGCGATTCTGAGTGTGAGCCACATAATAAATACAGGAACCATTCTCTGTGGGTCAGCTGGGGAATTATAACTGGAAGCTGCCTTTCGAGAAGTCAGATCTGTATCTTATCAGGTTTTTTCCCCCTCCCCCAGCACAAGAAAGGCTCACATCTTATCAGTTTGTTATCAAATCAATCCAACTTGCCTAACATCCTGTTATCCATATTTCTCTAAAAAAGAACTACAGTCAATCAGTTAAAAGGTAAACCTCACTAGAACTACATGCAGACAGCCCAGATTTCTCTTTATCAACAATATCATCATTTTCCATTTATTCAAGGGTATTCAACTCAGTTGGGGAAACTCTATCTCCTCAGCTATCATAATTGCAGTAAAGTTTTATAGGTAACATTTTCATTAGCACAAGAAAAAACAAATCAAATTCGGTGCCAAATGTCTAACTTTGTATTCATTCAAACATAGCAAATAACATATACTGCTAGGTATTTAGTTATTAAATGGAGGTCTTTGAAAATTAGCCCTGTATTTCATAAAAACACAAATGACAAGTTGTTCTATTAGCAAAAAAAAATTAATACATGGCTACTAAAGACAGCATAGACACTCTTTAGATCTTTTCTACTCAGACAGTAAGCTAAGTGAAAATAAGATATTTGGTGGGGGGAAGGAAATAACACCTCCTGAATACTTACTTGCTTTGCAAATCCAAACCTATACTATTACTAGAATGTAAGTTTCGTGAAAACAGAGATTGTTTCATTTTTACCTTTGCATCACTAATGTCTAGCAGAATGCCTGGCAAATAGCTGAAGTTTAATAAATGATTGTTGATAGAAAGCAAGTGATATATTCTATATGGAATATGTTAACCTCAGTCTTCCTTAACCCTTTTCAAAAATGAGAGATGCAAGAAGGAAATGATAGGTGTCAACAAACAACTGGAAACACAGTAGGTGTCCATCGATGTGGGAGTGACTAAAAAAAATAGTGTTACATGAATATAATGAATTATTGCTATTCTATAAGAAACAATAAATACAAAGAACTTGGAGAAGCATGAGAAAATCCATAAATACTGATGTAAAGTGAACTCAACAGAACCAGAAAAACAATATACGCAAAGACTATGACAATGTAAGAGGAAAGAATAAAAGTAGAACTAAATGCTGGGTAATTATAATGACTATGTTTAGCCCCCAAAAAGAGATGAAAAGTACACCACTCTCCTTTCTTTGCAAACATAGGGAACTAATAGTAAGTACATTTTTGCTAGACTTGGTTAACATGTTGATTAATTTTTCTTAAGTACTTTTCCCCTTTTTTTAATTTTTATTTGTAAGGGATGGCTCAATGGCTAAAGGTAATAAGAGCAATATATTTGAAACTGAAGTAATATAACAACAAAAGATACCCAACAAACGAAGAATTGTTTAAAAAGTAGTACTGGTCAACTTAGTGAATTCTACCCTACCAACAATGGCAGCTTTCAGCAGAAATACATGTCAGTGTCCAGTAAACGGAATGAAAATTTAGAGCTGAATCAATTTTTTTTTTCACATAAAAACATTCTTCTGAGAAGGGGTCCATAGGCTTCACCCAACTACTAAAGGGGTCCATAACACATCCAAAAAAGGTTAAGTAAGAACTCCTGTCAAAAGGTGATCCTCAGGTGACACCATAGGCTGGCAACCTGTAACTCCCTTGTCCTTTTCCTAACCATCATAGTTTGCTCGGGTTAAGCTCTGGGGAAACCTAAGCCCTAGGGAAGCAGGCTCCCCATTCTCATATTTATTTATTAGCTCATTGCCCCGATCTCAACTACTCCAAGGAAATTTATTTATTTGGGCCTTAGTCTAAAATTTCCCCAAAGGGGACAAGTAAAACTAGTTGTATTTCAGTTATGTCCAACTCTCCATGATCCCATTTGGGGTCTTCTCAGCAGAAATAGTGGAGTGGTTTGTCATTTTCCTCTTCAGCACATTTTACAGACAAGGAAACTGAAGCAAACGGGGTTAAGGGCCTTGCCCAGGGTCACACAGCTAGGAAGTGTCTGAGGCCAGGTTTGAACTCAAAAGGATGAGTCTTCCTGATTCCTGTCAGTCACTCTATCTATTGCACTACCTAGCTTGCCCCCTCCCCCCAAAAGCAATACTTACTATATAATATGAGTCAGGTACAGAACAGGTCATTTATTCCCAAACATAAAAAGCAATGTTACACATAAAAGAATCACAGTGTACATTAACAAAATGATTTAAACATGATTCAGTATTTTTTTTTATTACTACTAGTACAGTCAGCTGGGATTCAAGTCTTGTTGGAACTGTTGGACAATTTTTCCATGACTGATAAGTGAATTACAGTTCGTTTCTGTTGGCACCAAACAGCCAGACTTGGTGTTTTTGGTGGCCTCTCTCTGATGCCAGCTCTTTGCCTGACACCAGCCCACTCCTGCCATTGCTTTAGGTGCCCTTCTGAGTATCTCAGATTCCAAGTAATGGGATAGACTCAGTTGTGCTGCTTGCGAGGCTACAATCTCTCAAGACTTTTGCTATTTTACAAGGACAATTCTAAAGAATATAAATACACAAGACAGTTAAAGGCAGCTGGGGCCCTGATAAAAACTCAAGTTGAATCCACCATTCACATTTGGGAGCAGTAGCCCCTGCTATCATTATGTCAACCTTCTTCACCTCTCCCTGAAATCTTATCTTGTCACTTGAAGCACTGCACACAAAAGGGCCACCTGACCAAGTCTCCTCTTCTACCAGGAATACACAACTCTGCCTTACCAACTGTTCTGGCTTAGCAACCAAACCCAGGACACTCAGCAATGACTTCTACGTGACCTAAGGTCAACGCTCCAGAGTTCCCATCAGAAGCAGGCAGACAATATTCATGCATGCTCTGTGGGGCTGGGGAGGGGGGAGGGGGGCAGTAATAAAACAGGACTTACTGCTACCCACAAAGATGGACTAGGATTGTAGCCCTATTTCCTACAGCAATTTTATCTAATACAAGAAATTGGACCACTATATCAATTTAGGTTAGATTATCCAATGATTAGAATCACAACTGTAAACACAGATAAGCAGATACCCAACAGTCTTAAGTTACATATTTTTATGTCTCCATAAAGTGATCCACAAAAACAATGAAATCAGAAATTTCAATTCTTATGTTTCTTGCTGAAAGTCATGATGTCGAAGCATTTGCAATTTCACATCTAAGTGTGCCCTTTGGGAAAATATTCCTTAAGCACAAACCCAAAAGCAAAAAGAAGAACAAGAACTCTAGAAAAAAAATTATTACCTGACTTCCAGATGAAATCAAAAAGTTGATTATGTATTAGCTTCAAAAAGAAAAACAAAGCTGTGAATTCACTAGAATATTCATCACTTTTCAACCTAAAACTCACGGGGTACAAATAGATGAATCCAGCAAGTCAGACAGCAAAGCCAATTTAATCTGTGGCTCCCCTGAGGTAAATGTAGTTCACAGCATTGCCCCCACCCCAACCCTCAGCCATAATCCCTGGTTCCTGGAGGTAAAAAAGCACTGAAGTGAGGAAAATTCTGCAGCGGGATATAATGATCCAAAATGACAGGGACAATAATGACGATGAATTTCATGTCTCCCAGTCATGAGCTGGGGACGCTTGACTAGGCTGACTTATACAATTAAATTGTTACAGGTACAGCAGGAGATGCAGTTTATTCACACGCTTTGGGGGCCAATGCTGCCAGCAAATGGAGTGCTGTGGAATTCAGTCTCTTTTTTGTTATAAGCAAACTATTTCTCCTGTAGCTATGTTTGCTTCTCTATGGGTACCCTTTTGATAGAAGAAAACTGGAATAAGGATACAAGTCATTTTAAGATGTTAATTGTTTACTTTTTCAAAAGACATTTGATGACTAAATTTCCTGATTACTCAAAAGGCCTGAACTCTTTTCCGAACCCTTCCACAAAGAATACCTAAAGATGTCAAATTTAAAATGTCTTCACACTATTCATGACACATACATGCACATATCTTGGGCTTTTTTCAGAGCAATGAAAATGTAAAAATCTAAAAATAATCATAACGTATGTTCACAAGCAAAATAGCTATGTCATAAGTCCAGAAAGCAAGCTCCCAGCAATTCTCCTTGTAGCTTGGACTCCAAAAGAAGCTTTGTCTTTTGTTGTTGTTTTTGCTTTTTAATATTTTTTGTATCTTTTCCCCTTTATTTTCTTCACTGGTATCATTTGATAATACCATATAAATAGGATTGTTTATGCACCAAGTAAACTATCTTGGGTTAGGTAACCTATTACAGATCTTACTAAAGCATGACTTTAAACAAAGCTGGCTGTTTCCTCCTTGGCTAAGAATCCCTGAATCTCCTCTCAGCCTTCCACATCTTAAAGTTAAATGCTAGCAATGAGGTGGTTGGCTACAAGTACAATTTTATCCTTTTGAATGAAAGTGTCAATTTTTTTTCTTTTCTTTTTTCAACAAGAATTAAGGTTGTAACACAATTTAGAAATGGGATGCACTTAGCAATTCTTGAATTCAAACCCTTTTGAGTTGAAATTTTGACAATTTAAAGTATATATTCATAATGGATATCCATGTGAAGGCACATTTTCTACAGCTTTAGAACCATTCTGTGATATTCTATTAATTTTAGCAGGGTGGAGACCAAATGGGACTTCGAGGTATATACAAACATGAAGGAAAACAAAGCAGTTTCACAGTCAGCCAAGTTACTAGTTTTCTATTGTTAAAAAAAAAGTGAATAAAATAACAGTTCCTGGGCATTTTGTTTGAGCTGATTTCGAGAACACAACAATGTATGGGAAGACACCATCCAGAGTCTCTAAATCACTAAGATTTTTAAGGATATATTATGCTGAAATATGTTAATATTCCAACACAGCAACAACAACAAAAATAGTGAGAAAGGGAAAGAAAAACAATACGTTGGTGTTTGTTGTTCCTATAATTCATAATATTTCATGAATATGTTCACTCTTAAATTCAAACGTCAAAGACATTTTTAAAAAATAATATTGTTTTAGCAAAAAAGAATGCATTTAACACAGAGAAATACCACTCTACCCAGACAAGAACACATATTTGGTGAGCTAAGGTTTAAAATGAGTCATTAAAAATATATTTTCCCCCTAAAAATACTTGGCTTTTTTTTAGTATTAGTCTAAAAACAGTATTAAATGAAAACCTTTATCTTTGTTTTACTAACTCTTCACATAATACTGTACAAATAATTTAGATGAACAATAATTATGCTTTTTAAAAAGTTGCCCAAGAACCTCATTTTGACTTGAGCCTCTCCATTGTGCCTTTAATTTTCCTTGAGCAACATAAACAAAAGTGACATATTACTGCTCAGATAGCAGCCACACTTTCCCCCCTCCCCCACCAAAAAACGTTGCCATTTTGCTATTCAGAATATCCAGATACCAATTCAAGCCAAATGAAGTCTGACATATACCCCTAAGAAACAAACTTATAAACTGTGGCTTCAAAGGAAACCTTGAATAAATAGGACACGTTGTGTACACCCAGGCTAACATCCAACATATGCTTTAGTTTCCTGATGCTAAGATAGAACAAAAATAGCCCCTGGTAAAGTTTGAGATTTTTGATTACTTGTACTTAGAACATTTATGATGCGCAATGCCTTATTCCTCAATAGTTAGTAAGACATGGCTATATATAATTAGAAGAAGAGTACACAAAATGAGATACAGTCAAGGACAATGAACTGATACATCAGTCTTCATTTGAAGTATGTTGTCTATGTTTCTGATAATGAAATGATACTACTAAGCTAATGGCCAGTAGATAATAGTCTTTGAGTTGTTTGGCCAATTATAATGTTCGGCTTTAGTCTCCCTCAATTTCCCTTCTAGCTAACCACAAGGAAATTCTCAGACAGTCAGGGTTACAAGTTTTTCTCTCACTTTTCATTCAATCAATTAATCAACAGACATTTACTAAGCACTTACTGGCAGCTAGATGGCTCAGTGGATAGAGCTCTGGGCCTGGAGTCAAATCCAGCATTAGAATCGTACTAGCTGTGTAATATTGAGCAAGTCACTTAACATCTGTTTGCCTTAATCTACTGGAGAAGGAAATGGCAAACTACTCCAATATCTTTGCTAAAAAAACCCCACAGGGTCAAAAGTAGGGTCCAAAGAGTCAGACAAGACTAAAAAACAAAACAAAGCAGTGGTTTACATTTTAATAGAGAAAATGATATACACATTTATGTATATACAAAAAAGATAACAAGTAGCTTTGAGGCAAAGCACCAAGTAGCTGGAGAAAATAAAAGCTTCATGCAAAAGGTGGCACTTGAGGAAGAAATAAAACAAGAATTTATTAAGTACCTACTATGCGCCAGGCACTGTGCTAAGGGCCACAAGACAAAACCAGTTTTATTTCATTTGATCCTTACAACAACCTTAGGAGGGAGATGAGATGGTAGATGCTATTACTATCCCCAGTTTACAGTTGAGAAAACTGAGAGAGACTAAGTGAATTGCCCAGGGCCACACAGCTATGAAGTGTTTGAGGGTAGTACTTGTACTGACTCTGGAAAAAAAAAAAGCCATAAGAAATGGCAGCTATGAGGGAGTACATTCCAGCCATGGGAGGTAGGTGGTACAAAAGCAAAGATAGGGAAGACAGGAAGTGTATGAGGAATAGCAGAGGTCAATTTAGCTGACCCTTAAAGCATATGGTAAGGAGCAAAGTGTAATTCATTTCACATACATTAGCTGAGTCCCTACTATGTGCAGAGTACTATTGTATAAACAAAAACAAAAAAAAAAAATCAATCCATGCCACATGAAGATCACTATAAAATACATGAGGTAAATTTGGGGAATAGGTGTTTGTGTGGGCTTATATAAGGCAAAATTACCATCTAGTATCACAGCAGGAACCTGTTAGGGCACAAGAGCCCCTTTGCCATCTTGCATGCATCTTTTCAAATCCGCATGTGATCAAAACATTTCTATCCATGCAGATTTGCTATTTGCACGTGTATGAACCTTTATGAAACAGCTGAGATTTAACATAGCTAACCCTTGATTTAAAGATTTAGTTTCCATGTAACAGAAACTGAGATAAGTGCCTACTAAGTGCCCTTACCCAAATGAGATAAGCACATACTAAGTGCCTTATCTAAGGTCACAGAGGATGTATTTGGAACTAGGTCCTCTGATCCAAATCTGGTGATTTTTCCAGTATACACACAACCCTGTGTACATTAAAAAAGATAACTTTGGCAACAACATGGAAGATGGACTGAAGCGGGGAAGAAACTGGCAGTAGAAGGAACGGTGAGAGGTGATTTGCATATCAACAAGCACAGTGCCAGTAGAAAGGAGATCATCAATAAATATTTCATATTCATTTTATTTAGCATGTATATAGCATTTTTAAGGTTTACAAAGTGCTTTGTTCATTTTACCTCATTTTATTTTCAGGCCAACAAGTCAACATTTATTAAGGTCCTACTATGTGCCAGGCACTGTGCTAAGCTCCTCACAGCAATCCTGGATTCTGGTCTTATTCTTCTCCCCATTTTACAGATGAAGAAACTGAATCAGACAGAAGTTAAGTGACTTACCTAGGGTCACTCAGCTAATAAATGTCTAGGGCCAGAACTTGGCAACTGTTTGGATATGAAGTAAAGGTAAGGGTCATGGTTAAGAGTCAATTTGGTCTAACCTTATTTTACAGATGAAGAAACTGAGGTTGAGAGAGGATAAGTGGCTTCCAGTAAGTGTAAGAGAAGGGATTTGAACCCAGATTTTCCTGACTCTCTTACCAGCATTCGATCTACTATGCTGTCTACTAATTGTGAGATTTTGAGCTTGAGTGATGACAGTGGGCTGGAGAAAGAGGGAACAGCAATGTCTAATAAAGAGTAGAAATGGTAAGCCTTGGAAAGGAGATAAGTATATTGAAGGTCATGATGAGATGATGAGTTTGAGTTATGAGTGGAACATAGATTATAACTGTAGATGCTTAGCACATAATTAATGGGCAGATCTGACGTTAAGGGGAAAGATTGAGGATGGAGATACAAGTTCCAAAGGCATCTCCACAGGGCTAATAATTGCAAAATGAATGGACTGGGCTAGCTCATTTCTAAGGTCCCTTCAAATACTAATATTCTAGAATTCTATGACACATAAAAGTAATGCTGGTAAGTTTTTAAACATATGTATAACAAATACTTCAATGCATATAACCAACATATGAACAATGTAAATGTATAAATGTACAACCTAATATTAGCTATGTGCCTTATATTAAAAAGAACAGGTTTTAAAACCAAGGAACTAAACTTCAAAGAACTAATTTTGATAAAATCTTGCTAAAGCTTAGAAATTATTCATTGCTTAGGTCTAAATACACCCATCACTGTAGCCTCAATCTTCAATATAATATGTTCCATTTTTAAAAGAATTTTTTTTGCAATTGGAAATTAAATCTTTCTGAGTTTCTTTGGCCATCACAAAACAATGATGCATCTCTCAGTGTTATCTGTATAGAGAGATACAGAAATTAAACTGGGAGTCTCAAATGCTATTATCATTATGTAAAATATGCTCTGACTTGTTTAGATTTACTAAAACCTAGTTTTGATCATCTGCTTGCCATGAATACCAATCTGCTTAGTCAGACTGAATCAGTCCTTATGTTAATTACAGCCTTTTAAAGAGAAGGGTTTTACTCGAGGTAATACTGGAAATTACAGAGCTCTAGTCAGAATTCTTTTTGAATATACTATATTTTGTATCAGGGTGGGATTTAAAGTATTTTATAAATTGAAGATTAACCTAGGTAACTGAACCTTAAAGTTGAATTTCAAAAAATTGATCAATTACTCAGTAGCTCTAGATAGTCTTACCAAGAAATCTCAGGTTCACAAATATCAAATATTGTTTCTGCTTCTTATGTAACACAATGGTTAAGCCAGCAAACACCTATCAATTGGACTGCTCAAGATAATTCTTTTTAAAAAGCAAACCTTTAAGATGTCCCATTTTTGTCAACACAATAATAGGAAGTTATTCTTAAAGAGGTATTTAAAGGAATAAGAATCCAAATGAAATTTCTGAATTGAAGTAGGGAGATTCCCCCCCAAAAAAAAACCCAACCCAAGCATCAAACAACTTAATCCTTTTGATTTAGAAAAATACAGTATCTCCTGCCTCCAAGCATTTACACAGGCTAACCCCATGTGTATAATGTTTTACCTCCTCATCGCTGCTCTTTTAACCCCTAACTCCCTTTAAGGCTTAGCTCAAGTACAACCTCCTCTAGAGAGGTTTTTATTGTTTCCTTATTGTTAGGATCCCATCTCCCTGAAATAATTTTGTATTTAACAATCATAATAACTAACATGGACACAGCACTTTCAGGTTTACAATATTACCTCATTTGAACCTCACTAAATCCAGCACTGTGAGACAGGGGCTATCTTATTTCCATTTTCGAAGGGGAAAACAAGATGGAGAGAGGTTAAGTGATTTGCCCAGGGTCATAAATCTAGTAAATGAGGCAGGATTAAAACTCAGGTCTTTCTGATTCCAAGTCCAATAATTTATCTATTTTGGTCCCAGCTGTCTTTATTTTGTATATATCTGCATTTATTTGTGAATGCATTATAGGCCCAACCATTCAAAAGAAAGTAAGTTCCATAAGGGCAGCCTGTTTCACTTTTGGTACCTGCAGGCACAGAACACGGCACAATGTCAAGCACATAGAAGCTCTTGAGGTTTAGGCATGCTGGGATCCCAAAATAGCAACATGCTGGGTTCTGCTCAAGCCTTCTTTCAGCCAAAGAAAAACAAAGTTTATTAAAGATCCACCATATTGGGTAGACTCTTAAGGAATCTGAGCATTTATATCATTAATGCCTGTGGGCCAGATTGAACCTTGAGCCTTTGTAGTGCTACCATAAGCAGGCTAGATAGAATCTGAGCACTTTCATGGAAACAAGATGGATCTCATATACAGAAAGACTGAGGGAGGAATCCAGGGGTGGCCGAGGAGTCTGGGGGTTCCAGGGATGATCTTGATGGGAGTGGTCAGTAGCCTGGAGAATGGGATTAAGGGTGGGGAGTAGCTGAACAGAGATTTGGATTTAGCGATAATGAAAGGCTTATGGTCTCCAAATCCAAGAAGATTTCAAGGTGGGGTATTCCAGGGCCCTTTAGACAAATGGGACCTTAAACTCTTTGGGGGTGAGGGAGTTTGAGGGTCTCGGCTTGCCATATCCCATCAAAGCCACTTAGCAAATGTTCTTTAATTGATGCTAAAAATGACTAAAACTCAAGTCCTAATTCATACTCTTTTGGTTTTATCTATGCTGCTGTCCCTTAGGACCTATTTCTCCCTATCTATAATGATGTCTTCCTAGCATTCTTTTAAAGCAGGGGTTCTTAGTCTTGGTGTCACAGAACCCTTTGGCAGTCCAGCGAAACCTATAGAGCCCCACAAAACAAATTACAAAGGAAACCAATTATATTAAAATACAGTTATCAAAATATTTTAAAACCAAGTTCACAGGGCTCCTATTGCAAAGAGGTCAGAAATGTCTTTGTAGCTGATGGTATATATGGTAGAACATCTTAGAAGAATAAAATTAGTCATGGAAAGAAAACTCTTCTGGTTTTGGAGAAAAATGACCAATACCATGTTCTTTAGACTCCCAAGAGATAGAGAAAGCTTCATGCTAAAAATAAATAAATAACTCTTAAAAAAAAAAAAGGGATGTAATTGCAACAGCCAGTTCAACAACCCCAAACCTAAAATACATATTTTTTAAAAAAATAAGATACAGGAGAGAAAAAAATACAAGCATGTAAGTTATCATGACTGAAACCCCTTTAGTAATGTAATGATCCTTGGCAAAGCAACCCATTTATTTAAGAATGTTAAAATTTTAGACTGGTTTCGTTATTACTATTAATACCTGCTCACATCACACTTTATATCCACAAACTACTTCTCAGTTCACTCCACCCACCCACAGAAAGTGCACCACACACCTACTTTTACTCAGCTCTGTTCATAATTAAAAAACGGAAACACATAAAACCACCCACACAACTGCTTCTGCTCCTAAACTGATGGAAGGCGGGTGGGTGAGGGTGACGTACTGTACTCACATGTTCACAGAACAAGCATTACCAGCAAGTAATTTACTTTTCACTAAATACCCTCTGGAGAATAAAAATCTCTGGGGAGGAAAATGATAACCCAAGTACATAATAATTAGATGAACCAAAGAGTCTGATTCACAATAGTCAACTGTTAATGATATCAGGCAAGGAAGAAGTTAAAGGGCATTAAAAAAGGTCAAGACCACTAAATTAGGACTCTGAATTAATGAAAGTGATAGGTAGTTCACAGATAATCTAAAAACTTCCCCTTTGCCAATTCAAATCAACAAATATTTGTTAAACGTTTACTACTTGAAAAGTATTATATCAGTTGCTGATTATACAGAGACAAAACAATTAGTTCCTACCGTCAAAGAGCTTCCACTCTATTTGGTGAATATAAAATACACAAAGATGAATATAATATAGAGTAGAGAATGAGGGGGTGAGGGTGAAACAGAAAGTGTCTTTGCAATGCTGAAGAAGGGACTAAACACAGAGGAGCAGGGATCAAGTAAGGCTTCCCAGAGAAGACACTGTAGCTGAGCCTTGAAAGAAGATAAGAAGTTAAAAGGAGATGAGGAGGGACATTCCATGAACTAAGGATAACTAACCTTTTTGACTGGAAGGATAAGTGGGAGAGAACATGTTCAGTTGAGGGGAGGGGGAGAATTTAATGGCCCAGTCAGGATGAAAGGATGTACATTAAAGGGAGTAATGTGAATTAAAGCTGGAAAGTAGGTTGGATGGAGCTTTAAATGCTAGACTAAGGAATTTACATTTTTCTTCCTTGAATCAATAATAGCAGAAGGTATTTATCTGGGGGGGGGGGGAGAGGAAGGGGAGAGAATTCCATTGTCATCTCATGGTCTTAGGAAGATTATTTTGGAAACTGCATGAACTAGAGGAAATTGAGTACAGCAGAAAGAACACTGGACTTGGCATCAGAAAACACGGTTTCAAATCCTGACCCTCCCACTTAACTAGTTGTATGACTTTGGGAAAATCTTAACCTTTCCGGGACTCAAAAAGTTTTTCTTATCTGTAAGGTGAAAGGGTAGATGGTATTCTAGTATTCTAAAGGCCCTTCCAGAGCTAGGTCTAGGAACCCTGAGCCTAGTCTACTGGTTAGAATGAAGTATGTAGACACTAGAAGCAGGGAGACAGATTTGGAAATACTTCAGACAAGTGGGGGGCAAGGGCCAGACCTAAAAAGGTGGTGGCAGAGTAATTAGAAGAAAAGGAGACAGATGTGACAGTCATGGACAGGACAGGACAAATAATTGCATTTGGAAGGGGGGGGAGGGGCACTGTGAAATAAAAGAAAGAAAGATGACTGAGGTTAAAAGCCTGGCTGGCTGGAAAGAAAGAGGATGGTATCTACAACAGAGACCAGGTTAGAATGAGAAGAGAGGTAAATTTAGAGGGGATGATGATGAGTCCTATTTTGCACATGCTGATTTTGAGGTGCCAATGAGATACTAGGGCAGAACTGTCAAGTAGCAATCGGAGATAAGGAAGGGGAGATCAGGAAAGATTAGGGCTGTATATATAGTGTATCACTGTGATAATTGAATACATGGAAGCAGATATTACCAAAGGAATGAATATCTAGAAAGAAAACAAAAGTACTTGTCCCCAAAACTTACAATATGCCAACAAGTATAACACAAGGTAGTATGTGACAAAGGCAAAGAAGATCTAAGCAAAATGTTTCAGGAAAATGTGAAGGATAAGAGGGGACTTTTAGCTGGCTGGATGATCAAGGAGTCATGGAAATGGTGACCCTTGAGTCTGGCCTTGAAGGAAGGAAGGAAGTCAGGAAACAAAGAATACATTTGAGGCAGGGGTCAGGAGACAACAACAGTGATAAATGCATAGAGGCAGGGGAAGGTAAAAGGAGATCAATGAAAGGACAACAGAATACTTCATCTGGAATATATAACACATAAAAGTGAAGTAGAGGGAAATGAGTCTGGCAAGAAAGGTTAAAGCCGGTCAATCCACAAGCATTTATTAATTGCCTACTATGTGCCAAACATTGTGCCAAATGATGGGGACACAAAGAAAGGCAAAACAAAATAACAACAAATCAGTCTGTGCTCTCAAGGAGTTCATAATCTAATAGAGGAGACAACAAGCAAACAACAACATGCGGAGGGTTTAAATGTCAGATTGAGTTTTGTATTTTACCCTGTAGGCTGGCACAAAAAAACTTCTGGATGGTGAAATAAAATTCATATAGTTAATCTACTAGGTAAGGCATTTATGTAAGAAGATCAATATAGGACAAAGATCTTGCCCTTCAATGGCAGGGCGTGTAAGGAAAGCCATAGGAAAAATAACCATAGTACAAGAGAGGAAGGTAAGATAAGTACAAAGGAGAGATCTGGGCAAATAGCACAGGAACATGAGCTGCATGGTCAGTCCCGTTCATTATCAAGACTGTTTCGGCAGCTGTGTAAAGGATGGTCAGGAGAGAGGGGAGACTGTAGGTCTAAGGCTAGCTAGAAAGCTATCACAGCATTCTGAAGCTGTTCTACCAAATCCTTGGCCAGATTAGACTCAACCAGCTAGACTTTCATCCAGTTATTCCCCCTTTACAACTGACCAAAAAGTAGGGAGCCTGAAGACAAAGAAAACTCAACTGACTGACTATATTTTGTATGCCTACTATGTACCTGAATAGATAAAAGACTTAATTAGAAAACAGATGAATCAAGTGACCATTTATATCATCCCCTAATAACAGCAATGGTAGCATTTATATAGTATTTTAAGGTTTGAAAACTGCAAGATAATAAAATATTATTTCATTTTATCCTCACAACAACCTTGGAAGGTCTGGGTTATTATTAAGCCCATTTTACAGCTGAAGAAACTGAGGCAAACAGAGGTTAAGTTACTTGGTCAGAGTCACACAGCTAGTGTCTGAGGCACTGGAGTCTTCCTGACTCCAGGGCCCAATACTCTACCCACTGCGCCACCTAGCTGCCTAAATCTCATTTACCCTACTAACTAAAGGATTCCTTTAAAAAACCATCTGTCCCAGCACATTTAGAACATAGATTAACTTGAATGTAGATGGTTAGTCATGTATCTATTTAGTAAGCTGAGGTAAAATGATGTCACTATATCATGCTAAAATATACCATCTATATATTATTTTCACCTGTTATTTTATCTTTTATAAAAACTACTAGGCCAAAATGACCATATCTGTAAATGTGGCCTTATTCATAAGAACAAAGGACTGTAGTATTTCACAGAATTCAAGACTTAAGAGTTAGAATCAATCTTGGGGACTGTGCAATCTAAATCCCTCATTTTGAAGACAAACGAACCTCAGGCCCAGAGAATTTAAAGTAAGTTGCCCACCCTCACCTGGAGAATAATAAAGAGAGTCAGGATTCCAACCCAGACACCCTCTGCACTATTCCACATAGCACCCATATTCTTGTTTTGTTTTCATGCTATGCTGTGTCTATGTAATTTTAGAAACAGAAAATAAAAGTTGAGGGAACATTTATTTCAATTCATGAATAGGCTAACTTTTAAGTCAATAGATCTAAGAATTAAGAATATATATTGCTGCTAAACTCAGTTTATTATTTGTAATACAAAGTAAGGAACAAATCTAAAAACTGCCCTACTCCAACAGCATCTTTTTCCCCCCTTTTTGAAACAAGTAGCTCAAGTCTCTCCATTTAGAGTCTAGCTCAAATCATCAATTTGATTCAACAATAAACACTTATTGTCTACTACATGCCAGGCACCATACTGGGAAGGCAAGATAGAGGTAAAATAGTTCATGCTCTCAAGAAATTTCTATTCTTTTGGGGATGGAGATGGTGAAAGGGTAAAAAGTTTATACAAAAAACAAAATACAAAATTTAAATAAAGCTTGACCGCAGAACAGAGATATGAGAAGACATCTTAAAGAGTTTGGGGAGGGAAGAGCTATAGCTGTGAAATATTATACACAATTCTTTCTTATATTTTGCTAAATTCTTTATCTCTTTTTTAAAATTTAAAAGGCATGGTTTTCCAAGCAGAAGAAGTGGGAGTGATACACTGAGAAACATAGGTGATCTAAAAACAAAAGATTAATAAAAATTACACACATACACATGAAGATTTTATATATATATAAATATATATGTATATGTGTGTGTACATATGTCTACATATGTATGTATATAGTACCAACAATCAGGATAGACTTCCTGTAGTAGGTTGTGCTTGAGCTGACATGAAAGAAGTTATGGGTTATTGGAGGTGAGGTGGGAGTATTATTTCAGGAATGGAGGAAGAGCCTATGTAAAATCAAGGAGACAAAACGCAGAATGTTATGCAGAGGGAAGAGCAACCAGAACAATTGATCCAGAAGACAAAGTGAATGAAGGAGAACAGCATTCACAGCCAGACTATGGAGGGCTTCAAAGGCCAAACAGAAAAGTTCATATTTTATCCTAAAGGTAAGAAGGCACGAAAGAGGCAACAGTCTATGAAACTCCACCACTAGCACAAAAGATGTCATAAAAACATAGTGCACTGCCATGCTCTCAAATGGCCACCTAAAGCAGAGGCTCTTAACCTAGTGTCCAGAAGTCCATGGACAGATTTCAGGGATTCTGTAAACTTGGATGGGAAAAAAATTAAATCTTTGTTTTCATTAACATCTCCTTGAAATTTAACATTGCTTTTAATTATTAATATACCAACAAACATTTTTCTGAGAAAGGTTCTTTGCTATCCAAAGGGTTCCATGACATGAAAAAAAGTTAAAAGAAACCCTGCTCTAAAAATTCAAATCTGTTCTAAATAATTTTTTAAAAATTAAGATTATATAAAAAGGAATACCTTGGATGTGATAGAAATAGTGAATAAGCATCTAAAATGAGAATGTGGGAGAGAGGTTAGAGATAATTCAAAAGGGGCAAAAACAGGAAATGCTTCCATGCCAGCTAGGATAGTTGGATGCTCTTTACAGAATGCCTTCTTATTCCTCACAAACCAAGAAACCGATTTTATATAATCACCCAATAAAAACTACAATGAATTAACATTAAGGGTCTGACGCAGAAAGAGGAAATTCACTGTTAAGGTTGTCCTTTAACATGTAGGCACAACAGGGGGGCACCAAGAAAGTAGTTAAGTGGACACCCCGTGGTGTTTAGATGTTGGAAGACAACTCAAACTGTGAATTTTCTAGCTTTTAATGTTTGTATAAGACTCTTAAGATTTTTTTTAATGCTATTTCTGCTGGGGGCATTTTCTTGAGTTTGGTCCCTACTGCCCCTGACACATACACACTCTCACTCACACATACTGTCTCTCCTCTATCTCTCTTCCTGTCTGAAAGCCTGACAGACAAATGAAAGTATTTAATTCAATTCGGGAACATAACTCAGGGAAGGAGGAGAAAGGAGGGAGACTTAAATACACTCCATAGCATAATGAGGTCTCTAAACATTAGGACCCCTTAAAAATCATAGTGGATTGAGCTGGAATTAAACTTTCCCTCAAGGTAAGATTGGATGTGCCCTACTAAATATGAGAAGCCACACCATGGGAATAATACTTTATTGAATATTGAGCACACAATCTAAGATGTTCTTCCTGCTATAGAATTCTGTGATTTTAAAAAATCATTTATCATTATGTACATGCAGTTACATCCATGCAAGTGAAAATTCCTCTAGGCTATTCCATACCACAACACTCCTCCAAACATTTTATGCAACATTCAGAAATTACTGTGCTTTCTATCCAGAAATACACTAAGGATCGTATTTTAAATAGGTTCCTTTCAAGTAAAATATATAAATAGTCAACAATAGAGACATAAAAAATATAAAATTTCACTTAAAAAACAAAACAGTACTTTTCCAAAAAGCAAATAAAACAAACAATAAAAAAAAACTGCTTTACTTTTGCAGAATCAAACATCTACCTACCTTCATTGTTTAAATATTATGCGCAAAAATTGTGTCCTGGGCAAAGTATACATATGTCTAGTTTCAGCCCAGAGGGCATTTTTCTCTGAGTTTATAACCCCTTGAAAATAGAGGTTTCATCTGGAAACCTAACAGATCTATGGCTGCTTGCAACATTATAATATATTCATAAGGCAAGTCTTCTCTGTCAAAGACACAGCAAATTAAATGGCATAGGGTGAGGTCCAAATCCATGAAGAGATGATGATGGAAAATGGACCAAACAAACCATGAGATAAGAAGTAAAAATCCGGGAAGAAAGGGAAGATACAAAATAAATTATTTTAAAAGCATAAACACTCTGGGGAGCCCTTCATCTAGACCTAGAGAGAATTTTTGTTGTTTTTTTTGTTGTTTGTTTATTTAAAAGCACAAAGTCTCAAGGAATCAAAAAGCCACTGAAAGATTCTCAAGACATATATGGCTTAACAACTTTGGGCAGAAGATAAAAATAGTAAGAGGAGATTGGGGGAAATGTCTATGTGCAGCAAAGCATGCAAATGCTACTTTTCACATACAAATCAAGTTTTGACTAATAATCACAGTTTATAACTACTATAATATAGAAAGATTAGCCCATTAAAGAATAGGGCTCATTAAAACCACAACAGACTAACATTTTAAACATGAAGCAATTTGTATTAGGATCACTCTAGAGTTTTAGTTGCCTGTAGAGAGATCAGAGATCTCCAAATGAAAAGTTGATTCATTCATTCAACAGTAGCTAGATAGTAATCTAGCTACTAGCATTCTGTGGTAATAGAATTTCATATTATTAATTACAGCCATTTAAGAAATATCCAGTATCACTGGCTAGTTTCAGTCAGATCAGATGCGATGCTCCCCCAAATAGAAAGGAACCCACGATCTGCTGGCCATAATCATGATAATGCATGACCACTTTTTTCTTCTGCTTACCCAAAGGGAAGTTGTCCCATGGTTAACCTGCATAACTTAAATAATCATTTCACAAAACTCTTAAGAAGTTATTGAACAAGTGAATCTTATTCTTCTAACTATACATGTTCAACTAATGGCGGCCATTAAAGCATACAATAAAAGTCATGAAACTGAAGAAGAGTATAATTGCTTTTTTACAATAAGAAAAACATACCATCGTAATAGACAATAGCTCCGACCAGCTTGTCCTTCTGCAGCATTGGAAAATGTTCAAGTGCTTTTGACTTACTAAGAACATAACTGCTTTTCAGGCAATGAACTCCTGCAACCAGGTCATAGAGCTTTATTCCTACCCAGTAGTAAGGCAAGTGCCACCATCTATAGAAGAAAAATACAGGTGAGGAAAGAAGATGATGTTTAGGAAAACTAAATATCACAGCAAAAAGATGACACATAACCATTACAACTCTTTTATTTAAGTACAATAAAGCATAATTGTAGTAATATAATGCAAAAGGTACTAAATACAAACATTTATTGAATAATGTTTGACATTAATCTAGATGAATTACATTAGTGAAACAGATGGGTGAAAATTTGAGTATTCTAAGGCAATTGGTGGCAAAAGCAGAACAAAGAATTTTAGAATTTGGACTCATGTCCCTTCACAACCACTGAGCAATGCCTAATCTGCTTTTTCAGAAAAGTAATATCTCTAGCCTAAGAAGGTCTCATCAGTGTCTCTAGGCTGTTAAAATTTGTGTTTGTACATTGACAATCATTTTGAATTTGAAATTTGGTCAATTTAGCATATTCTAAGTTCTGTGCTTAAAAAGATGCCTCAGTGCATTTAGTCTCAGTATATCATTTGAAGAAAGGCCAGTTTTGATTAAATAAGCACAAAGCTTACTTGGTACATGCTTAACATTAATGGACTTTCATCAGTACAATAAAATTACCAAATGCATCAAATGAAAACAATGAGTTTACTGCTTAAAAAATGTATAAAATACTTTATAGGAATGTTAAGACCAAAGCTTATCCTTTTATGCTAGGAGAGCTCTAAATAGTAACCTCTCTGGCTCCTATAAGGTAGAAACAAGGTGCATTTTCCTTTAAAAGAAATGAAAATGTCTACAATATAGGATCTCTGATAACTTGGAATCTATGGGAGTATCAACCCTCCCAAGGAATATAAAGATACTTTGTGAATGACCACATTAAGTTACAAACCCTTAAACATAATATTATTCTTAGAAATAAAAACAATGCAATTAATTTCTACTTAGGAATAAAAATATGTCGATATAAATATGGGCAGATATCTACAAATTCAAGTTTCAACATAAAGAGAAATACTTCTAACTAAAGTCGCTCAAAATCTTTTTGCCAATGTGAGACTTCCAAGGCATCTCTGGTGAAATTTTTCAAAAGTGGTGTTTCTTGGCTTCACCTTTCACATTTTTGGTTAATTTAACTCATCAGTATGCCTAAGGAAACTAAGGTAAGAAGCTTCCAATTGTAAATGCAGAGGGTGATTGTCACCTCCTTCGAAAATCAGACCCTTAAAACTAAATTGTGTCAAAAGAGAAATATTGGGGGGAAATCATGCTTTTAAAATATGGCAAGGGAAAATATTTTTAAAAGAGAGATAAGCACCAATTATAAGCATTAAGGAAAGCCCACTGTAGGAAGATTCCTGCTAAGACAATGTCATGCCAACTCCAGCTGAGCAGACAGAGCATAGGGGATCTCAACAAGCTTACTTGTAAATCGGAAGCATTATAGGTAGTGGATGAGATAAATGGGGAGCAATCTCGAGAAGGTTGGCACGCTCATGAAGTGCTTCTTTCACCATCCTGTACTAAAAAGCAAAATATGGAAAATTAGCTTGGCAGTAACAGATTATGGTGTTTTCTAAAGGGGGAAAAATGTCCTGCCAACTGATTGATACACACAACCCTCTCTACCTCTGAGCCAGAAAATATCTTAATCATATTTCCAATAATACATCATGCTGTCAACTTCAAGGATTTTTAGAAACCTTCACTGTATTTGCATAGGGGGAAAACATGCCATTGGGGTTCCCAGATGTAAGATATTTCCCTGACTTGAGCTGCATGATTATACAAACCATTTATCTTGTATTCCCTCTATTGTTGCCCCAGCTCCATAAAACATTTGTCCCTGCAAGGGATGATAGATTACTCGATGGTAGGTACCCTTAGATTTTTTCCTGCACACAAACCACCCCCACCAATGTAGATCAGAGATGCCTTTCAAAGAGGGGCATGGAAATGGCAGGTGCGGAACTACTGAAGCCAAGTTATTATTAAAGTCTTCTGTGGGCAAAACAGAGATGGAATATTCTCTTGAATTTTTATTTTCTAGAAAATGCCACTGCCTCCTTCTAGCCTGGGAAGATTGGACACAAGGCAGAATTAGCCTGTGGAAAATATACCTCAAATCTTCTTTCCCCTTAAGAATTTGACCAGATGGTGACAGCTGTAGGAGAGAAAGGAGCCAGAGACTGCCCCTGAATTAAAACAATAGAATACAAAAAACCCTTGGGGGAAAGGGGGCTGGTGGGGGGAGCTGAATCATGGTTGCTCAAAGACACCAGGCTCAAAAATGGTTCATATCTGCCACTTGGATGGCCTCCCTCAGATTACCCACAAATGGGTAAGGTGGGGGGTAGGAGGGAGTGTTTATTTTTTGGACTCAAGCTATGATTTCACTGGTATCAGCAACTTCTGGTAAGGAAACCATCCCAATATAGGTGTGGCACCTATTCCACATCTCAGTCTTAGAGAGTTGCCTAGGTACATAAAAGATTAAATGACTTTTTCAGGGTCACATACCCAGTATACGCCAGAGGCAGGACTCTAACCCAAGTCTTTATGATTCTGAGGCGAGGCCTCTCTATTTGCTATATCATGATGCCTCTAACACTACAGGAAAAAACTGTCATACCTCTCCTGAAAAATACTGCTGCAGAACACATTAAACAGATATTTCCAACAGAAGGAAACATTAAAAGCCATTTAAAAGCCTGATTTAATTGGAGAGGGGAAAACAGCATAGTAGCAATTTTTGTTTAACAACTAGCATACACAATTACCTGCTCATAATCCAGGTTTGAGATGGCCTTCTGAAGATATCTCACCCCACCATGGATCAGCTTAGTGCTTCGGCTGCTGGTCCCTGATGAGAAATCATCTCTTTCTACAAGGGCTGTTCTTAGTCCTGTGTAACCAGAAAACCAAATTAACTTCTTAAATTACACAATTTGTATGTAATTCATTAAAGACACTTCTCCAGGGTAGAGACAATCACAAGAAAAATTACTCTGAACATGGATAAATTTGTATTCAAAATGCACTGCACTGTCTATATTATAATGAAGAGATTTTAGCCTCTTCCTAGGGGGAAAAAAGTCAAACCAGACTGGAAGCACATTAAACGTTAGGTGGATCACAGTTAGAAAATATCACAGCACAATTACACAGTGATAATAGTTGGGTGCTTTTAAAGGAACGAAATGTCAGTCGGTCTCATGCTCTGCGCTTCCCAAATATTTAGGTGCATATACCCTCAAATATGCTCAGCCCTCACTCTGAGTGCAAACTAGTTCCAAGGTCTCCAATATAGTCAGTGTGATTTAGGGAAAAGAGTGCTTGATTTGTAATCAGAGGGGTCACTTAATTTCTCTGGGACTCAGTTTCCTCATCTGCAAAATGAGAAATTTATACTAGCTGACCTCTAACTCAAAAGTTAACTTTTGTTGTCATGGATCCCTTTAACATCTAGTAAAGCCTATGGATCTAATATCAAAATAAAGTTTTCAAATACATAAAACACATGAAATTACAAAGTAGGCCAATTATATTAAAATACAGTTCTCAAAATTATTTAAGTTTCCAGCTCCCAGGTTAAGAACACCTGTTCCAGCTTTACCTCTATGATCTCATTTTCCAATTTTCAGCCTGGATCTCTCCAGAACCTTAGAATTCCAACCAGATGATGTGTAAACATGAAAATATGAAATAGAAATGTAAAAGTAGGTGCAATTTAATATAGTGTGAACAGAGGATGTGAGCATGAATGATATGTGAAAAAAATTAGGGTAGAATGAGGTTAAGCAAGGCCAAGGCAATTGTGAGTCTTCTTGTCACTTCCTTCCCCCCAATCTTCCCTTACTTAAGAGTTCCAAAGACTTTTCTGGCATGTTATAAAAGAGAACAAACAGCCTTTGAAACCTGAGACTAGAAACAACCCAGACTACAAAATGCCCCACTCCTTCCTTCCTATCCAGAACTGGGTTAGGCATACCCCTATGGCAACCCCCATCAAATAGCCCAGGCATATAAGCCAAGGGTCTAAGTCTACTACAAGGTGTACAACACATTCTGGACTACGAGACCCAGGTATGCTTGGCAGACACATGAAGGGCTCAATACAACAGGATCCAATTATTCTAAGAATAAATGGAATGGTTCACACCACAATACTCATAAAATACAATTTAAGCCTATGTTCAAATCACTTATTTTAGTTAATACCATAAGGCCACTTTTAAAACAAACAGTTTAAATATCATCATAAAACCAGGGCAACTCCCTTGACTCAAAAGAGCAACGTTTTTGGAAACTATGGAGGAAAAGAAGGATAGTGAACCTGGGTTTAAGAGTAGGTACAGCTAATATTCTGGTTAACTATAAAGGACCACATAACTAATAAGAGATTCATTTTTATCTACAAATAATTATATTGAAGATACAAATGGATACCACAGTTCTGAAATATCTGTCCTACAGTTATGTTTTGTTAAATTTAGTCATAACAGATATAGGAAAAGACACCATGAAGTCATTCATAGGGGGAAAAGGCATAACTTATTATAGTAGCAAAAAAAAGAAAAAAGTCCTTGAATATGCTAGGGATTGGGCTTGTGACTTCATCAGTATAATATAGGGAATCTGAGGTAAGGAAACTCCTTCCAGAAATATAGACCAGAATCTTCTCTCCAACTTAGAAATGCTTTGAGAAACTAAGACAGTAAGTGAGTAGCCCAGAGGTTGGGCAGTCAAAGGACAAAGGACAAACAGCAGCCACAGCAACAACAACAACGTGTAAGAGCTAAGACTTGAACCCAGGTCTTCCTGGGGCTGGCTCTCTATCTGCTTCACCACACTTCTCACATTAATGTAACAGAATACTATCATTCTGTAAGAAATTATGATTGGGAAAAATTCAGATAAAATTGGGAAAACTTGTATGAACTGATACAAGGCAAAGTAAGGAGAATAATATATACAATCACCATTAATAACTTGAAAGAAAATATCATTTAAAAAGATCATTAGTCTTGATTCCAAATGACTGATATATGAAACATCCTTCTTCTTGGTAGAGAAATTGGGAAGGGGAGGGGCGGAGGAGAATAGGTGTAGAATGAGTTTCATGTGATCAGACTCAGTTAATGCACTGATTTCTTTTCCCCAAGTGTATTTTGGGAGAATGGGAGAGTGGGGGAGAGCGGGCTGAGGAAGGTGGTTACTAAGAAATGATAGCTACATCGGGTTTTTTTTTTTAATCAATAAGACTTTTTTTTTAAATACAAGAGAAAAAGATAAAAATTTTTTTAAAAAACTTGTAACCATAGAAATCATCACAATCCAGAATACATCGTAAAATGAGACAGCACAAATGTTTATGTATCACAATGAATAGTTCATTACACATTTGTTTGCTTCCATTTGATTAATTCCTTACCCTGGAATCAATCCACAGAATCCAAACATATGATTCATTCAAAATAAGTAGTATTTAAACATTTCTTACTATATCCCTAGGTCTAAGCTAGCTTCTTAATCCATCAAGCCTTAGAGAAATATAAACAGTTAAGGGTCCAGCTAGTTGTTGATGACACAAAAAATGTGGAGACAAGTTTCCTGCCTTTGTAGAGTTTTATTTCAACTGGGCAGTATAAAGAATGGAAGGGGAAGGAGAAAGGAAGGAAACAAGTGTTAAGGATCTACTACGTGTCAGGCATCCTATGAGGTATTCTATCTCATTTGATTGTCACAACAACCAGATTCCATTACTATCCCCTTTTTACAGCTGAGGATACTGAGGCTGGCAAAGGTTAAGAAACTTGCCCAGGGTCACAGCAATAAAAAATGTCTGAGGCCTCATTTGAACTCACATCATCCCATATCCAGGCCTAGCTCTCCAGCCACCGTGCCTCCTAGATCCCTTTGAAAGGATTTGTCTTCTTTAGCTTTAGGGGGTGAATGGAGTTAAAATAATTGTATTTGATATTTGACTGGAACTAGCTGGGTACAAGTCTTAAGACCTTGATAATCCATAGGTATCTCAAACTCAATGAGTACAAAATAGAGTTCATTATCTTTTGACTGAAAATCCACCCACTTTCTCACTTCCCACTGCCATTCCAGTGGCATTGCCAGTCATTCCAGATGCCCAATTTGCAACTTCAGGGTCATTCTTGTTGCTTCCCTCTCAACTCAGCACCCCTGCCTTATCACAAAAAAGTCGCCAGTCCACAATGCCTCACCTGTACTCTCTGCTCACACAATGACCATCCCGGCTTGGGCCCGCATCACCTCATGCCTCAACTACCACAATATCCTGATTAGCCACCGTCTATCCTCAATGCTGCTGCCACACTGGTATTCCTAAAGCATAAATTTAACCAGTTCACTCAGTGACTCAACAAGCTTCAGTGGCTCCCTTCTGTCTCCAGGACAAAGTCCAAATTCCCGTCTGGCATTTAAAGTCTTTCCAATCTGTACCAATCTATTTTTTTTTTTTGCAGGGGAGAAGGCAGGGCAATTGGGGTTAAGTAACTTGCCCAGGGTCACACAGCTAGTAAGTGTGTCAAGTGTCTGAGGCCAGATTGGAACTCAGGTCCCCCTGACTCCAGGGCCAGTGCTCTACTCACTGGGTCACCTAGCTGCCCCCTCCAACCTATTTCTCAAGACTGATTTCACATTACTCCCTCTCACACAACCTCAGTTCCAGCCAAACAAACCTGCTTACTGTTTCTAGTGTAGGACAGTCTGTCCCTGGCCTCCATGCCTTGACATAGGCTGCCCCTCACGCTTGAAATATTCTCCCTCCTCACCTCTACCTCTTGGAATACTGTAACTCCCTTTAGTCTCAAATCAAAAGCCACCTCTTATAAGGGGCCCTTCCTGATAGTACTTTCCTCCCCACGTTCCTCAGGTTATTTTCTATTTCCCTGTCTATATGTTGTTTGTCCCTTTCAGAATATAAATTCTCTGAGGTGAGAAGCAATTTCATTTTTTGTATCCTTAGCACCTGGCCCCATAGCAAGGGCTTAATATATGATTAAATTTTTGACCACTCAGCAGAGGTGGCAGGAGTAGGAGACATAACTATATAGTTAATTTTGCAGAAATGTGGGTAGATCACCAAAATCCTTGCAGCCTTCCTGAATCAGAGTATGAATTCAGAATTACAAGGGGATGTATGGAATCAGTCCAGTGGCAAATCTTAAACCAGCCATGCCAAGCTTAGGGAAAAGTACAGTGGGATTCTGGTACAAAAGTGATTTGGAGGACATGCCTCCTCAAACCAGATAGTATCATGGGGTCAAACTAACACCTGGGGAAGCTACACTAGAATAGGTACAAGTACTACCCAATTAGGTAAGATAAATCTTTGCTTTGAACTTTTAATTACCTGAATTAAAATTTTCTTTCCCCATGTAAATAAATATTATTGCTCAAACCCCAACTGGTTCTTATAAGGGAAAAAGAGAATTTTTGCCAGAAAGTGGCATCCATATATAGCAGTAGTAGCTAAAGAAAAAAAAAAGGTAAGCAGGGATAAGCCATGTAAAGAATAAGTATATTATGTTAGAAAGTGCCCTCCCTTTCTCATAAGCAAGCAACATCAGAACATTAAAGCTATTTTGCAAAGACTGTAACCACAAAATGTTCAATGAGTGACATCCAATACTTTGTTCCCAAATTCCATTTCAGCCCTCCTTGTGGTGTCACTAACCACTTTTCTTAAATAGCCAGAACACTAAATCTTTCTTTGGAATTCATCTTTGAAAGAGTGGGATATACATTGCCCACAGAAGCAGTTGCAAATAAAGCCTGATGAAGTTACCTGCCAATCTCAGAGGGCTGTTTTAGATACAAATATCTGGAGGTCCTACTGAGCTCCCTGATACCCCATACTCCCACTCCCTTTAGGGGTGGCCCTCCATGCTCATTTCCCTGTGGCAACCTTCTAAGTAAGAGAACACCTTTATCTAATCAACAAACATTTATTACGACACTGTGCTAGGTGCTAGTGATACAAGTACAAAGAATGCTACTCCCAAGGAGTTTGGGTTCTATGAGGAAGAGAACAAGTTTGCACACAGCAAAAATCAATTAATTATTCAACAACCACTTACTAAGTGCTTGCTATATGCCAGGCACTGGACTGAATTTAAGATGCCTGTGGTATAAGCCGGTAGAGATGTGAAAAAGGCAGTTAGTTAGTGATGCACCATGAGCTCAGAAGAGAAGTTAGGGCTTCTCGTAGAGATCTGGGAATCATCAGCCCAGAGACTGTACCTGAAAACTAATGAGATACAAAACTCAGTAGAGAGGAAAGAGAAGAGGGCCTAGGACAGACCCTTGCAGGACACTCAAGTTAGTGGCCATGACCTGGAAGAAGGTTTAGTAAAGGAAAATGAGAAAGAGCAGTTAGTCAGGTAGAAGGACAATCAGGAGAGGGCAGTATCATGAGAAAGTATCCAGGAGAAGGTGATCACAAATGCTACAGAGAGGTTAACAAGGATGAGGATTGAGAAAAGTGCATTGGATAGAGCACTGGCCCTGGAGTCAGGAGGACCCAGAGGACCCAAGTTCAAATATGACTCAGACACTTAGTAGCTACGTGACCCTGGGCAAGTCACTTAAACCTAATTGCCCACAAAAAAAGTGAGAAAAAAGAGAGAAAAGTCCAGTAAATTTGGCAAATAAGAGCTCACTGATGATCTTGGAGAGAAGCTGTAATTGAAGGAAGAAGCTAGATTGCAGAGGGTTTAGAAGACAGTGAGAGGAGAGGAAGTGGAGGCACAAAATGGAGATGGTTTTCTCAAGGAGTTCAACCAGGAAGTAGTGGAGACACGTAGGAAGATAGCTATTGGGGATGGTCAGATCAAGTCAGGGTTGAATATATTTGTTTGCTTCAGCTGGAGTAGAGGTGGGTACGTTTTTAGACAGCAGAAAAGCAGCCAGTAGATAGGAAGAGATTGAAGATTAGTGAGGGTTGGACATTATTGGAGCATGTGAAGAAGATGGGACGAGGTGTGTGCTCCAGAGGTTTGTCCTGGAATGAAGTAAGGCCACCTTTTCTTGTGACACAGGCATGAAGGGAAGAGATGATAAAGGGAGGCTTCTAAGTAATGTGGGATGAGAAGGGGAGAACAGGGAGAGGTTGGAAAGTTGTCTCAATGCTTTTTGGTGAAGAATGAGTTGAGATCCTTGGCTGAGAGGGTGAATGGAAGAGGTTCCATGGGAGGCTTGAGTGGATGAAAAGGTTTAGAATAGCTGTTTAGAATAAGGTTTAAAATAAGTAGGAGAGTGAATTGATTAGGGAGGTGTGAGGACTGTTTTGCTGTACAAAGTTGACATTATGCAATATAAATTTGTAGTGAACTTGGCACAGTTTCTAGCACCATTCTTGTTGCTCAGTTATGTCTGACTCTCTGTGACCCCATCTGGGGTTTTCTTGGCAGAAATACTGGAGTGGTTTGCCATTTCCTTCTCCAGTTCATTTTATAGATGAGGAAGTGAGGCAAACAGGTAAATGACTTGCCCAGGGCCATACAGCTAGTAGGTGTCTGAGGCCAGATTTGAACTCAGAAAGATGAGTGTTCCTGACTTCAGGCCCAAAAGTCCACTGTGCCCCCAGCTACCTCCAGCACCATTCGGCACCACATTAATTGAAGTGAAGGGTGGTAGATGGTGAGAGGAATCCAAAGTTGGGGTTTGGCAAGACATATTCATGCTAGGACAAGGGGACAAGAGATTTAAATGTAGAAAATAGTGCAGAGTTGAACAGATTCACCAAAGTTTAGGGGAGGAGAGTATAGTCAGTGCAGAGGTTATGACCTGAGAAAGAACTGAGGGATGAAGGGACTGGCGGTCATGGCAGGGATGACTACATAGTTTATCCTACTGGGGGACCAGGGGACAGGGTGAGCCTGCGACCTCTAGGCCACTTGTGACCTTTTAAGTCCCTGGGTGTGGCCTTTTGACTGAGTCCAAGTTTTACAGAACAAATCCTTTTATTAAGGGGATTTGTTCTGTGAAGTTTGGATTGCAATTAGGTTTTCATAGATGGTTATCTGAGCTAGGGAACTAGATTTAGATTTAAAATGTTTATCTACAACTGATCCTACATAACACCTAGTCATAAGTCCTAATTTAACAGATGACTGAAGTAAGCCTCAGAGAGGATAAGTGACCAGCCCCCAAGATAGACAAGGAGTAAGGAGCAGAGACAAGATTTAAACCCAGATCTGGACTCCAACTCCAGTGTTCTTTCCACTCTCCCATTTTCTCTTTGCCTGTGTAACTTTGGTGTACGGAATGAAGAGGGTGCCCAGCACCCTTAAAATAAAAAATCTGACAGAATCCACTGTTAATGCATCTGAAACAACTCTCTGACTTCTGGCTTTCTAACAGAAAATAAGTAGATCTAGAAAGAATTGATGGCATAAAGTTAGCCAAAACAAGGTTTGGTTATAAAGGAAGGGTACTAAATCTAAACAGACAAAGTTTAAGCTCCATCCATGACACTGTCTTATTTTATTACATCCTGTATGTGTGTGTACTAAGAGGCAGCATGAGCACTATGAAAACATTAAACTCTGGGAGTTTCCTCTCTCCTCTGGGAGAGAGGAAGTGGGTTCAAACTCTTACCTTAAGGCAGTTACTACTCATATGACATTGAGGAAATTTAAGCCAAGTCTCTGAACCCCATTTCCAAATGGCCTTTGGAGATCTTCTCAAGTCAACAATCATCTACTAAGCACCTAAAGGCAAAAACAGTCTCCGATCTCTAGAAGCTCAGCTGAGTGGAGGAGATCACATGCAAGCTACCATGTACAAAAAGAGATATGGGCAGGATAAACTGCCGGAAATCCCAAAAGGATGGTACTAGTATTGAGGCAGCTCAGGAAAGGCTTCTTGTAGAAAGTGAGATTTTAACTGAAACTTGAAGAAACCAGGGAAGCCAAAAGGCTGACAAAAGGAGGAAGAGAAATCCAGGCTTAGGGTGGGGGGTGGGGGGCAGGGAAGATAGCCAATGAAAATGCCTGGAACTGGGAGATGGAGTGCCTTATGTGAAGAACAGCAAAGCACATGGAGATGACAATAGCAATAACAATAGCTAACATTTGTATAGCGCTTACTGGAGTCAAGCACTGTGCTCTAAGTCTAGAAAGGTGGGGAGGGTTTGAAAAGCAAAACAAAGGATTCTCTGGCTCTAAAGCTATGACGATGGCTAAGAACCAAAGGATGGAAATATGAAGCAGAGGATCCTTTTCTGTAGACCATCTTCCTACTCATATCCAAAGGAGAGCCATAGCTTCAGCAGCATAAGTCACGGCCTATGTTTTGACTTGGCACTTTCTAGCAAACAATCTGTTAGTTTTAATGGAATTTTACATACTGAATTGATTTAGTACTTGTTTGTATTTCTCTCTTGGGAAAAAGGTCCACTTGGAAGAAATACATTGAAGTGGAAGATAGCAAGGCTCACATACTTTGCATACCTTTTTAGGATACTAGGGATTAGGTGAACCATAACCAAAAACATCACCAAGACATGTCTCTGATTTTTAAAGTTAAAAATTGCTAAGATTAACCAATCTTTTTTGTGGTATAGGAACAAGGGTTCAAAGTGTACATAAAAGCTCTGTATTTTCAATTTATATTGGCCCTTTAAAGAATTTGCATACTCAGCAACAGAATCAACAATCCAAACAAAGATGACTCCTTATCTGAAATGTCTGGTAAATATGCAATGTAATTGGGGTCATAATTTGTAAGCACAATGCACTATAAATTTTAATTAGTTAATTAGAAATGCTAGAATAGCCCCTCATAGAGACCCTTACCAAGCTGTGGGTTTCACAAATGAGTGTTTCAATTTGCCAATACTTTTACAGATAAGTGCTACCTGAGCTAGTTGAATGTGGGCATGGAATTCCTGCAACTTTTTTCCATCATGGTTTTAGCTCTTTTAATCTTACTCCCAAAAGGTATGAAAAAAACTTCATGCCTCCCTATTCCAAATTGCAAGTTGTTGTATTACTGCTTTGTCTCTAAACTATTTTTTTTTGGACAGTTCTAAAAGTTGTTCTGTCACCTTATTCAAGAATTCCTATCAATACTATACAGATCATTTAAAAAAAAAACATAAAGTAAAATGTAAAAAGGATATTCCAAGCACTCTTCTGTTCATTGTTCATACCAGTTAAGAATTCAACTCCTATTGAAGCAGCCCTCTGCCCTTTCTACCATCATCTTTTGACACTGGTCTAATCATAGCCAAAGTACTCTACTTCAGAGTACTCTACATAATTTGATTTAAACTGAACTTTCATTTGTGCTTACCTTTGATTTACTGTGAAATTAAAATCATTTCCTTCTGGGATTTTGACTTTCCACTCCCAAATGACTCATGGCACTTGCATCTATCCTTTAAAATAATATAAAAACCTGCACCAGACCATAGCTGTGGCTTGGGGAAAAGGCTGAAGGAAGAATGTTAGAAAAGCTTTTCTCTCATGGATTCTACATTTCAGTCAAACTGGCCTACCTGCTGGTCCCCCAACACAACATTTTATCTCCTGTATCCATTCCTTTGTAAGTGCTGTCCATGCACATGCCACACGCCGACTTTATGCCCCTCATTTCTAACCTCTTAGAAGCTTTAGTCAATCTTCCATACTCAACTCAGATACCATCTCCTACAAGAAGCACATCCAAATATTCCCACTTTTTACCAACTATACTCTCCTTCATCAAATTAGTTTGCATTAACTTATCTAGATACAGAAAAACGAGGTCGTTTTGTGCTTCCCAAAACACAGAAGCTACACTAAGGGTTTTGCTGCTGGTAGACATACACACTAAAGGGAGGCATGTGAGGCAAGGTCTACCACAATGACCTTGCTTTCTTTGTTTAGCTTTGGTTCTTATTCAGCTTCATTTGTATGCCTATCATAGAGGCTCCTGAAAAAAAAAAAAAAACCAGACTCTGTATCCTCAAATTCCACATAGTTCTTCCTGGTATTATTTTTTGGTGGGGCCCACAAAATGAGTTTTAGAGGCACAGTATTCCTGTAAAGTATTAAATAGGGATTACATGGAATTTCTAACCCTAAATCAGATAGATGCCTGAAATCCAAGACTTCAAATCATCACTAGACAGAGATAGTCAAAAGATTAAATTTAATCTTACTTCAGGGTATTCTGGCTGGCTTTTGTAAAGTATCCTTACATACGTATGTTGTCTATGGACTAAAGATTAAAGATGCTAATGCCTGCCCTGGTCAGAAAGAGGCTTTCTAGTCACTGCTTTTTAACAGATATAAATAGAAATCCTAGAGATCGCCCTGAAGAACTGGAGTCCAGAAAGTAATAGGGGAGAAAAGATTTGTGATAATAAGAATATGTATTGTATCTTTTCTGTAGAATTTCAGCTTGTTGAAACCAGGGACTACTTCATTTTTATCTTTACATCTACTGCATCTACCATGGTGCTATACACACTGCTCTGTGTGCAATAAATTTCAGTTGAATTGAAAGAGACAATTCACATTTGTATCACATATTAAGGCTTATCAAGCACTTTTATATTACTCTACCACCACAAAGTGATTACATAAATATCAGATTCCCATTTTCTGCATTAAAAACCTGAGGCTCAAAGAGGTTTAATGGTGGAATCGCATGGTGAGGGTTAGAGCCAGGGTTCAAACACAGGGCTCTTAATTCCAAATCTAGTCAAGAATGTGAAGAAAAGGAAGCTGGGATCAGTTAGGCCAAGCAGAACAACCTAGTTCCTCTTCCCCATGACAGCCTTTCAAATATTTAGAATGAAACTATCACAAACCTTTACCATGTTCTCTTCACCAGGCTAAACATCTTCCGTTCCTTCAAACAATCCTCATACAACATGAATTCAAGGCCCTTAACATGCTGATTCTTCTTCTGTCAAAGCAGTACAGTTATCGATAGCACTCCTAAACTGGGGTGTCCACAGCTAAATACAATACTTCATGCAGAGTCTGAGTAGAGCTCTAGAAGTAGTTCCTTAAGGACAGTGAGTAGAGAGAGCACCAGCCCTGGAGTCAGAAGGTCCTAAGTTCAAATCTGACCTCAGACACTTGATATACTTACTAGCTGTGTGAGCTTAGGCAAGTCATTTAACCCCAATTGCTCTGCCTTCCCCCCTCAAAAAAAGAAGTAGTTCCTTATTCCTGACTCTCAGAAAAGTTTAACATCATGGCTACCATACCACAGAGTTGACACAAGCTTGTGGTCCAATGAAAAATCCAGTCAGGTAGTATCTTCTTTCTGACATATCAACCCTGCTCTTTTTATCATAAGGGATGATATAATACCAGAAACAAGTAGAAGTAAGAGGTAGAGAAGAGAAGAAGGAAGGCCATGAGTCATTGTGTTTGTAAAACAATATCCCCAAAGAAGCAAACCTAATTGGTTGGTAAAACAATTCATGTTTAGATATTAAGAATATATAACTTTTCCTTCACCATGCCTCTTCTGGGTCCCCCAAAATCACACTGATCAAAGAGCTTGTGCACCCATGATATACAAGAGCTTTAATGTCTACTGGCCCTCCAAAACTTTGATGTCCTGAAAAATCTAATTATTACTGGTAACTTTAAAAGATCACAGTAATTTATTTTTGTCAAATGTGACTAAAGATTAATGGATACAATCAGGAATAATTTGGTGAAAACATATCAAAGACACAGAAAGCAAAATTTGTTGTTAAGTGAAGCATCAAACATAATAAAAGAGCAAATTCCATGAATGAACAGCAACAATGAACAAGTCATTAACCAAATGCCTATGATTATTTCACACTTCAGAAACGCTACTGATACGATCAGAAAATGCAGTAAAAGGATAAATATAGATTACCTTCAGCAATTCTTTGTACATTTTAATTACAAATTCTACTTTCCCCTGGAGGCCTACCTACCAACATTATGGAAACAAGCATGAAAACTGTACTTGTAGAACTAAATGGGTTTACCAACTACTTTCAATAAACCATAAAAACCAATATGCAAATATAACTTAGCTAATCTGTTGGGTTTTCTAAAACCATAACCAATGTGCCTAAAGCTATTAAAAATGCATATCCTTTCCTTAGAAATTACTAATTACAAATACAACTTTTAAAACTCACACACAGAATTATTTACCACATGGCCAGCACAGCATAGAGTGATAATACTTTGAAGTTAACTCTGAACAAAAATCCTTCAACTCTCCCAACATTATGCTCATTAAAAATAACTTAAGAGAAATCTCTACAATTTATTCACCCCTTGAAAAACAGTTGTGCACAGGTTTTAGGGTTTGTTGTACCATTTATTTATTTAACAAATTACTACAATGGTTCATCAATATGAGTATTCATATTTCATGTCAGCATTTACTCCATCGTGAATCAAAACCCATCCTTATTCCTACCTATCCCTTATGACTCTCATTTATGTCCCACCAAAAATCCACCATAGAAAGTTGACTCAACATGCTAGGGGCCATTCTCATGTTTTAATAATAGCATTTACATAGCATTTTATAGCTTGTAAAGTATTTTTAAAATATTATTTCAACCTTTGGAGGTAGATGCTATTATTATCCTCATTTTACAGATAAGGAAACTGAGGTAGGCAGAGGTTAAGCTACATGCCCAAGAGTCACATAAGGATCTGAGTCTGGATTTGAACTTAGACTTTCCTAACTCCAAGTCCAGTACTCTATCCACTGTGCCACCTAACTGTGTTTTCTTAACAATGAATGAATTCCAGTGGAGCACACAGTGGCTTAATAAATTTATTAATTTAATAAACTATCACATATGTTTAATAAATTACCACATGAAGAATCAAGTTTCTGATTTAAAGGACTGCTTTGCTTCTCCAAAGTCTTTTTGACTAATAAGTCGCATTCTACAAATAAGGAAGTAAACAAAGCTTAAGTTATTCACCCAAGGTTGTTTTCACTTAAATTAATGGTGTGACCTTGGACAAATCACTTAGCCTAGGCAAGTCTCAATTTCCTCAAGTGTAAAATGTAGGACTTAGACTAGACAACTTTGGGGAGCTTTAAAACTCTAAAATTTATTATGCTATGATGCCTAACTCTAATAAAATCCTACTTTAATGTCTCAGTATGGTATGGCTGTGACTTTGCTTTCCTGGAGGCTCTATCAGTAGAGTAAAAATTTTGGTAGGTAACACTAAGCTGGAAAAACTTCTCAACAGCTCCAGTGACTGTGGGGTTGTCACCCAAGACCCAATGCAGATAAGATTTGGAGAGTCTTCACCAGAAGTTTGGCTACCAGGTGTGTTGGGGAAGACTAGGGGTGGGGGAGGGTGTAAAGCAGAATTTTGCATTATTCCAGCAATTCATGAAATTCATGGAAGGCATAAAAGGTGTGCAATCTACAATCACAGATCTTGTGATACTGAAAGAGGAAAAAGGATATCACAGAGAAGAACCACAGAGCATCAGAGGGATGGCTCACCTACAACAAGATCCTACTCTGATACCTCTTAATGGCACAGAGCTAAATTCTAGGGTATTCAACTCTAAGTCAGTTGACAAGCATCTATTAAGTGCTATGTTCCAGGTACTATGTTAAGCCCTGGGAGTATAAAGAAAGATAAATATATAGTCTTTGTCCTCCAAAAGTCTCCACACTCTAATGGGGGAGACAACATGCAAACCACCATGTACAATAAAAGTCATGTACACTGTAAATGGAAGGTAATCTCAGAAGGAAAGTGTGTGAGTCAGGAGAACGGGTAGGAGGGAGGCCAAAAGGCCTCTTGCAGAAGACAGTATTTGAGTTGAGACTTGAAGACAGTCAGGGAGTCAAGTCAACAAGCACAATGTATCAGGGATTATGCTAAGAGCTGGAGGCAGAGGAGAGGAAGGACAGTATTCTACAGGGTATTCCTAAAGTCTGGCCACATAGGCAAAAATGCATATTTTCAAGAAATGAAATTAATGAAATTTTCAACAACATTTTATTTATTTGGAATATTAACAAATAACATCTTCAATGTGATTTCCATCATTTGTGATGCAAAGGTTTATGTGCTTTGCAAGGTTCGTGTGAACTTAATGCAATAGCTCCATATTTCCTATGTGTCCAGACTTTAGGAACAACCTGTATACGTTGCAGTTGCTATTGTTCAGTCATTTCAGTTGTGTCGACTCTTCATGACCCCATTTGGGGTTTTCTTGGCAAAAATACAGGAGTGGTTTGCATTTCCTTCTCCAGCTCAATTTACAGATGAGGAAACTGAGGCAAACAAGGTTAAGTGACCTACCCAGGGTCACACAGCTAGTAAATGTGTGAGGCCAGATTTGAACTCAAGAAGATGAGCCCTCCTGACTCCAGCCCTGTCACTCTATTCAGTGCCCCCTACCTAGCTGCCCAATTGCATGCACTGGAGACAGTCAATGAAAAGGCACAAAGGGCAGGAGGCGGGGCACTGGGTACAAGAAGCATCAAGTGAACCAGTGTTACTGGACTGTAGAGAATGCTGATGAGAATCAAGTGTAAGAACACTGAAAAGGGAAGACAGGGCCAGATTGTGAAGGACATTCAATACTAAAAACAGCATTTTATATTTGATCGAAGAGGTAACAGAGATCCACTGGAATTTCTTGAGCAGAAAGATGATAGTCAGACCCACACTTCAGAAAAATCATTTTGGCTGGCTGAACAGAAGATGGGTTAGCATGGTAAGAGCTTTGAGGTAGGGGAGACTAACCACAAGGTAGGAGTGATAAAGGCCCCCATCAGGGCAGCAGCTGAGCAAGTAAAAGGCCACATATATAAAGATAAAACAACAAGAAGATTTGACAAGAGATTGGATATGTGTGGTGATGACAAGTGAACAGTAAAGGATAACATAAAGGTTACAAGCCTGGGTGACTGAAGAATGGTCCTGACTGGAATAAAACCTCTATCAGACCCCATGAAGATTGAAAAGCTTTGTCTATCAGTTTGGGGATGGACTGCTGTGGTGTTAATGTGATTAAAGCTCTTGTTAAAGGCTTGTTTGTAGGAAGGCCCACATCCTTTTGCAAATTAGGTCAGGAGGGTTGTGAAGCCCTCAGGCTCTAAAAAGGGGATATATACTCTGAGGGTAGCTGTTAAGCTCTCTCTCAGAACTGTGGAAGGAGAGGACACAGACAAGCAGACAGCTAGGATTTGTGAGTGAGTGTTTATGGGTAGGCCCCAGCACAGGGGAAGGTTATGAGATGGCTGGGCTCCCTGCTGCGATAGTGTTTTAAATTCCTTGCAGTTATGATAAAGTAGGCTTACTGGTTTTGTGATATAATTGATACTATGTTGAAATGGAATTATTGGTTTTGGGATTTGATCCTCTGGTGTCTAAATAATTTCTTCTGCCTTATATATGGAAAGTCTCATATTCTGCAATACAGAACTATACAGGCATGTTCATGGTCACCATCTATATTGTGTCACTTGCCTTACTGATATAACCGCACATCTCTCTCATTTAAGAACTAGCCTAGGATAGTTCAGAAAGAGTCATTATAACAAAGTTGGTCACCAGGTAACAAACTTTGGGATCACAGCAACTCTCAGAAATTGTTTACTCAGTTACTGTGGGATCATGACCCAAATAAGTAGAAAAGGCAGCTTTATGGAGTCACAAGCTCACATTTATAAGATCTCTTATAGTTAGAAAGTGTTTTCCTCACATTAACCTGTGAGGTAGTAGTCTAAGCACTGATATCTTTATTACTATTATGGGGGGGGGGGGGGGGTGGAGTTAGAGGAAAGTAGAACCAGACCTGTGCTTCTATTAACATAAAGAACATCCTCTACTAATGCACACTGAATCGGTATCTTCTCTTTGATTTAAAGGTAAGCAATCAGTCCACAGCTATAGACAGGAAAGCTTTGGCAATCTTTCTCGATTCTAGTATCTTCCCCCTATTGATTTTTTCCTATATATCCCATCCAAGATGTTCCTTATACTTATATGCAAATGTATGTATACACCAAAGGCCTAACACAATGGAAAAGAAATCAGTGTATCCTGCATATAGCTTGTTTGTACATAGTTGTTTCCATGTTATCTCCACACCACCACCCCCATTAGATTGTGAGTTCCTCGAAGGCAGGGACAGCCTTTTGCCTTTCTCTGTCTCCCCAGCACTTAGCACAGTGCCTGGCACATAGCAGGTGCTTAATAAACGTTTATTGACTGACTGATGCGGTCTGTATCTGAGCCAAGAATCTCACCCAGGTCTTTCTGACCTCAAGACCAGGTCCCTGTCCACTACTCAGAGGTTGCCTCTTTATCCCTATGCTATAGATGAAAAAAAAGAGGCCTGCCAACATCTAACAATTAAATAAATATTAAACCCAAACATGAAGACAACATCCTAAGCACTGTCTCCCTAGAAGGATAAGTAACTTGAGATATCTATTGCTTTCCAACTTTGTCAGAAGATCTCTCTTTACCTGCTAAATAAGACAGGCTTAATTCCATCTACCTCTCACATTAACAGTCTTCATTACAATCAGTAGTAACAACTTAGACAAATCTCTGACCTCCTTAATGTGGATAATCCTCCTCAAAATAGGTTCTCCTTCCACAATACAGAATATAACTTCTCCAAGCTCTCTCATTAGGGTAGTTCATTACCAGGTCTTTCCACAAGTATTCCACAGAGAGACTACTCAACATGCTAGAGAAGTGTCATACTGGGGACGTCTATGTGTCATCACTTATTCTTACTAAATGACTGACACATATTCTTTTCTGGCCTTAATTGTCACTGATGTCTTTCCTACCATTTGTGATATGCTTGTCATCACTGCTACATGCTGCAGCCTGTTAATGCCCACCACGTTTCTTTCTATTGTCTTGTGGGTTACTCACAATTTTGGTTCTTCTGAGATTGCGATGTTCAATAATTCACAGCCCTATAGCATCCCTAAGACAAATTGTTTGGAGAGGCAGGCAATTTCTGAAATGTGGTTTATTCTATTCTTCTAGGGACAACAGTGTTATAGAGCATTGGACCTGGGGTCAGGAAGACTTGAGTTCAAATGTGGCCCCGGACACTTAAATGAGTGGGCGACCCTGCACAATTGACTTCATCAGTTTGCCTCAGTTTCCTCATAAATGTAAAATGTGGATAATAATAGTATCTACATTCCCTACCCCACCCCCAAGGTTGTTGGGGAGACTAAATGAGATAACAATTGTAAAGTGCTTAGCATGGTTCCCGGCAGATAGTAAGTATTATATAAATGTTAGCTATTATCATTGCTGCTGTTGTTCTAAATGATAGTAAGCCCAGCTCATTGATCATTCAATGTCTATCCAAGATGTCCTTTAGTCATCTTCAGCTGTGTCCAACTCTCTGTGACCCCTTTTGGAGTTTTACAAAGCTACTGGAGTTTGCCATTTCCTTCTCCAACTCATTTTACAGATGAGGATACTGAGGCAAACAGGGTTAGGTGACTTGCCAAGGGTCACACAGTCATTAAATGTCTGAACTATGATTTTACAGCACAATAAGTACATTTAACATATGCAAATTATGGTTTGTGAAAAAACCAAATAGCCACTTAGGACATCCCCATCCATGTCAGGCCTTACCCCTAGTAACAGCATCTAATGCACAGCCAGCTCCTGTTGCTCCTCCGCCGATAACAAGAATGTCAAACTCAGTAGTACTCTGGAGACTTGTAAGTTGAGCTTCTCTTGAAGGAAGTTCCTTCAGCTGAACATCAGAAAAACAATCTGCTGCTTCAACAGAGGTTAAGTTGAGCTGAAACAGAAACAGACCTTTCTTGTTTAGATACATGGAGCATCATTTTAGGTAATATGTTAATAAAGCACACAGAAGGGCATATGCAAAGTACAGATAAATGTTACCAGAGTCCAGCATGGTATAGTAGAAGACCACATGGACTCCATCTGGCTACTTCCTGCTGCCTCCTTAACATGGCCTGGACTCTGACAACTCAACCCCACCAGAAACGGGGACTCTGTCCCTGAAACAACACTGGATTCTGATAGGTAACTTTTTGCCTTATTTGGCCTAGAAATAGACTTCTACCTGACTCCCTGGCCACCAACTCCAAATCATGCCCCAGCAACACAAGCCACCACCCTCTCCCTTTCCAGTATGCCTGTCTCCTCCACTCCACCAGAATGGAAGCTCCTTAAGGGCAGAGATCATCTTGCTTGCTTGTATTTGTACCTTAGCACTTAGTAATGTACCTGACAATGTGGTAAGCATTTAGTAAATGCTAACTCTGACAATTACTAAGTATGTTTCCCTTACTTTAAAGTTACATGACAACAAGCTAGTAGTTTTGTCCTAATGAGATTCAATTTTCCTGTCTGATACTTAACTAATTGTGCTTTCCTCAGTAGTTATATGATGTCAAGCAAGTTTTATCTTTTTGAGTTTCCATTTTCCTATCTATAAAATGCAGGCAACAATACTTGCACTATATTTCATGGGACTGTGATATAAAAAAAGTTTTATAAACCATAAAGCATTATATTAGTGGAAGATATTATTAACACTAAGTTGTATTCATTGACCCTTGTTTAGATTAAAGCAGCACAAGTATCCCTATTTTAAAGGGAAGTTTTTAAAAATTCTAAATGTTAGGGGACCATGGAATAGTTTATCTGTCAGATTTATGTATGTGGGAAGAATTTAGGAGCAAACAAGATATAGAAAGTATTACAAAATGTAAAATGGACAATTTTGATTATACTAAAATAAAAAGGTTTTGCACAAACAAAATGAATGCAACCAAAATTAGAAGGAAAGCAGAAAACTAGGGGGGAAATTTTACAGCCAGTATCTCTGATAATGGCCTCATTTCTCAAATATATAGAGAGCAGAGTCAAATTTATAATAAAACAAGTCATTCCTCAATTGATAAATGGTCAAAGGATATGAACAGGTAAGTTTCCAAAGAAATCACAGCTATATAGGCTCATGAAAAAATGCTTCTAAATCACTGTTGATTATCAAAATGCAAATTAAAACAACTGAGGTATCACTTCATTATAGCAGTAAGGCAAGATTCATGACCTTGAGGATGACCATGAACATGCCTGTATGGTTGGGAATCACAAAGTATAAGAAATTCTCTAAGTAGAAGGCAAAGGAAGTATAACATTTATTTAGACACAAGAGAATCCAAACCCAGGACCAGTAATTCCAATTCCATACCGTAGCAATTATATTCCAAAACCAGTAAGCCCACCTCAATGTAGCAACAAGGAAATTATAACAAGGAGCCAAGCCATCCTGTAACCTCCCCCAGGCGACCACTGCCGCCAATCCCCCTCCCACCCCCCACCCCCCACCTGGGCCTTCCTATAAACAATCACTAATGAATCCTAACTCTCTGCTCAGCACTCTGTTCTGCAGCTCTGTAGACTCTGAGTTCCTGCACCTTCTCCTTGGGCTTCTGATTCCTGTAGCTCTTGCTGTATCAACGTCTCCTTGTTGTCTGCTTCTTAATCCTGACACTCTCAGTTCTGGGCTCTCTTTTTATACAGTCCTAGCTGGCATTGACTAGAACTCAGGGCACATACCACTGGTTCTGCTCTCAGTAACTCCCCTTAGGGTCCTGAGGGCTTCATACACATATTGGCTTAACTAGCAAAAGGATGTGGGCCTGGGGCCTCACACCTAGTTAGTGAAAGGGTATGGGCCTGCCTCTAATCAGGCCTCCCTTTGTTGACCCCACCTGAGGCCTATCTTTCACCTACTGATTGGCTAATATGACAGAAAAGAGAAATGATGAATGTTGGAGGGGATGTGGGGAAAACTGGGATGCCTATATACTGTTGGTGAAGTTGTGAACCGATCCAATCACTCTGGAGAATTTGGATTTATGCCCAAATGGCTATAAAAGTATGTATACCCTTTGACCCAACAATACCAGTAGTAGGTCTATATCCCAAATAGATTTTTAAAAGGGAGAGTGGGGAAAGGAGGTGGCTAAGAATTTGAATTTGAGGGAATGCCCTCCAATTGGAGAATGGCTGAACAAGTTATAGTATATTATTGTAATGGGAAAGTATTGTGCTGTAAGAATAGACAAGCAGGATGATTTCAGAAAAACCTGGAAAGACTTACATGAACTGTCACAGAGTGAAGTAAACAGAACCAGGAGAACATTGTACACAGTAACAGCAATGCTGTACAATGAACAACTGCGAATTGTTTAGCCATTCTCAGTAATAAAATAATCTGAAGGACTCATGATGAAATATGCTATCCACCTCCAGAGAAAGAAATGATGGTGTTCGAACACAGAATACCAAAGCATTCTCTTTCTCTTTTTTTGTTGGAGTTTACTTCCACAAAATGACTAATATGGAAATATCTTTTACATGACTACACATGTATAACCTATATCAGATTGCTTGCTATCTCAGGGAGGAGGGAAAGGAGGAAGAAAGGGAAGAATTTGGAAGTAAAAACTTTTAAAAACAAACAAATGTTAAAAAATGTTTTACATGCAATTTAGGAGGGAAATAAAATACAATTTTTTAAAAATCTAACTATTTAGTCTATGTTTATACAGTGCCAAAACTACCAACTACAAAGGAAAATGCTAGCCATTAGTTTTGTCTGTTTGTCAGGCCATAACAAGTAATTCTGGGACCTGTGGTTCAGGCTAGCACAAAACATGCAAGGACAAGTATGAGAGAAGGCACCCTCAAATCAACTTATTAAGAGAAATCCAATTCAGCAGAGGAGAATCATAGGAAGACACCTTGGACAGTAGGACTCAAGGGGAAGAAAAGAGAAAGACACTGGGATAGCATGAGGTCACTTCTGTGAACATCACTACCAAGATAACAAGCAACATAGGTGGGTCTGAGAAGGAGCTCCGTTGAGGTTCAGCTGTAGCTAGGTAGGGGTGAAAGAATAGAGATGCATACCATCTGGTACCTTCATGCTTAAAATTATTATCACTATTAACTAGGTTCTAAGTTTGTTTCTACCTAAAGAGTACAAGTGCTATTGGTAACTTCTAAATGTTGGTACTATGGGATAAAGCCCTGTTTGCCCTGTGCTAATTAAAACTCTCTCTACATAACAGCAGATAACTGGCTTCACCAATGTATTCAGTTAATCAGCTGGCTGTTTGATATCATGACTTCTGAAGTAACTGTCTGAAAAGCATAGTGGTACCATATTAAAGACCACTGGATTTGAAGTCAGAGGACCTGAATTCAAATCCAGTCCCTGTCACTACTTTTGTGACTTTGCACAAATCATTTAATTTCTTTGAACCTTTTGGTTTCTTCATCTATAAAATGACAAAGTTAAATTAGAAAGCTCTTATGGTCTCCTGCAACTCAACATCTATGACCTTCTAGATCCCGTGAACCTCAAGCAATTGATTTTCTCATCAATAATCTAGCATAAGGAAAATATGAATCTACTTAAACTTTTTTTGGCTACCTGACCACAATTCAAACCAATGAACATCAATTAGATTGTGTCCAAAAAAAGAGAGCATTAGAAACAGTAGTGTGCTTTATACAATTTCTTAAAAACCATTATTCATATTCTCTCTCTCTTTTTTATTTGGGAGGAGGGGACAGCTGAAAATGCTCCAGACATTCTAACATCTCTAGTTTTACTCTTCTCTAACTAGAAAGTATTTATTCAAAACACATGTGATTCACATAAGCAATGGAAAAAAGCTTTCCTTTGTAAAGTTATCATTTATGGTAAAAACTGAACTCCACTACTTTTAAAAAAAATTTGAAGTACATGAAATTATAGTTTTCATTTAATTTATAGAATTAAAGAAATTTAGTATAAGAATATGATTAATTCTGTTTTCTTCTAAAACTAAAGCAAAGGTTCTTAACCTAGGGACCCATGAATTTCTTTAATGTTTTGACAAAATTACAAAGAAAAAAAATTGTATTGAAATTAAACTATGTATTCCGTCTCATGCACTTAAAAGTATTCTGAGTAGGGGGTCCACAAGCTTGACCAGACTGCCAAATGTATCCCATGACACAAAAAGGGTTAAGGTTCACTATTTCTATGAAAAAGTAAAAAATTGAGTGCAAAATTATAAACACTAACTTCTACAAAAAAAAAAACCTACTTTCTTTTCATTTCCTTATTTTTAAAATAATACATTTTATTGATGTCCTTGTTTTTATAACAATCATTTCCACACCATCATACCCAGGGAGTACTACTTTGTAACAAAGGAAAAATGGTTAAGTAAGACCAAAATGACCATACTACCAGTCAATACAGGCAATATTCTATATAGTCCCTCATCTTTCTACTGACAAGGAGTACATTTCTAAAAGAACCATTTTCTTTAGTACAACTTCTTGCTGTGCATGGATGATCATCCTGACCAAGGGCAGTTGCCAGAGTTTACCACTATTGACATACACTCTATTCTTCCTCTTCCCCCTGCCAAAAAAACCACACAATACTTAGCTCATGTTATGCTGAAGAAAACTGCTAAACGCACGTATTAAGCACCTAATTATTAAGCATACTTCAAATTTCTTTTAGTTCCTCAGAATTACCATAATCACAATTTATAAATGGCTTTTATATCTTCATTATTGCTTTAAGGGCCACAACACAACATTTTGAAGACCCACACAGGTCTTTAAGCCATTGGTCAGTAAGCCATAGCTAACAGATAATGCCTTTGGTCTCACTTCAGAATAATGGAGAAAGGAATAAACCATACTCTGATCATCAACAAAGATGAGGTGATTTTTTTAATTAAAGTTTTAATTCGTAATTACTCTTTAAAGCTCTTTCAGGGAAGTACAGTTTGAACAACATCAGTTAAATGTAATTTCTGAGATGAACACTTATTCATGAGATAAAACAGAATTTGCTAATTGCCCATAAAAATCTAACTCCAAAGTGCTTTTTACTACTAATCACTTTTAAGTTACAGCAAAGTATGGTCATTAGTCAGTCAATTATTTGAGATGTCAGATCAAAAAGACCCTCATATCTGTCCTGATACCTTTCTATTGAAAAAGATCCTTTTCTGTCATTGTCTCAATAATGAATTCTCCAGGTTATTGTTTTCAAATAAAACAGAAGTTGTTGCCTTCTTTGCCCTTAACATATTTTGTGTATCTAAGAACTATACCAAGATTTGGGTGATCAGTATGCATGGATACAACAAGCCTAATTTTCCAAGTCAGCTAAGATTAAATTTCATTAACAGAAACACTTTAGCTAGAATGCCAGAATCTAGTCAAAGGAAATGATGTTAATGGATATATAATAATGGTGAAAAGCCTACCATGTTACCCACAAGTCTATTCCCAAAGGGCATAAAATTACCCTTTGGTTGATGTCTGACTGCTTTACAAATTCTGCTCTCCTTAGTCATAACTCTATTGATAATGACTGGGTTTGGATCTTATATGTGCTCTTTGCCTCAAGAACTATATGGCAATTTTCTAAAAACTAGGCTATCCCACTTGTGATTTAATGATTTACATGCTAATGTGTCCCAGTAACTTAAAGCCAAATAACTTTGATTTTACACAAAGCAGTATGCCAAATACTATTTAGACCAAGATTATGTGTGTACATATATAATATATACATGCTAAGATTAGAGAACTTCCAAGTTCATGAATTTGATGTATTTCTCTATAATAGCAACCAGCACATGAGTTTAGTGTCAATGCCTCCCTTACTTAAGACTTTAGTTGTGAAAAAATGCAACATGGTCAACTCCAGTGACAGGATCCTAAGACATCACACAATCAGGATGTTCTATATTTTTTAATCAAATACTTAAAAGATATCTGTGAGCTTATTGATGTGAGGTAGACTGTGACCCATCCATGCCTGCCCACTCTGTTCCATTCTTGTCTATGTCTTCCCGTAGTTTGCAGCAAACTATCCATCCAATGCACTAGAGGCTTTCATCACTATTTCTTTATATCATAAAGATACCAGTGGAATACAGTGGGCACCCAAGTTTTATTCCTTTCTCCTGCCACATGACTAGCCTACCTTTGTCATTTAAATAAGTGCAATGAAATATTTTACTCTGGTTCTTTTTAATTTTTCTTTTTTCAAATTAAGATCTGCCTTCTCTCTCCCAGTCTTCCCTCCTTTCTTCCTCCCTCCCCACTGAGACAGAAAGAAAAACACAACTCCCATTATAAACATGTAGAATCAAACAAAACAAATTTCCATATTGGCCTTGTCCCCACTCAAAAAAAAAAGTCTCAATCTGCATTCTAATCCATCACTTTTCTGTCAGGAGGTGAGTAGCCTGTTCCATAATGAGTCCTCTGGAATCATGGTGGGTCACTGGGTTATCAGAGTTCCTAATTCTTTGAAAGTTGACCATCTTTACAATATTGTTGTTATTGTATAAAATGTTCTAGTTTTGCTCCCTTCATGATGTATCAGTTCATAATAGTCATCCAGGTTTTTCTGAAAACATCCCCTTCATAATTTCTTACAGCAAAATAATATCCCTTTAGTTCATATACCATAACTTATTCAGCTATTTCCCAACTGATGAGTAGGCAACCCTCTTAGTTTCCAAGTTGTTGCCATGATAAAAAGAGCTGTTACAATTTTTTTGGCACATATATGTCCTTTTCTTTCTTTAACGTCTTTGGGGTATAGGCCTAGTAGTGTTATCTCTGGGTCAAATGTTATGCACAGTTTAATAGCTGGGAAGGTATAGTTCCAAATTATTTTCCAGAATGGCTGGATAAGTTCATGGCTATGCCAACCACATCTCTTAAGGCATTTGTCATTTTTCCTTTTTTGTCAACTTTGTCAATCTGATGGGTATGAAGTAGAACCTCAAAGTTGTTTTAATTTGCATTTATTTAATTATTAATGATTTAGAATATTTTTCATACAATTCAATAGCCTACATTTCTTCCTCTGAAAACTGCCTATTCATATCCTTTGACCATTTATCAATTGGGGAATCTTATAAATGTGAATCATTACACCATATATCTTTAAAATCAGACCTATGTCAGAGAAACCTAATTGCAAAGATTTTTTTTTCCCATTCACCTGCTTCTCTTCTAGTTTTAGTTGCATTTGTTTGTGCAAAACTTTTTTAATGTAATATAATTCATCCATTATACTTTCTGTGACTCTCTGACTCTTGTTTTTGTAGTGAATGCTTCTTCTATCCATAGATCTGACTGTAATTTCTTCCCTGCTTCTCTAATTTGTTTGTATCACCCTTTTGTCTAAATCATGTATCCTTTTGAAGCTTATCATGGTGTATGGTGTGAGGAATACTATTCTATACCTAGTTTCTGATTCTTCATCATTGTTTCTTATTTGTTATATGTTGCACCCTGCTCCCAATACATGTTTCTCTTCTTGCCCTCTAAATGATACTTGGTTTCACTTCTTCTAAATTTCATGACTCGTAGTCAAACAAGAGTAAAATTATTTAAAAGATGGGGTTTGTTTCATGGAGATCTATTTGTAGTGCTTGTCCTAATTGATAAGCAAGATCTATGGACTGTCCATCAAAGATTTCACATCATATAAATATATATATATATATATATATATATATATATATATATATATATATATATATATATATATACACACACACACACACACACACACACACACACACACACACACACTCACACCTTTCATCCACTTAATTTTTCTGGTGAATCATTGGGCCAAAATCTTTGAAGTCATTTTGGATCTCATTCAGAAGGCTCTGAAATGTTCTAGGAATTGGTGCAACCAGTATGATGTTATCAGAAAACTGGAGGACCTCACCATCTATAGGAAATCCTAGAACTTGGCCTTTGTGTGTGGAAGCTTCTTCATGAGTGTCAAATGCATTTAACAAATGTTTCTCTGTTCTATGTCTCACCTGATATTAAATAATCATAGTCAAATTATGCTTGACTTTGCAAACTTTCACAAAGTTTCGCAGAACTTTGCATAATTCAGCCATTTGCATAGGAATTATCTTGAAAGATATCCTTTAAAATGCAGTTTTTCCTACCAAATCAAGATTTTTGTAGCCAACAACAACAACAAAGAATAATAGCTAGCATTTAAATAGCATTTAAACATTTGCAAAGCACTTTACAAATATTATCTCATTTTGATTCTCACCATTATCCTAGGAGGTAGGTGTAATTATTATCTCCATTTTACAGATGAGAAAATTTAGCCAGACAGAGGTTAAGTGCTTTGTCCCGAATCAAATAACTAATAAGAATCTGAGACCAGATTTGAACTCACATCTTCCTGACTCCAGGTCCAGCACATCATCACGCTTCCACCTAACTACCCCAGAATTTTTCAACTGTCAATGAGAAAGATATGACCTATTGCGGAATATCACTGTTCCCTCCTACTGCCATCATCATGTATAACCTTGATTATGTACAGATTACTTTCATTAAAATTTTATACATCATCTAAAGTAATACGTAGGTATAGTTTTTTATATATTCTCAATTCACTTTTTTTTAGGGTTAAGAGATCCAAGGTTTTTGTCTATGCTTTTGGTATCTTTTTTTCTGATACCGTATGATCCCTCAATACCCTCACAATTATACTGCCTCTCTCTTGAATGCTCCATGAATCTCTTCTATGCACACTTGTTTTAATCCAGTTGCTTTTCCCATCTTTATTCTCTTCAGTGACATTTCTACCTCCTTTAAAAATACATCCAGAACTGTGATGTTAGATTCCAAGTGTGATATCTCCACTTTCCTTGACGGCAAAATCAGTTTATGAAGAAAATGTCTGTAGATCATTTTCATCTTTTGTCTATATGGAATATTCCTTCCAACTTCATCTTTCAATACCCACAGAATAAATACTGAGTTGGGTATCTCATAAAGCTTTAACTGGCTTTACCCTCCAGTGCTTCTCTCTGTTTTATGAGGCAATGCTTTTTATAATCCTCCACCATGTTTCTCAGTAAAATTCTGTACATGAATTATATTCTAAACCAGTATTACCCTTGGCTGCTATTTCTCTCCACTTCTCAAGTAAGTCAAGTGTTTGCTAAATAATGTGCTTTTCAGGTTGGTTTTTTTTCTTTTATTGGTTTTCCTCATTACAGCAATTGATTTACATTGAACTTCTTATGAAACTATTGTAACCAATATTTTTGTCTCTTCTTCCTTCCATATTCCACTTCTAATCATCAAGAATTTACTCAAATAGGTTGAATTAGCAGTTGTTTTAATTAAATGCTTTAGCTTTTTCTCATTATCTTTTATTTTACATTAGCACTAATTTTAATCTTTGTTCTGTCAGGTTGTTCTGACAATTCACAGGCGGCTAATTCAAGAATGACTCCGCCATCAGTAATAAGTCCTTTCTCACCCATTAAAATATAATCAATTGCATTTTTGTGATGTTATTTGATGCTTTAGTTATCAAGTGCCTTTGGATTCTTTTCTTAAAGAAAGTATTCAGGATGCATGGGCAGAAGGTTTATGTGCAGCCTATTAATTTCTTACCTCTTTCATTCCTTATTACTGATCCATAGTTTCTAACACTTTTCACAGTCCTCATCTATTTCAACCTTTGCATTTAAAGTCTCTAAGCATTATTATATATGTTCATTTACTTTGGAGGATCTTCATGATTTCTTTATAGAATTTCCTAACCTCTTCATTTTCTGCAAAAGATGTTGGTTCATAAGCTACAATTATTTTCATGGTGGTCTTGTTGAATATACTGATCACAAGCACTGAAATACAAGATTACCAAATAGCCTATGATATTTGAGATGTCATGATCCCAAATATCTTATTGCCTTTGGACACATAATAAGTGAACAACAAGCTCTTAATTTAACCTTTCTAGGGAAGACCATCCTTTCATTCCACTGTAATTTCCTTCAATCTTCTTGTTTCATTTATAGTGAGAATGTTGAGATTGTTATGACTTAGTTTCTCCACTAGGAAGTTTACTCAGTCATTAGACAAGCACGTCACATTTAGAGTACCAATAGCTAAGTTCAAGATTATAGACAGTGTAAAATCTCTGTGAGTCTTAGCGAATTCTGCCCCCTCTTCTGCCACTATCACTGTAAATGAGAAAGGAGGTCACAAAAAAAAACAAGAACAATTTATATTTTTCTTTGTTTCATGAGCTGCCGTTGCCTAAGAATTCATCAACAAATGATTCTGCAGACAGCTAAGCTGGCCCTTGAAAAGCAGACTCCTAGTCAAGTCTCTGCTGAGCAGTAGAAGCTGCCAACATTTTCAAGGCATTGGCATAGACTTTGTGAACCCAGTATCACGTCAATGCCACAAAAAGCCATTAATATAGAACTTGATGTGCTTCATTCTTAATTTTTAAGGTGGTTGAAAGAAATTCTTCGGAATAACATTTGAAAAGAACCAAGTGTGATTCATTTGCTTTTACATATATGACCATAGAGTTTTTTTTCTCCTTTCACCTGTAGGTCCTTGATAGACCAGAGGTACAATACCCCTCTATAGCAACATTCTATTAAACATATTAATACTCAAAATTCTACTTTACAAAATCTAAGAATTGGAAAGAACCTTAAAGATTCTATAATCCACCATATACCTGCCCAAGAATCCACTTTACAACATCAAACAAAAAGCATTTGTTAAGCACCTGCTCTGTGACTGGTACTGTGATGGTCTGTGGGAATAAAATGATAAAAGTGAAACAGTCTCGTCCTCAAGGAATTCACATTCTAGGAGAGTAGACAACATGTATGTGTGTGTGTTTATTTATCCAAAATAAATTTAAGGTGATGGGGGGAGAGGGGGAAGAAGGCCACTAACCACTGAGGAGGAATAAGGAAAAGCTTCATGTAAAAGGTGCCATTGAGCTGAGGCTTGAAGGAAACTAGGGATTCTAAAGAGGACCAAGATAGCTGGGAAAATAACCAAGTGAGAGTAGTGTCATAGAAACCAAGAGGAGAGGTCAACTAGAGTGGTCAACATTGTCACAAATGCTATATAAAAAAGTCAAGAAGGATTAAAGCTGAGAAAATGCCAAGATCACTGGTACCTTTAGAGAGAATAGCGTAAGTTAAGTGATGAGATAGGAAACCAAGATGTAATGTGTTGAGGAGCGAGAAAAGGAGGAGAGACAGCATGTATAGACAGGTCTAGTTGAGAAAGAAGAGATATAAGAAAACAGCTTAAGGGGATGGTAGGATCTAATGTGTTTTTTTTAAAAGATGGAGAGAATTGGACTCATTCGTCTATACTCACATATATGTGTGTTGTCTCTGCTAATAGAACATAAGCTCCTTGTAGAGAGCAATTGCTGTATTTTTTTGTCTTTTTATCCCTAGTGTCTATCACAGAGCCTGGCACATAGGGTGCTTAATTAATGCTTGCTGAATGATTAGAATATTATTATCTTCATTTTAAAGATAAACTGAAATTCAAAAAGGCTTCTTCAACATCACACAAGAACTACAAGAATCAGGGCTTGAATTCAAGTTCTTGACTTGAAAATCAGTGTTGTTTCCACTACGTCATCCTGCCTTACAACTGTCATCCATTTATATAGTAATATGAATTGTGAAATGTTTTAAAAATAAACAAAAGTATATTCTATTAATTATCATTAAAGGAATTTGACCTAGAAATGCTAGATCTCATAAAACAACAAAGTTCATATTTATTTCCCAGTGTTTCAGAAGAATATCTTTTTAATCTTAAGTAGGAAGTGCCCGAACTTATACATATGCCTTTTCAAATAAGGTACCTTGAAAGTCTACACATTTATTCCAATTAGATTGGTAGGTAGGGTGAGATGAAACTATGGACAGCTCCAAATACAAGATTAAGACATAGCTCCACCTCTAAGGCAATATAGACTCTTTAGAGAGTGAGTGTGACTGTCTGTGAAGATTTAGTGGGAACAAGGGGAATGGAATATACAACATTTGTGGCTTACAGAAAATTAATTGGTAGCAACATGAGTGGGAGAGAATGTAAAGGGTTAGAAATCAGGATAGCTATGGGATCAAATGGTCAAGAGCTGCATGCCAAAAGTTGTAGGACACACAGTCCCAGGTTTTGTAGGCTCACAGGAGTGGCATTGCTGCTGGCATTGGTACTCTAAAAGCCTGCAGGGATATAGTGAAGGAAAAGAACATAGATTGAAAGGTTGGTCTTGACTTTGAAGTCAGAGTGACCATATAGAGAAGAAAAGAACAATGTTAGTGATAGAAGAGGATAAAAGAATGGGGTAGAGGGAAGAAAGGGTAAGGAAACCAAGGGAGACAGAGAATGAATAATAGTGTTGCATAGTAAATCAGTAGTCTGAGTCCTAATACTCTCTCCACACTGCATATATACCAGCAATGGGGAGCACTAATGAAAGGGTTGGTTAGCTGTTGTTCAGTTCTATTCTTATAACACTTATATAAATTGGTCTCCGCACAAAGGTATCTAGTACACACACTTATCTAGAACACTAAGGTCAACTGTGACAGGATCAAGATAGAGCAAATGGAGATGAGGAAACTAGCTAAGACATTACTTTCTAGACAATTTGGATGATAAATACTGGTCTGAGGAATTTAAGAGTATAAAATAACCTCAGAATATGGGAATGATGAGGAAAATTTGGAGCAAAATACAGGAAAATGAGCCTACATCCATAACCAAAAAAAAGGCATAGAAAAAATTGAGCACAATTCTATGGGAAAATATTACTCTGGAGTTCCTATCTGGGAATGAGTCAAGGTACATCTAGAAGGAGGCCAAAGCTGACAGCCAGCCACCAGGTTCTCCAGTAAAAAGAACACTGGAACACACTGGTAGACAAATACATCCATTTGTATATTCCTGGAGTCAAAGGCCTGGAGTGTATATACTGCCTCTATCACTACCTGTGTGACTTCAGGCAACTCACTCAACTTCTCGGGGCCTCAGTTTCCTCATGTGTAAAATAAGAGCATTGTATCAGATGACCTCTAAGGTCTTTTCCATCCAGCTCTAAAACTATAACCCTCACCTACCCCTCTCTACCTGTAGTTCTGGAACTGTGATAAAATCATTTAGGTCACTGTCCCATTTGAAATGTCAATCTACTAACCCCCCCCCCCTTTGGCCCTACCCAGAATCCCGGTAACTTTCTAAAACAAAGTCCTCCTTGCTAGCCACAATTCCCCTATGTGTGTAGTTTCTCTATCTAGAATATAATTTCCTTGAGGGCAGGTACTGTCTGTTTTTATTTTTATGTTGTTCAGTCATTTTTCCAGTCATGTAAAATGACCCCATGTGGGGTTTTCTTGGCAAAGATACTGAAGGAATTTGACATTTCCTTCTCCAGCTCATTTAACAGATAAGGAAACTGAGGCAAACAGGATTAAGTGACTTGCCCAGAGTCACACAACTACTAAGTATCTGAGGCCAGATTTGAACTCATGAAGATGAGTCTTCCTGATTCCAGGCCTGGCATTCTATTCACTGTGTCATCTAGCTGCCCAAATTTTTATTTGTATAGCTAGAGTTTAAAAATAAGTGCTTAATGTTTTTTTTATTCTAGAGCCTTCAATGGCTCCCCATATCTTGACAAATCTAAACCTCTCACCCTATCATTAGGGGGTTCATCCTCTCACAACTAGTTACCATCATATTCCCCAACACTCCTAATTTTACTAGCCTCAAATTCTTAGTATTCTACTCCCACAGGGTTCAGTCAAGTTATTCTGTTTTTATACCTCCTAGTAATTCTCACTGCCATGCCTTTACACATTATATTTCTTCTACCTAGAAGGCTTTTATATCACCTTTCCACTAAGTTAAGTTACTCATCTTCTTTGGAACCTTACTCAAAACTCACTTCCTCAGTAAAATTGTCATGACTGACCCAACTTTCCATGCTTCTATTCAGTATCCCCACATGGCACTCAGTACAGCACGCATTCAATAATTGTGGCTTGACAGACACTCAGTTAGCAATTAAACAAAATTGGCTGCGCCCAGGGTATTATCTAGCCTTCAAAACAGTTCTGTAGCACTTACCTTCTGCAAAATTAATGTTCATAGTTTCAGAAAGAAGTGTTTAAAGGGACAATCAGTTCAAACAGCTATTAACAAAAGGTTAAAAATGGAATCAGTTGTCAGAAGGCCCCTCCAATATTAAAAGAGAATGTCACTTTGTGGAAATGTATTTTATTTCTGATACTATTCACTAAAATGAGTTAATTTGAGGGTTGCTTGTTTGGATAAATGCTGAAAAGTGTTGCAGCACTGAACATGAGCACCAATTCTATTTTAGGGGCAGAAAACACCACCTAGGTCGCCACTTGTAATTATGTGGAGAGAAAGACTTGGTTGTTTTGACTTCATATTTAGGAATATGCAAATACATTCTTTACTATCTTCCCTGGAACATGAAGGCTGGTTGGAAGCAAGCAAGTAAAAAAGGACAGAGATAAATAAAACAGGGTAGCAGTTAGAGAGAATGGAATTTAGTAATGCAAAGTCTTCTGCTGTAAAATTTACTATGCCCTCTGCCTTCCTGAAGGCAGCTAAGTGGTAAAGTGAATGGAGTGCCAGGTCTACAAGACTCCTCTTCCTAAGTTCAAATGTGGCCTTAGACACTTACTAGCTATGAGATGCTGGGCAAGTCACTTAACCTTTTTTGCCTTAGTTTCCTCATCTGTAAAATAAGCTGGAGAAGAAAATGGCAAACCCCTTTGTATCTTTGCCAAGAAAACACCCAAAGGGGTCACAAAAAGTCAGACAGGAAAAAAGACTGAAAAACTGATCTTTCTGATGTTAATTTAGTTACAAAAGAGCCCTAAGAAATTAGATCATTGGGAGGCTAAAAACTGGGGCTTAGCTCAGTTCTAGGACAGACTTTATGTCTAAGATAAGCATCAGTGAGCACCCAATAATCACTTATCCATAGAATTCTAACTAAATTCACAGACAGAAATCTGCCCAAGTGAAAATGGTAAAGATAATATCTAACCTAACTTCTAAGGTGAGTTTTTATTTGGTTATCTGGTTTGTTTTCTAACAGGGGAAGGGACAGGTTAATTTTCGTAGTTAATCTAATCTAAATTCTATTCCCAGCCAGTTAAGCAGATCAGTTGATAAATCACTGAAAGACCTGAGTACAAATCGAGCCTCAGACATGTACTAGCTGTGTGCCCCTGGGCAAGTCACTTAACCCATTTGCCTTAATAGACTGGAGAAGGTAAACCACACCAGTATTTTTGCCAAGAAAATCCCATGGACAGTATTGGCATGATCTTGTCCATGGGATCAGAAAGTGTTGGACACAACTGAACAACAGCAACAAGTTTTGTTACACTGGAATTTTTTGTGTCTTAAAAATCAATTACTTTGGCATTAAGTCAAATGTCAATGCAAGATTACATTTAAAAAGAAAAGTTCTAGAACAGATAAACATCTAGCAATGCTCATCATTCTAATGCTAGCCAGACAACACTGTTTAAGAGTCCCCCAAACTCCTTAGTAGATGCAAAAACTAAGCGTACTTATCATCCAGGGCTTATTCGACAGAAATCTTTTCCAATGAATGGCATTCCAAAAATCAGTTTTTCTTATGTTTGTATTCCATTAGACTTGCAAATTAAAAAAAAAATCTAGACATTTGCAACTTCGGGTGAAACTGAAAACAAGATCTAATAATTAGTGTCTATTTCTGAAAGAAGTGCATATTTAAAGACCACAGGCAATTAACAACCAGGTTGTCCTGTAATCATGTACATTATTAATTGGAGTGTAGTGTAGGTTTTCATGCAAATCACTTTATACAGCAGTAACCACTTTTATTCTCTTTTGCATTACGTGATTCAGTCAATGGAATAGTCAGATTAAAGTGAAATTGCTTCATGTTCTATTTACTGTAGCCAAGGAGGCACTCACCACATTTATATATTCCTGAAAGTCAAGTAAAAATTACAAGCCTCTCTTTACAGTAAAATTTTAGGACAGGATAATGCTCTTCTCCATCTGAATTATTTCCTGACTTTAAATAAGGGTCCTTTTTTCCTTCTCGTCTTGTCTTTACATGATCTTAAGAGTAAAAACATACCATGAGGGATTATTGCTTCCAGAGGGATTATTGCTACTCAAGGGATGTTGGCAAGTCACTCCCAGCCATCTCCAGTTCAGACCATGAGGAAACACGGACTATAATCATGAGTCAAGATTGTAGCTACATATATAAGAAAGAACTTGCTTAGAAGAGCTATAAAAGCTTGAAACCCTATACTCAGCTCAAGAGAGGTTATATAATCCCCTCATCTGAAGATCAAGTAAAATGTTCATCTGTCTAGGGGATATTTTTAGCACAGTCACCTAGACGACCTCAGAAGGGATCACTTAGTCTCAGGATATGTAATACTTTTGACAGAATGTATATGATATTGAGCTATAAATATTAGCTAAAATCTAGAAATAAAAAGTTATTTTTTAAATTATTGCTTTACAGCACTCAAAATAAATTAATGTTAAAATGCAGTGCTTTTGTACATAAACTATATCAGATTGCTTACTGTCTCAGGGAGTGGGGAGGAACAGGAGGAAAGGAGTAACAGAATTTGGAAATCAAAATTTTTTTAAATGTTTTCAAAATGCAATGCTTTCTTACATACAGAAGAAAATTCTGTAACCAAAAAAACCCTTTGTCTTTGCATCTCCTTCACAGAAATTGTTACCAGTGAATCTCTGAAGTACCAACTTAAGTGAGTACACTGAAACTGAATTTAAATGATCAGCAATATTAATCAATCGATCATAAATGCCTGTGATGTGTCAGGCACTATGTTAGGTGATGAGGATACAATGACAAAAATGAAACTGCCTCTGCCTTCAAAGTGATTATTTTCTTTTAGAGGAGTCAGTATGAAGCTGCATGGTATAGTAGCTGGCTCTGGAGCTAGGGGCCTGAGTTCAAATTCTAGCTTTGATACATAGTAACTGTGTGATCTTGGGCAAATTACTTAAGCTTCCTAGCCCTTTGTTCCTCATTTGTAAAGTAAGGGGTTTAGACCAAATGGCCTCTAAAGTCTCCTTTTAGTTCAAAAGCTATAATCCTATGATCCTAAATATATACAAAATATATACAAATTAAAAAGGTAATGTCATGAAAGGAAACAGTAGCAGCTGGGAAGACCCAGGAAAGGACTCTTGATGAAGACCAAACTTGAGCTGAGCTTTGAAGAAAGCCAGGATTCTCTAAGTGTACCTTAGCAAAGAAAGAGTGTATTCTACTGTAGAGTATAGCCTGTGCAAAGGGATGGAAAAGGGAGATATAATGGTATGCATGCAGAACAGCAAGCATAATTAGGCTGGATTGTAAAGAATAAAAAAGGTCTAGCATCATATAATAAAGCTCAAAGGGTAGGGGGTAGGGCAGGTTGTAAAGAACAGTAAATTCCAAATAAAGGACTCTGTATTTGATTCCCAGAGGTAACAGGAAACTTCTGCCATTTATTGAGCAAGGGAGGAATAGTCAGACACCAGTTTTAAAATAAGCATACAAAAAAGAAAGTTACATTAAATTGAAAAACTTTTTACACATAAGGACACTTTTGGAAGAGAGATTAAAAAAAAAAAAACAACCAAAACTATTTTTCCCTTTGCATCTACTTCTGGGCGACTATCATGGTGGTTCTTGGAAGTATCAATTTAACCAAGTCTCCTATAATTGACTAAATAATCAGGAATGTTGGACCACTCTGGAAATTCTTGCATTTAAAATATTACTAAATGAGAGAGAAATTGTATCTGTGAAAGCAATAGCACTCTCAACAATCCCTAATAGTTTTCATCTATCAAAATCCCCATCTTTTTCATTCAAATGTTCACTTAATGATACTCAGTGACTGAAAAGAACAGAATGTAATCTCCAAAGATAAAAATTACCTCATGGATTCCCTGACTTCCTTCAAGTACCAGCTAAAAATCCATTTTCTATTAAGTCTTTCTGGATCCCTTTAATTTTAGTGCCTTCCCTCTGAGATTATTGCCAATTTATCACGTCTATATCTTCTTTGTACATAGTTATTTGCATGTGGTCTCCTCCATTAGCCTATGAGCTTCCTGAAAGTGGAGACTATCTTTTGTCTTTCTCTGTATCCCCAGCACTAAGTATGGTGCTTAATGCTTACTGACTGACTTTGAGCTCTAAATCTATGCTCTGATGGTCCAAACAGAGGTCACCATGAAGCAGTATTACTGCTTGAAAACATATAAATGATTGGGTGAGAATCTTGTCCAAAAATGTAAAACTGTGAAAATGACTCCTGATTGCCTAAGGTCAACATACTCTTCCCATGGGTGAAAAAAAATTTTGGATTAATTATTCGGTAGATATAGAATAACAGAATGTTACAGTGAGAAGGGACCTTAGAGATAATCTATTCCAAATTTCTCCTTTTGCTGATGGGAAACTTAGGTTCCATAAAGGTGGGAGGAAAAGACAAGTTAAGGATTCAGTTTCACTCCTCCTGGTATCCTTCCTACTACACTGTCTTGCCTCCAAAGAAGCTTGAGGTTTATAGTCCAGGGTACCTACCTCTGCTTTAGCAGCTCTGTTTTCTTGTTAATTTGTAATAGTCTGCTATCTATAGGGGGTCTCTATCATTAGTATAAATTACCAACATGGCTTTAAAAATAAAAAGCTACAAATAATTCCCTCAAAGTTTACATACAGCTTTAACACCTCTATTCTTTAAAAGATTTTAAAATATTCTTTGGGACATGAGAATTTTTCAATAAGAAATTAAAGCCAAACAAGGTGTGACTAACTCAAATCAAACTGAATAACATGAAGGTGGACAGCAACAAAGTGGGCTTTCACTAGGTCTCCAAAGCTAATTCAGAGCTCAGCCACTGTTCTCACTGTGTGACCTGTGACAGGTCACTGAACCTTTCTGACCTAGCATGTTAGCAATAAAACTACATAATGTCATGCCTTTTGTGAGATATAGCTAAAAAAAATTACTTGAACAACCTATTTTTACAAAGTGCTAAGTAAATGCTAAAATTATAATGAAAATGGTTGGCAACCCTTCATAGAATGTCTCTAGCTCTATCTGGGCACAGTTTCAGCGCTTTTACAAAACATTTCCCTCTGGATGCGTCTCATTCTGTAGAGTTGCTATGAGGGTAATCATCTTGACTGGCCTTAACCTAAATATGGTATATGGAATCCTTATCAAGTTGAAAGACAACCCTAGTAAATTTAGCTTATGTTTCTGGAGGGAGAGAGACAGTTCTTCCAGGAAACTGAAAGCAAGGATCTAATCAAGGAGAAAAAGTGAACCTATATTCCTTTGGCAAAATCTATAACAGTGAAGTCCTAAACAGAAGAAAGGAAAAGCCAAGAGAGTCAGGGATTCCAAATGCAATCACATGATAGCATCAGCTATGAAGAAGGAACCATGACTAACATACTTAATGTGATAAAATAACCTAAATTTGGAAGGTTGGCCATTTGTAAGAGTCATGATTATTCGTGAATCCACAAGGACAATGAACCAATATGGGGCCACTCAGAGCCTTTAGATCCAGCTTATGCTCTGCAGAACAGCCAAGTCCCCGGAAAATAGAAAAAAAAATACTTAGGCTTCCTCTCTGAACCCTCTGTTTTGGTCAATCTGAAAAAAGGTAAAAAACAGATATCACAGAGTATCTTATGATGGGTTCAATGTATTATTTTACCTGTTCCGCAGAAGTAACTTGATTAGATATACTATCATACAAAGAACACTGGATTTAGAGTTAGAGGACCTGAATCCCAAATCTCTTAATTTCTCTGAGGCCTTGTTTCCTTCATTTGTAAAATACAAGGCTATACCAAAGGATTTCTAAGGTCCTTGCCACATGAAATTTGAATACCTGAAACTATATAAGCTTCTTCTAATGTGGTCAAATATGGCCTATCTGACCACTTACAGATAAAATAAGACAACTCTACATGCAAATAGCAAAGTCTTTAAACATGTCATGGCCAATATAGTCTCTATACATTTGTTTCTTTAATGCCAAACACAATGTTGATGGCTAATTGCTATTTGGGAGATCAGGTGTGGCAGAGACAAAGACCACTTAGTTAATAGTCCTCTCTCCATATTCCATTCTTTAAATAGTTCCTAGCACAGAGATATCACTGAACAACATTAAGTCAGTCAATAAACATATTAAGTGCCTACTGTACTAAACACTGTGTTAAACACTGGAGATAGAAAAAGAGGTTAAAAGATGGTTCCTAACCTGAAGAGCAGCTAGGTGGCGCAGCAGAGTGCCAGACCTAGAATAAGGAAGACTCATCATGATGAGTTCAATTCTGGTCTCAGACAGTGACTAGCTGTGTGACTATGGGCAAGTCACTTAACTTCTGTTTGTCTTAATTTCCTCATCTGAAAAATGAGCTGGTGAAAGAAATAGCAAACTACTCCAGTATCTTTGCCAAGAAAACCCCAAATGGGGTCACAGTCAGTTACCATTTCCTTCTCAAGCTCATTTTACAGATGAGGAAACTGAGGCAAACAAAGGTTAAGTGACTCACCCAGGGCCATACCACCACCTAGCTGCCATAGTATGTGTTTAATAAATACTGGTTGATTGATTCTAATTTGGCAATAGTTTTAATGTCAGATCATCTCAACCGGTCTGACTCTCTTCCCTCAGCTGATTCAGAAATGATTCCTACATGAGTAGCCAGTTGATTCCTGACCACTAAGGTATGGTACATTTCATGTTCTGTGGTGTTAATTGGTGGTCACCATGCCAAATACTTCCCAACTCTATTCTTGAAGAAAATATTCAAAAAGAATGTAAACTTCATGAGGGCAGAGACTGCCTTTAGTTTTTGTCTTTGTAACCCTAGTGTCTAACATAGTGCCTTATACATAATAGAAGCGAAGCTTGTGTGGTTGTCTACAAACTGATTTTTTTTTTGTTTCTTTATCCTGAGCCATATTTTCCAACATTTTCTGTCATCCTTCCTTGCTGCCAAAATGTCCCAGAAAACAGGGCTGAAACTCAAGCAATCTTTTGACTCCCTATCATCTCTAGGAATAACTGCAGGCCACTTGGGTTAAAATTTTTGCACTGTTAATTCAGCCCGTCTTTTTTCTGGAATTTTATTGATACCTTTTTATTTTTTGTACTACACTCATTTCCTGATATATTTGCCTTCCCACAATAAAAAGTTAAGCAAAGGGCAGGCAGAGCCAAGATGGCGGCAGGAAAACAGTGACTTGCTTAAGCATACCCCTCCAGGGCCCTCCAAACACCTATAAAAATGGCTCTGAACAAATTCTAGAGCTGCAGGACCCACGAAATAGCAAAGGGAAGCAGAGCTCCAGCCCAGGACAGCCTGGATGGTTGCTGGAAAAGGTCTATCACACAAAGCTGGGAGTGGAGCGGAGCAGAGCAGAGCCCAGCCTGGGCTGTGCCAGGACCAACCATACCGTGAGCCAGGCAGAACAGGCGTAGAACCCTGAATCATTGAGCTGTGGCAATTACCAGACTTCTCAACCCACAAAGGCCAAAGGCAACAGAGAAGGTCAGTGGGAAAAGCTGCTGGGACAGAGTGAAAGGAGTTTGAGGTTGGCCACCACCCTAGGGACTGCAGAGGTGGTGCAGCTCTGAGGCTGCTTCCAGAGCTACAGCTGCAGTTGCCTCAGGCCCTGAGACCAACTGGTGGGAGGAATTAAGCAGCAGATTAGAGCAGGAGTGCAAAACCTGCTTTGCCCAGCCTGAATCTGGGGCACAATCCTGGTTAGTGGTTCTTGGGGGAGAAGGAGTGCTGGTGTGGCAGAGCTTGCCGTGTAGAAGTAGCTCTGAAAATAGCAGCACAGCCCCTCAAGTTTGGGACAAAGTACTCTCTACTTTACAAGCAGTCTTACCCCCCAAAAAAACTCAAGGGTCAAGTAAGTTGGCTGGGAATATAAACAGGCAGTAAAAACGGTCTCACATTCAGACTCCGACTTTGAAATCTTTCTTTGGTGACAAAGAAGACCAAAACATAAAACCAGAAGAAGTCAACAAAGTCAAAGAGCATACATCAAAAGCCTCCAAGAAAAATATGAATTGGGCTCAGGCCATGGAAGAGCTCAAAAAGCATTTGGAAAAGCAAGTAAGAGAAGTAGAGGAAAAATTGGGAAGAGAAATGAGAATGATGCAAGAAAACCATGAAAAACAAGTCAATGACCTGCTAAAGGAGACCCAAAAAATACTGAAGAAAATAACGCCTTAAAAATAGACTAACTCAAATGGCAAAAGAGCTCCAAAAAGCCAATGAGGAGAAGAATGCCTTGAAAGGCAGAATTAGCCAAATGGAAAAGGAGGTCCAAAAGACAACTGAAGAAAATACTACTTTAAAAATTAGATTGGATGAAGTAGAAGCTAGTGACTTTATGAGAAATCAAGATATTATAAAACAGAACCAAAGGAATGAAAAAATGGAAGACAATGTGAAATATCTCATTGGAAAAATCACTGACCTGGAGAATAGATCCAGGAGAGATAATTTTAAAATTACTGGACTACCTGACAGCCATGATCAAAAAAAGAGCCTAGATATCATCTTTCAAGAAATTATCAGGGAGAACTGCCCTGATATTCTAGAGCCACAGGGCAAAATAGAAATTGAAAGAATCCATCGATCGCCTCCTGAAAAAGATCCCAAAAAGAAAACTCCTGGAATATTGTCGTCAAATTCCAGAGCTCCCAGATCAAGGAGAAAATACTGCAAGCAGCCAGAAAGAAACAATTTGAGTATTGTGATAACACAATCAGAATAACACAAAATCTAGCAGCTTCCACATTAAGGGATCAAAGGGCTTGGAATATGATATGCCAGAGGTCAATGGAGTTAGGATTAAAACCAAGAATCACCTACCCAGCAAAACCAAGTATCATGCTCCAAGGCAAAATATTGACTTTCAATAAAATAGAGGATTTTCAAGCTTTCTCAGTGAAAAGACCAGAACTGAATAGAAAATCTGACTTTCAAACACAAGAATCAAGAGAAGCATGAAAAGGTAAACAAGAAAGAGAAATCATAAGGGACTTACTAAAGTTGAACTGTTTTGTTTACATTCCTACATGGAAAGATGATGTGTATAATTCATAAGACCTCAGTATTAGGGTAGCTGAAGGGAATATATATATAGAAAGAGAGAGACAGAGACAGAGACAGAGGGTACAAGGTGAGTTGAATATAAAAAGATGATATATAAAAAAATAAAATCAAATTAAGGGATGAAAGAAGAATATATTGAGAGAAGGAGAAAGGGAGAGACACAATGGGGTAAATTATCTCACATAAAAGTGGCAAGCAAAAGCTGTTCTGTTAGAAGGGAAGAGGGGGCAGGTGAGGTAGAATGAGTGAATCTTGGTCTCATCAGATTGGCTTGAGGAGGGAACATACACACTAAATTGGGTATCTTACCCCATAGGAAAGAAGAAGGAAGGGGTTAAAAAAGGGGGGAAGATAGAAGGGAGGGCAGATAGGGAGAGGAGGTAATCAAAGCAAACACTTTCAAAAAGGGACAGGGTCAAGGGAGAAAACTGAATAAAGGGCGACAGGATAGGAGGGAGCAAAATATAGTTAATCTTTCACAACATGAGTATTGTGGAAAGGTTTTATATAACGATACATGTGTGGCCTACGTTGAATTGCTTGCCTTCTTAGGGAGAGCGGGTGGGGAGGGAAGAGGGGAGAGAATTTGGAACTCAAAGTTTTAAAAGCAGATGTTAAAAAAAAAAAAAGATGTTTTTGCATGCAACTGGGAAATAAGATGTACAGGCAATGGGGCATAGAAATCTATCTTGCCCTACAAGAAAGTAAGGGAAAAGGGGATGGGGAAGGGGGAGTGGGGTAAAAGAAGGAAAGGCTGACTGGAGAAGGGGTCAATCAGAATATATGCCATCTTGGAGTGGGGAGGGGGGGAGGGTAGAAATGGGGAGAAAATTAGTAATTCAAACTCTTGTGGAAATCAATGCTGAAAACTAAACATATTAAATAAAAATGTAGATACTGTAAAAAAATAAACAAAAAGTCAAAAAAAAAGTTATGCAAAACACAGCAACTATATCTGATAGCATCTGCAACAATCTGAACCCATAGTCTATAGTCTCTCTACTGAGAGAAGGGAAAATGTGTTTCATCATCTGTTCTGCTGGGCCAAGAATGCTCCTTGTAATTAATCCAAGTTTGTTAACCCTATCTTTCCAGAGTTAATTAACAAAGGGAGCTCACTAGCAATGTTTCCTTCATGTACTTCCCATTCTGAAGGGACCTGTAGTCCATGGAGCTGAGAAATGGAATACAGAGTTTGGGGAATGACATTTCCTTCTCACCACTGTCCCATAGAATCCTTGCCATCCTGTGAGGATCAGTTTAGATTCTAGCTCCTACAGTAAGCCTTTCCTGATCTCCCTAGCTCTAGTGCTCCTAAGAAGGAGATCTCTCCTGACTCAAAGGCCTCTATCTAGACATTGCTCTATATTTGATATCATCCCCCTTCCGTTTGATTACTTCCAGTTGATTGGAAATAAGGACCTTCATTACATTGACTTTTAATACCCTACAGTTACTAATAGAGTATGTATGAATGCCCTGCTTTGTAAGATCATATATTCTATTGCACACACATTGTATATCATAATGCATATTGTATAACATGTTTATAAATAGTGGGTCATATTATATATGCATATCTGTGTGTATGTGTGTGTATGTACATTCATATACATGTGTGTACATATACAAACTGTATATGCATATGCTCCTTTAGGGCAAAAATTGTCTTGCTTTTTGTATTTGTCTCTCCAATACTAAGCACAGTGCCCAGGGCACAGTAAATATTTAAATGCTTTTTCATTCATTCATCAGAATATACACCTGAAAATTGCATATAGATAGAATTCTGTAATTTGATTTTTTTTCTTATTGATTTAGTCAATCCATCAACAATTGTTAAGTGTTTTCTATGTGCCAGACAAACACTGTGCTCCTGGGGTGTACAAAAAAGAGGCAATAACGGTCTCTGTCTTTAAGAAGCTTATGTTCAAATGGGGGAGTCAGTCATTTTTCAGTCACGTCCCACTCTTCATGACCACATTTGGAGTTTTCTTGGCAAAGATACTGGATTTGTTTGCCATTTCCTTCTCCAGCTCATTTTACAGATGAGGAAACTGAGGAAGACAAGGTTAAATAACTTGCCCAAGGTCACACAACTATTGTCTAAGGCCAGATCTGAACTTAGGAAGACAAGTCTGCCTGGCTCCAGGCCTGGCACTTTATCTACTGCACCACTTATACTAGGAGATAAATTTCCAGGTCAACAAAACTTTCCTAAGGGAATAGATTAGGAAAAAGCTAGAATGTAAAATGCAAATCATTCAAACAGCATACGTTTTCTTTCTTTTTCTCTCTTTTTCTTCCCTTCTAAATAGCTATGATTAAAAGTTTTTTTGATGAGAGGCAAGATTGTAACTACTGAAATATGGTTTTAAAACTGAAATATTGTTTTAAATTTTTCTGTGAATTTTATTTATCTGTACTAAGAGTAAACATTAACATTATGTAAATACCTCTAAATACAAAGAACTAGTCCCTTATTTCTCAATAGAATTTTCATTACTACCCTTCAAATCTCATGCCCACCTTTCCATTTATGTCACCACATATCAAGATATGTATTGACATAACTTGGGAAATCTTGTCAAGTTCTTCATAGAACATTTCTATTTCACCAGTCTCTACAAAGGATGTTGGACCACAAACTACAACTATTTTCATGATATCCATTTGCTCATTTACCAAGAATATTTTAAGATGAGATGACAACCAAATGCCCCATGAAATGATGCATCTTGTTAACTGTGAGTACACAACAAAGACAACTTTGCCCACTCTTTTTACTTCTCAGAGAAGAGTGTATAGGTCATCCTTCCATACTGTTTTGTGGTTTTATTTTATAGCGAAGATTTCAATATTGATGCAATTTGCTTTCTCCAAGAGTGTGCTTCTCTGTCACCGGACCACATAAAGGTAATCAACAACTAACTTAACATTTGAAAACAGTTTGAAAATTGTGTGACCTTACCACACTCTACTTTCTTTTCTGCCTACTCTCTAAGATCCTTGAGAATAAGAATTGATTCATCCTTTTGATTTGTATCCTCGGCATATACCATAGTGACTAATACATAGTTGATGCCTAATAAATGCTGATTAGTTGATCCATCACTGTGGAAACAGAATGCACTTACACAGGGATAAAAGTCCTTCTGTATTTTTATTTGTTGCCATTTCAGGAATATTTCTCTCCCTCTCCCTCTCCTTCCAAATGAGAATGGACTGAAGTTCATTACTTTATGAAATACCAACAATCACTAAAACAAAGCCAAAAGATTGAAAAAGAACAGAAGAAAATGTAAGTTATCTAATATAAAAAACAAAATACATGGAAAACAGACCAAGGAGAGATAATTTAAGAATCACTGGACTACCTGAAAATCATGATGAAAAAGAGTCCATATTATATTTTAAGATATCATAAAAGAAAACTGCTCAGATTTCTTAGAACCAGATGGCAAAGTGAAAACAGAAATAAGCCATCATTTATTTCCTGAAAGAAACTCTAAAATGAAAACTCTGAAGAATGTCATACATAGTCAAACTCCAGAGCTTCCAGGTCAAAGGGAAAAAAATGCAAACAGCCATTAAGCAAAAGTTCAGTCTGAGGAACCACAAGATCTAGCAGTTACTCACTATAAAGGAGATGAAAGCATAGAAAACGATACTCTTAAAAAGCAAAAGATGAAGGCTTAGAACCAAGAATAACTTATTCAGCAAAACCAAGTTATAATCAACAGGGGAAAAAATGGACTTCTAATGAAGTAGAAGACTTCCATGCATTTTTGATGAAAAGATCAGAAATTAGTAGAAACCTCAAACTACAAACACTGGAGTAAAGAGGAAAAAAAGGTAAATACAAATAAGCAATCAGAAAATAACTTTATAAAAATGAAGAGTCTGCATTCTAATAATGAGAGGTGATAAAAAAAAGCATCTCCCAAAAAAGTGATGTCAAAGGGACTCCTGGAGTCAAATAAAATGAACGGCTTGCGAATGCTTTTTTTCTTGTTATGTCGTGATAATCTTCAAAGGAAAAAGGAAAAACTGGGGGGAAAACTATGGTAGAAAAGAAAAGGGGAGGCATAAAGGGAGAAGAACTTATTATCTCACCTAATTAGGGAGTACAAACAGAAGTCTGTAACAATGAGGAAAGAGATATCACTTGAACCTCACTTTGGAATGATGTAGAGTGAAGACATTGGAACCAGAACAATTCTACCACCAGCCATGATTTCAGAGGACCAATGATTTAGAATGCTGCCTACCTCCTGAGACATTGTAGATAAGATATGCATACTGAGATACATATTTTTGAACATGGATAATGTGTTTTGTTTGATAATGCATATTTAATGAAGGGTTTCCCTTTTTTGTTTGTTTAGGGGAGGAACAGTTGCTTGTTAATTGAAAAAAACAAAATTTAATGTAAAAATTAAATGATGGAATAATTCCTATAGCAAAGGGTAGAGTTCTATCCCAGCTTAAGCTTTAACTCCTGTTGCTCCACCTGAAACTAAGCTGACCTTGGAACCTCAAGGTCTACTTTGTCTTAAAGGTGGAGATGTAAGGAGTTAATCAATTAAAATGAAATTTTAACTCCAGCTATGTGCCAGGCATAGGTCTAGGTAGTGGAGATACAAAGGCAAAAAAATTAAACTGTCCTCGTCCTCAAGAAACTTATAATCTATAGAAGGAGACAACATATACACATATAATTATATATAGAATATATACAAATTAAAAGCAAAGTAATTTCAGGAAGAAGGTCAAACACCTGGGAGATCAAAAAAGACCTCCTGGAGTAGGTGGTACTTGAGTTGAGCTCTGTAGCTAGGGAAACTAGGAAGCAGAAGTGGGAAGGGAGTACATTACAGGCATGGGACACAGCTTATGCAAAGGCATATAGGCTAGAGTTTAAATGTCAGGTGTGAGCAACAACAAGAAGGCCATTTTGGCTAGATCAAAGACTATTAAAGGAGAGAAAGATAAAAGACTGGAAGAAAGATAATAGAGCCAAGATGGTGGAATAAAGGCTGGGACTCACCTGAGCTCTCCCCCAAACCCCTCCAAATACTTTGTGAGTAAAGCAAAGGAGACAAAATCAAAAAATGCAATGGAGGAAGAATTGATAATATTGAATATGCGGGGTAAGGGAGAAGTCCAAGATGACTATAAGGTTGCAAACCTAGGCAAAATGATGAAGTTTGGAAGAGGGATGCTACATGCCATACAACCAGTTGGTTGCAAATAGAGTTAATCTGACAGACCCCAGTCTTTAAGGAATTTTACATCATCCCTTGTAGCCTCCATTGAGAAACTGTGTTTAACAGGTACTCATTTTTATGCGGCCAGGAATGCACAACTATCCATCTTTGTCACCTAAAAAGAGAATAAGAATGCTCCCCAATCTAGGTGCCTAATAGTTTTAACTGACTCTAAAAAGTCATCTATTAGCTCCCTGAGCTTATGGCACTCTACAGCAGGGAGAAACTCCAGGTTGCTCCAATTAGACCACAACCTCATAAACCACAGTTCTAATGACTTTAGATTGCTGTTTAAACTTCACCTCCAACCTCCTATGTTCCTTGATGGTGACAGTCTGTCTACCCTTCAGCAGACTGTAAGCTCAAGGGCAAAAACTGTATTTTGCTTTTTTTGTATCCCCAGGACTTAGCTCAGTGCCTGCCACATAGCTGGAACTAAAAAATGTTTATAAACTCTCTACCCTCTGCTATCCCTGTGGAAATAGTAACAGGGTAAGTGCCCAAAGCTTTCGTTACTATTGGGGCAGATTCTCAGTTTTCATCTTCATACCCACCCACTCCCACTGTCTTGTCTTCCTCACAGTCCTGATCTCAGTGGGACTCAATATATTTTCCATCACATTCTTTGGCTCTGTGACCATACTTGCTTATAGTTTCTCAGTCCCCAGCTCCATCAGCATTGCCCCTTTCACTTGTCTTGCTACTAAGTCCCATCAGCAGCCCCGTCTGCCTTCAGGGCATCATCCTTGAAAAAAAAAAAACAAGAGTTCTTAAAATTTCTGACGGCAAAGAAACTACTTGCTTCCATTTTACTTGTGCTGGCAATCCAGCTTTTCTAGGACCATTAACAATAAGCAGAGAATGTTTTCCCCAGTTTTATCCTTATCCTCCATGTTAACCTCCTTTATCATCTACTGGCTTAAACCTTCCTTAGGGTCAATGACAGTCTCCTCTGTCCCAATGCAAGTGCTCACTTGCCTTTTCCTTTTTTCACCAGAGGCTCTGATTCCTCCACACAGACCTCCTCTAAGATATACATTTTGACTACAAGAACCAGTAAGTCAATTAATCCAAGTGTCACCAATTATTGTAGTTTAGGTTGTTATGGTGCTGGAGGTTTCAGAATTGGAATGAAATGAAATGCTTGTAGCCCATATCTAACAGTTAACTAGAGGTTTACTTAGCCAAAGCATGGCAAGGGGGCAATGAATGAGAAAGGAGACAGCCCTGATTCTGATGAGCAGTGCTTCCCTGTCTCTGTGTGGCCATGATGGTGTCATGTTCAAGCCTGAAGAAAAGCAGCCCCTCCTTCCTCATGGCTTTTGTACTTGGGTCACCAGGAAGTTACATCAGTAGCCCAAGCCTTAGTCCTTGAACCAATTAAGTCTTGAGGACAGTTCCAATAGCTTTTAAGGGAAAACTAGCCTAACTTCAAGGGCAGATAGTATTCCTACCATGGATGCCTTCTCCTCAAACAGAAGTGGTGGAGCAGGAGTGTGCTAGAGTCTGTCATATTAGCTCTCAAGAGCTGGTAATTAAATTTTCAGTATGAGCATTTACACCTCATAAACTGGCAAATGTCACAAATGAGGGCTTGATTTATTGGTTTTTTCATTGTCTAAACTTTAAAAAGTAGTACAGAAATTGCTAATAATGCAAATTAAACATAAAAGTGTGTTAAACATTTGCCAGCACACCAGTGTAGTAAAGCCAAGCCATTTGGGACCCCTTTGAATTATGTATCCCACGGTCTTCTGCGAGGCCTCTGAGAGTTTCTTGATATCCTCTTTCTCCCAGTGACCAAATAAAATATTTAATTTGGCTAAAAAGTAATGGTAATTATAGTCACTTAGGTGAACTTCTTACCATTCATCCCTAATTGCCATGCAGTAGGTATACATATATCATTAAATATATGTCAGATTAACTTGGTTTTAAGTGTTGATATAAACACAAAATATCATTCACCATGTGCCCAATTGTCATACAGCAGCATTGTCATCTAATCATACCTTTTAAAAAAAGGGAACACTGTTGTACACTATCTGGCTCATCACCTTGTGATCAACTAATGAAGAGATATATAACAATGATAGCCCACAAACCTGCAAATCCAGACAAAGGCCATTAGCAGTAACAGTCATCTGCTGTATCCCTGACACCAATAAGTTACCAAAGAATTCCAAGTTCTGGTTCTCCAACCTTTCACCTCACTGAAAATCACCTTCAAGTGCTTCATCATGGAGGAATCACCGTGGCTCTATCAGACCCCTACCTTCCTTCCCTAAATGTAGGCATGACTGGTTAGATTAGTATAAGGTCATAAAATCATAGAATTTTAGAGCTAGAAGGAATTTACAAGATTATCTCCTCCAACCTCCTCTTTTTACAGATGAGTAATTGCAGCTCAGAGATGTATTTGCCCCAGGTTACATGGCTAAGGAGTTAAAAGCATAATGGCATCTGACTCTTTGCACCACCTAGTGACAATTCTGCCATGCAACGTTTGGCTTTAGACAATAGTGGTAGGGAATGAGGTTGCAGTTTTGGTCATTCAGAGACAGGAAAAATTCAATTTGGTCAAAATGTGTTCTTCACCCACATGGTGTTTAGTGCAGGAGCAGTTAGGTAGGTCTTGTGACCATAAATATAGCAGATCTAATGATGGTACCCTGCTTGATAATAATACTCAAAAAAAGTTAATGAAAGAAGTTTACTGTGGTTGCATCTATCAAGCAATCAATACAGGGCAGTGGATTTGAAGTGAGAAGACTTGAGTTTGAATCATGGCTTTGACACTTACAGTGTGACATTGGGCCAATCATTTTTACCTATGATTTTGAAGAGGATGTCTTGACTCATACATGAACTGGATTCGAGGCGGAGTTGCACGAGGATAGTTTGGTATCTCTGATGTCTGACCTCATTCTAAACACTCCACATTTCCTGCTTCAGCCACCTTCCTGGTTTCTGGAACAAATTGTTCTCGCCCCCTCATTCACATGCTTGGGGCAGACACCCCACTAATTCGACTGATTGGAGGCCCATTGATTACGCTCAACCTGTTTAGCCCATCTGCTGAGACGGTTTATTGGGGTGTGTCCATTGTGGATTCTGCAGCTTCTTGGTGCCACAGGTGACAGTTAGGTAGCCAGGTAGACACCAAAAGTTGATGAGCAACCCTGAATAGGGCTCAACAAGTCCTCATGTCAAAGATGTGCCTTGAACATGCCATACATCCCAAAGAGACTACCTACTTGAGATTTTCAGTGTTATTATTTGTGATTATAAATCCAGATTTGATTTCGTTGAAATTTACCCTGAAACTAAATTATATTATGGTCTTATTCACAGTGAGATGTGTTTTCCTATTGAGATAATTGTGGTAAATAGGAATTTAATGCAAAATACATTTGATATTGGCCATTACGGCAATATGCTTGGAAACTAACGGATCAAGAAACCTGAGTTCAAATTCAGCCTCAGAAACTTACTAGCTGTATGGACCTGAGCAACTCACTTCACCTCTGTTTGCCTCAGTTTAATTGTCTGTAAAATAACTCCCAGAGCTACTGTGAGGATCAAATGAGATAATTTTAAAGTGCTTAGTAGAGTGCCTGGCACATGGTATGCATATATAAATGTTTGCTATTATTATTTTTATTAAGTGTGGTTACTCTATACTGGTTTTTGAATGTGACTGGAATAGAATGCCAAACTGACAGTGATTTTTTAAAGAAGAGGATTCAACTAAACAGATGTTATTTGATTGGCAAAAAGTTTTGTTGTGTTTTTAAAATTCATAATATTATTCATATTATTGTTAGGCTTCTAATTTTTCTTGCATTGTGAATTTGGGTAAACGATTGCTTAAGAAATGCTGTTAATTAGAAAAATTATAACCAGAGTGTGTTTAATCATATCATTAGAAAAGGAATTTCTCTTTTAATCTGGATATTGTTACATTATGAATTGAAATGGTAAAGAATGTGGTCATAAAGTTTAAAATTATTAAGTATTTAATTGGGTAAATTTTGCTTTGAAATGGATAATCATAACTTGCTGTTTGAGGAGGGGGGAAGTACCACAGAGCTCTTAAGTTGTCCTTATCTGTGAAGTTCCTTGGGATTTGGGGGGGAGGGGGGAGCAGAGTCATGGGATGTCATTAACTCTGAGAGAGAAGCTGCTAACAGGTTGTGAAGTTCTAAAGAACTTACAAGTTTGCTTAAATAGATTGTTTGGCCATCACTTATGAAAATTATGAAATCGTATCTATTAATAGCATATATTGAAGTTATATCTTTGAGTCAATTTAACAATAAAAAACCTTAGTTTTAAAGATTTTATTTTGCCTTAGGGATCACAACAGGCAAGAAGGATTAGTGAGTCTGAAGACTTATGGGAGCCAGCATTTTTCTGGGGTTTTTGAATCAACTATCATGTATTCATTATATGTGTGAAACTACAGAATATGGTTACTCTTAATTTCTAAATGATTGATTTCTGCTCCAGGATGAATTTAAACTAGAAAGGATAAATAAGATAAGGCCTTCTATCTACTCATGTGCTTATTGTTCATGGTTATTGCAATATGAGAAAAAGAAAAAATAACTCATCTATAAGCTATAATTAATGAAATTTTATTGGTGAAATTTTGCCTTTTGAGGTAAAAATCTCTTCATCCTATGATTTTATATTGTTCTGAGTTTTTATTTCAGGTATGACTATCTTAGTTGTCATTAAGCCAAAAATACATCATTCAAGGCAGGGAAGCTATGTGCTGCTCAAAGGGAATACAATCTGAAAACTGCTAAAAGAGATGTCTATGCCTGGGAAAGTTGAGGAGATGACCTTGCATATAAGTAAAGGTAAGAGCCTCTTGATGCAGTTTCCCCATTGTGCTATTTCCTTTTTGAACATGAAATTTTCCCACCTGCTTAATTCTGAACCTGGCTATGATACCCTGTCAATAAAGTAGAACTTTGCTGCATAATCAGCTGTTAACTATAACTTTTACCTGGAATCAAACAGAGCTAAAGGAGCTATTCCCCTCCATGCTTATGTCAGGTCAGTCTGTGCCCTTGAAGAGATAGTCTTGATATTGTTATAACCATTTTCCTCCTTTTTCCTTTCATAGCAAATTTCTATAATGCAGGCAGGTGAACTGTAGAACTTTTGTCATTGAAATACCAAATTGATTCATCAATACATTAATACTAAAACATGTCTGAGTTAGTAGAATAGGATGCAATTATGAAAGATATCACTGTTTTTAATCTGAATTTCTATTCAACTTCCTATCCTAAGCAACTAGGTAAATGAGTTTTTAAGTTTACCATCCCCTTACTAATGGTCACATATTCATACATAAGATGAGGTCCTTAAAGTATCTCATTCGGGGGCAGCTAGGTGGCACAATAAATGGAACAGTGGCCCTGGAATCAAGAAGACCTGAGTTCAAATCCAGCCTCAGACACTTATTAGCTACATGACCCGGGGCAAGTCACTTAACCCCAACTGCCTCCAAAAAAAGAGAAAAAAAATCTCATTCATTTAGAATGCTGTGAAGAAAATATATATATATATGTATGTATGTATGTATCCTAAAAAGAGGGGGATGAGATAAAAGATATAAAAGTTTAAATTTTGATAAAGTAGAAAATTTAAGTTTGAGAAGGAAACATTATTAGACTATTTTCTCTAAGAACTAGGAGATATATATGTGTATACATATATATGATTATCTGCCAAATGTTTCTAATGGGAAATATAGGTATTGCCTATGTTTTAGTAATAAGTTCTCAAAACAGGATAAAGTATTTTATATGTAGGATTGCATGAATGATTATAAGGATATTTTTAAATCATGGCTTGGTTTTTTTCTCCAAGTTCGACACCTCTCTCTCTCTGATAATATTAAGGGACAGAAGTGCTCATTTTATAAGTCATGCCATCATGTAGCCTTTTTAAGAGTCTTCCTTTATCCTGTTGATGGCATTGTCTATAACAGGTACAAGTTCAGGTAAAGATAGAAAAAGCAAGTGGTATGAAATTCTCTAAATTTTCAGGTGAACTATGGGTTCATAATTTGATGTTCTTCTCATAGGGTGTTAAGAGGATTAGATCTAGAAGGTTTGAGCTGGTTGTTCACCACATGAATTAGTCACTAGAAAGCCACATTTAGGAGGTTGTACTAAATTGCATTTAGTCTTGTTACTGGTAGATTTTAGCAGTATTGCCTAGGGAATCTCTGCATAACTTGGAACCAGGGAAGCAGATCCACTAGGATAAATCCCCTCAAAGCCACCCTGAGAACTAGGCCTATTCCAGAATTTCTGAGGTTATATGTTTCTAGGGACCAGAGAAATACATGGGACAGGTAGGACTCAAGATGAAATGTGCTAATTAAAATGGACATTAAGGAGACTTGATGTTATTTAATATTGATGACCATTATTGTATTACTTTGGCTTTGATGTTTCATAGTATTCATGTTTGCCTAAAAGAGAGATAGGTTATAATTCCTTTTATTTATTATTTGTGGTTTAGGGCCATTCTTCCTGAAACTTTCGGTCAAGTGAAAGTCTATTTTCTGTTTTTATTAACCTTACCTTAACAAAATTGAGACATAGAATTTTACCTGTTTGACTAAAGTGATTTTGTTATTTGTCAGCTACCTTAGTTAACTGGTGATACAGAAATCTTCCTCTGAAACCAGTCCATTGTGAGCCCTCTAAGTTGTTTAATCTGTAACTTGACTTACAGATTCTGGTTAACAAGGCTGTCTCTTCAAGGGATGTGTGACATTATGTCTCTGTAATTAAGTTTGTTCAACTTTTATGAAACTGAAGTAAATAAAGGATTATAATTTTTGTGATACTCATGGCCACAGCACATTTGTTTCCTGTGGTAAATTTAATTCCCTTGACTTACAGCTCCTGGGACTTACTCAAATTTATCCCTCTGATTTTGAGACATTGGGGAAAATTTGTCAATAATCTGGCCCCTCCCCCTCTTTAATGGAATTCTATAAAGCTCTAGATTAGATAGGTAGTAAGGGGAATGCCACTGAATCATTATTTTAATGAACTCCCTTTGAAATCATAACCCAGCTTTCTGCTCCTGTAATTATGCATTCACTAGTGTGAGAATGCTGGGCTTCAGGCCCAAAAGAGGGGACTGTGGATTATTATTTATCATTGATTAATATTGTTTGAAACTAGCTTTCTGAGGCTAAAAAATTGTCTAACCCAAAAAGTGACTGTAGAGCCAAGAGATACTCCAGGCAAGCCAAATGTTTGTAAAGAATCTTTAGATCTCACTCAGTGCTTGTTTTGGGTACTCTTAGGTCTTGTCTTGTGTTTTGAGTTCCCCAGAATAGATTGACTTACCTGATGATATACATCTCAAACTGCCCTTCTCTTGGACATTACGTATTGCCTGTGTGAGGCCAATCAGGCAAATGTTCTTATACCCTTGTCTGAACTCTATAAAACTTAACCTCACAAAGATTTGAGGAGGAAGCCGCCCCTTCTTTCTGGCTAGCCAGCATTCTCATTCTCTCTCTCTCTCTCAGATTTTGGGGGTTGTTCTCACAAGAAACAATTTTTAAAAATAAGCCCTCACTTGAAAATTTCTCTCAAAATGGTAGGCTCATACTTCCCTACCCACTCTAAGGATGCTATCTATGGACAGAAGTCAAGGTGCCCACGGTCAACAGTACTGCATAATGGCCAAAGGGTTCATCTCTTTTCCACCCCTGCTCTCTCCTAGATATTTTTCTACGTAAGTACTACTCCATTTTCCTTAGTCTTTTACCACTCACAGTTTAGTCAAGGACACCTTAATCAATATCTTTTTCAAGAATTATGCATACATTCTTTAATTCCATTTCTGTTTCCCTTCTCTTCCAATCCTTCTCTAGTTTCCTCAGGGAAATCCATCTCCCACTCTTAATTCCATTTGAGAGCCTCCCAAACAACTCTAATCATTGCTCATAGATGTACAAGTAATGCTAGAGATAAATCTGAATCAAAAAAAAAAAAAAAAACCAAAAGTAATGATGTGAAATTAGACCTAAGAAGGAGGGCTATCAAATTCTAAACCCCTTGACAGTCTAGAAGACCCCTTAAGACTCTTTACAAAAGTCTCCATCTACCACCTAATCCCTCTCTAATTAAACCTGCTTCTCCTCAAGCCTCAGCATTCAAAATAAATAAAATAACTTTTTTATTTTAATTACTAGGCATTAGCACAATATCATTTCTTCCATTTCTAATACCATATGTCAAATAGTTTGCCTACATTGTAGGAACATAGTTCTGGAGCTGAAAAGGACCTCAGAGGACATCTAGTCCAATCTTCTCATTTTACAGATGAGAGAACTGAGGCCCAGAGAAGTTAAGGACTTGTGTATATTGTGTATTAACCTAGAAGTATAGACATCATTTTACAACAATGTAAGAGGAAGTTAGTTCCACTTAACAATTGACCAGTGTAAACTTTTGGAGCACTACCTTTAAAACCTTGGAACATACTGACCTTTCCATTCAATTACAATTCCCATGACCTTTGTCTTCATCCTATTGATATCACTCACAAAGTTGACCACACTTCAGATCTTATCATTCAAACCTGCTCCACATCTAAGATCTTTAACTCTAAAATTTCCCTTCTGACCACAATCTCCATCCTTCCAATAATTACAGAACTTCATTCAACTCCACTAAATCCATTTCTTCATCCTCACCATACTTCTGGTCTCTCAACACCTTTTCTCAACCTACTAACCCTGCTCTGGTCTCATTTCCTTCTGTTCATTCTTGACCATTATATAGTTAAACATTTTCAACTGTTGTCTGCCCTCGAATCCATCACTCCCCTTTGCCATTTTGATAATCATATCCCAGTAAATTCTGCAGTTGGTGACCACTACCATGCATCACCTCTGCTACTCCGGAGGGCTGAGACCCCCAGGAATTTATCTTATCTAACCTCAATGTGGCACTCATTGCTAGATGGCAATGCATTTATTAATCACAAAATGAACTTCAAACACCATGGCTTTTCCAAACTTACTCTTATGCCCCCAACTCTACCTCAATCCCCTTTTCCCTCAGCAGATGACCCATCTACCACCATGCTGATAATACTACATTATGCTCTCCTTCTCAGTGATCTATTCTGTTCCCATAAGTTTATTTGTTCCTCCTATTTAAATGACTTTCAAATCTATGTAGCTTACCTTAGTCTACTACCTAAATTCTAAGCCCACATATCCAATATACACCTCAAGCTTGAGGTTCCTTAAAAACATATCCAAAGCTGAACTCATCATATTTTCACCACCACCCTCCAAAGTCACTACCACTAACGTCTTCACTTCTGTTGAAGGCACCACTATCCTCTCAGTTACCCAGAATTGTAACCCTGAAGTCATCCTTGATTTTGACTGTTGTTCCCAATTCCATGCTAAGTCCTATCAATTTTGCTTCTACACTGTCTCTAACACCAGTCCTCTTGTCTTCATTCACATCGACACTACCCTAACTCAGGTCATCATTACCTCTAGCTGGGGCCATTGTAATGGCCTTCTAATTGATTTCCCTGTCTCTAATCTCCCTTCTCCAATGCACCTTTATACAGATGCCAAAATAAACTTCCTAAGGCATATGTCTGACAATGGCATTCTCCTTGTGGAAAAACCTTCAGTGGCTTCCTATTGTCTCTCAAGATAAAAAAAAACTCCTAAAATGCTCTAAGATAAAAGAACTGCTTGACCTGGCATTTAAGGCCCTTGGCAATGTGGTTCCACCATACCGTTCTGACTTTATTTCATATTACTGCTCTACCTTCCTGACAAACTAGAAAACCAAAAGCTTTCCTAGCTTAATTTCTATCTCCTACCTCTACACATTCATATATACCATTCCTATAGCTGGCATGTTCTTCTTCCTTGTCTTCCCTCATTGAAATCCTTCTCTTTCTCTAAACCACTGCTCAGTCATCACCTTCCCTGATTCCCCACTCTCCTCCCTCCCCAGAAAAAAAATAGTCTTTTCCTCCTCAGTTTTTTTTTTAGTTCTTTTGTCTGGATCTCTCCTTTGCTCCCATCATGCCCTACCTTGTAATATGCTTATCTTTTTGAGTGTCATATATTACCCCAGCTTGGCTGTATATCCAGCACCTAGTACAATGACTTGAACACATTATCACATGCTTAATAAATGTTTCTTATTCAATTTGTCAAAGCACTAAGTCCGGGATAAACAAATAACACAATGAAGACAATCAGTCCTATGTCAGGGCAGAAAGAGACAAAATGGCCAGAACCTCAATGAGACATGCCAGGAAGCAAGGCTCAAAGACCAGAACATTCAAAGTCAAGATTAGGTTGACCAACTTTTCTTAAACTAGGGAACAACTCTTTGGCAAGAGTCAGTTCAGAAAATTGGGGGGTGGGAATCAAGCCGTTTTCACTGAACATACTTGAATGATTGTATGATTAACACAACTTTTAGCATCAACATGTGGTATGATGAAAAACATGCCTGAGTAAATAGCCTCAGCTTCTACAGTGTGTTGCCAATTACTATGCATGTAGGACAAACGTTTTCCTGGATGTTGAAGTCAGAAAGGTCTTTGCCCCAGTCCATGTCTGATTGGCAGCTACATGCCGAGAAAGGACAGGTGGGCTAAGGATGCCCACAGCCACTTCGTATCAATGGCAAAAATGGCTTGTCCTCTTCTGTGTCAAGCCCTTTGGCTAGGTTCCAGCCTGTATCCAAATTGTTCATTTATGGGAATAGCTGAAAGGGACAGAAATCATCACAAAGAAATACCCTTTTACATGACAGTTACATGACTTTTTGGCCATGCTTTTCTCCAAATGAACCCCATCAACTCATGGATATTAATTACCTACATCTGCTGCTATCTGGTCTGTTTTATTACTAGGATGTACTGCTTGTTTACCTTTGGAACTTAAGACTAGTTGGGAAATAAAGCACCTTCTTCTCCCCTCCACCAAAAATGGAAAACATCGTAATTTTGGTCTTTATTTTGAAGGGGAGGGCTCATTGAGTTTTAACATTCTGATTTAGAAAGGTGTTTTTACCACAGGAAAGAAGGTGGATTATCTCGCCTAAAGGTGGCAAGAGGAAGCAGTTCTGTGGGAGGAGGGGAGAGGGCAGGTGAGGGGGGAATGAGTGAACCTTGCTCTCATCAGATTTGGCCTGAGGGGGAATACCATACATACTCAGTTGGGTATCTTACCCCACAGGAAAGAAGAGGGAGGAAGATAAAAAAAAGATAAAAGGGGGGGGCGATGATGGAGGGGAGGGCAGATGGGGGTGGAGGTAATCAAAACAAACACTTTGGAAAGGGGACAGGGTCAAGGGAGAAAATTCAATAAAGCGGGATGGGTTGGGAAGGAGCAAAATGTAGTTAGCCTTTCACAACATGAGTATTGTGGAAGGGTTATACATAATGATACATGTGTGGCCTAGGTTGAATTGCTTGACTTCTTAGGGAGGGTGGGTGGGAAGGGAAGAGGGAAGAGAATTTGGAACTCAAAGTTTTAAAATCAGATGTTCAAATAACAAAAAAAAAGTTTTTGCATGCAACTAAAAAATAAGATACACAGGCAATGGGGCGTAGAAATTTATCTTGCCCTACAAGAAAGGAAGGGAAAAGGGGATGAGAGGGGACGGGGGTGATAGAGGGGAGGGCTGACTGGTGAACAGGGCAACCAGAATATCAGCCATCTTGGAGTGGGGGGGGGAGGGTAGAAATGGGGAGAAAATTTGTAATTCAAACTGTTGTGAAAATCAATGCTGAAAACCAAATATGTTAAATAAATAAGTTTAAATTTAAAAAAAAAAAGAAAGGTGTTTTTAATTTATTCTACTCTTCTACACACATCTTATTAAAAGACTTCATGATTGAAAATCTAACAAAGCAAGATATGAAATACTATTTATTTCTTTGGCAGAAAGTTAAACTGCAAGCTTGTAAGAAGAAAGAGTACACTTAGAGTGGCTAGGATATATATGCTGTGTTCAAATTTAGTACCAGCTCATGATACAAGATATCATGACCTTTGACACTGGCATTTTCAAGTATCATTTCAGCTAACACTAGTAAGGATAGCAGGAATAAACTTACTCCATCGTCCTCATGTCCCTAAGAGGGCTCCATTTTTTAAATAGCTAGAGAAGGAACAGCATCTTTTCAGTCTTACTTTTGAAGAAGTGAGGTGACATTTAAAAAGAAACAATGCATCAATCAAGGTCAGGATTGGTGAGGCCATCACATTTTAATGAAATGCCCGCAGTAAGCTTGTCAAGGAAAACTCATTTGGGGATCTGCTTATAAATTTCAGAATTCAAACCACCATAAAACCCTAAGCACCATACACATTTTGAAATCATGTGGACCAACCCGTAAAGGATCCAGTGTCAGTTATTCAGGGATACATGACCAAGCAGTTAAGGGATTTTAAACAAGTGGGTGTTTGTGGCTTAGCAGCATGTACTCATGGGCCAGCATAGTATAACAGGGCATAGTTCTGAACCTCTTCTATGTCATGTACCCCCCCTTTGGCAATTTGGTGAAACCTATGAACCCCTTCTCAGAATCATATTTTTAAGTGCATAAAATAAAGCTTGTAGAATGACAAAGGAAATCAATTCTACTGAAATACTGTTAGCCAAAAAAGAACCCCTGCTATAGAGGGAGAAGAGCAAGAAACATGGTCAAGCAGACCTGGATTCCAGTCACTTAATATCACCAAGACTCAGTTTCCTCAGCTGTAAAATAAAAGATAATGCCAGTTGTACCTATCTCATAAGGTCGTTTTAATCCTGAATGTTTGCAGAATATTTTTAAATGAAAAATTTTTAAAAACCACTTTGTAAACTTTAAAGTGTACTATAAATAACAATTTCGATTACAGATAGGAAGTGTGGGGCAGTAGGAAAACCACAGGAATTGGGAGTCAGGAGACAGCTGGGTCTCTGACACTTACTAGTTCTATGACCACAAGAAAAAAAAAGTACTTGTTTCCTCAAGTATAAGGTGGGTTTGATAGCAATGCCTATAGATACATACCTCTCAAATTTGTTATGAGAATCAAATGAGATAATGTATGTAAAGTGCTTTGCAAACCTTAACCACCTATATAAATATCAGCTATTATTATCATAATTACTGCTCTTCAGGACTGAGGATTATAAGCAGCATGTGTGATTGCATTACATAGTACCATCAAGAAACAAAAATGCACACAGTTGCAGGAAGATACAGGGTTTTCATGTGCCAGCTCAAGGCAGAGGGTACAAAAGACAATATCAGGTAGTTCATCTTTAACCTAGTTAACACTCCAAAAGGACAGTACACAAGTGGCCAGTGAGATTTATTTTTGTCTCAGCCTCCAAAATCGTTATGTCTCAATTGACTTTGACAGTGGGAAAATGTAGCTCTGGCCTTCAGAGCTCTGAGACCAGGCATTCAACAACATAAGAACAAGGAGAAGAGCCTAGCACTAAGAGGCCTCAGGGGAATGAAGGCAATTCAGTGAAGTAATCAGGCCTAATCATATGTCTGCCCCATGACTTGAGATTACAACAGGTATATCTCCTCATGGTTTTGCATTATGAGCCTATCTGATATCTCCACAGATTACCAAAAAGAACAGGGTCATAGCAAAAAAACAATAACAGCAACAATTTTAAAAACAAAAACAGCACGGGAAAATCTTTACAATTTTCATGCCCTCAGAAGTAGCCTCTATTTCTATACAAACAATTAAGTAAAAAATATAAGTAATCAGGCGTTTGAAAGAAAAGGAGACCAGGCTTATAAATGTGGCCTTTGAGTACTCTTTATTTTCCCCATCCTTCCTCGTTCTCACAAGGTCAAGTACATGGAAGATAAGCATATTTGTGTGAGCTAGACAATACCTAAAAGAAAAATCTCTGGCACTTCTAAATGAAGAGGTCTTTTAAAGCAAGAGAGCTCAAACAAAACCTCAGTAGTAAAATGCTTTCTGTTGATGACTTTCATATCTTAAAAAAAAAAAGCACATACAGACCTGAAGCATCATTAATACAGTACTCTAAATTAATGCTTCCAAATCAAACTGAGAAGTCCTTGACAGTAATTTCTAAACAAACCCATTAGCTTACACACTCCCCATATACAGTACTTTAACAGTCTTAAGTTTCATATTTTAATCAGCAAATGTATAATTACTTACTTGCTTCCTTCTGTAATGAGCAAACTGAGAGAGGCCTAGCACAGTGGCAAGTGCACCTCCTCCAACTAGAGCTGTCCCTTTGACGGCTTTTTGAAATGCCATTTCTTAATCTATTAAAAGAGAGAGAAAGAAACAAGAAGAAATAAAGTTAATTTTTACTAGGAAAATCCAAAAAGTAAGAAGCTATTCTAAAAAATATAAAAACTAATTCACAGCAGAGGAAAAAATATAAAATGAAAAAGTTGAGACTAACGACATGATCACATGTAAATTATAATTCAAAATAGCTTCAACCATCATAGAGGCTAACTCTTAATTTAAACAAAATAAATTAATACAAATTTATCCAGCCTAACTGCCCCAGGACTCTTAAAGCCAGTGAAGAAATAAATCATAGTGGTTTTGACAAAATGCCATCCTATCCTTCAGAATTTGTTACACAGCTTACTCCTTTCCAAAGAGACTTAGCAAGTTTCTGTTGTCATTTAACTAAACAAAGATCTTACAGCTTCTTCCTCTCTAGTAAACTTCTCAGCAATGTTCAACGGCTTTCTTGAGAATTTTTTCTTCCCAGTCAAGGCCCATTGATTCCTGCAGCAGAGGCACACACACTATGCTTACATCCCCCAATAGTGAGACTAACAAAGATCAAAACCAGAAAGGAAAGGGTGGAGGCTAAGGAAAGAATTCCTTGATCCTCCCAAAGAGTGACAAATATCACAATATGGTAGTTCCCGTAGTCAGCTAGACAGCTTTCCATTCCAGCATAGATTAGTAACTTGGTTTTAGAAGTGGAATAATGCAATTATAAAAATTTTAAGGAAACATCTTCCAGTTAATCGAGATTTATTTCTTCCTGACTTCAACTTTCTGAAAATTACCATGGCTATTTTGAGTTTAAGCTCATGAATTTCACTTTTTTTAAATTAAAAATATTTCTACTTCTAGATAACTGTATTTACACAGGTTTTAGTTTGTTCCCCAGTAATTTAAATATATGTAAAATATGTGTGTTTATAAGTGTATGTATGTGTATATGTGAGTATGCGTATATATGTGTATATACATATACATACATACACACACATATACACACACATCTATCTACACTCTAATTGCTGCCTGTGTCACCTTGGGCAAATCGTTTCACTTCTCTGGCCTTAAGTTTCTTTATCTTTAAAATAAGGTGGTTGAACTAGATGATCTCTAAGATATCTTCTGGCTTTAAAGCCATGATCCTATTAAAATTAAACAATATATAAATGAAAAGGAAAAAACTCTCAAACAAAACTTTTGCCAACTACCCTTCCTATCTTCCTCCCACTCCTACACTTCCCCAACACTGCCTTGTGTATTATTGTAGACATTTAATAAGTATTTATTGTTGCTCAGGAGACCACACATTCAGTGACTAAAAGTACTAACAGATCTTAGAAATATTGAGACTAGTTATTCCTAGCTCCATAATAAAGAGATTCCATAACAATGGTAGCTGGTACACCCATTTCTTACAGAGTCCGCTTTAGATATCCCCAGAAATCACAAGATCATTGATCTAGAAGAAGAAGGGACCTTAGAGGATCATCTACTCCAAACCCCTCATTTTATAAAAGAGAAAACTAAAAAAAATAAAAATAAAAAAAAATAAAAGAGAAAACTGAGGCCCAGAGAAGGAAATAGCCCCAAATAGCAGTAGTCAGAATTCAAACTCAGTTCCCCAAGTCTCTTAGTTCTACACCATTCAGTCTGGACCAAATGCTTTGTATCTTCCAGGGAGCTCATAGGTGAGCTAATGAGAGATAGACGGCACATAAACAATTTCACACTTTCAGTCCTGAACAGTGATCAGATATTCCCCACCTCCCCACTCCCACCTAATACATGGAATACTCTGGGGAACATATAATGTGTTCAGCCTGTCTTCCCTTTGTATACTGAGTATTACATAATTTTTAAATTTTTATTTGCCATACACATTAGATAAACAGTATTTAAAAAACAGTGCTGAGGGAAAAATAACTTTTGAATCTCTTGGATTATATATTAAAAAGATAACAATGCAGCATTTCCTTAAAATTGCACTTTACCTCCTCCCCTCACTCACTCTGGAAAACTCCCTCAGACAAAAGCATAACTCCTTTTTCTCATTCCATTTTAAATAGAGCATTTTGTGTATTTGGAAAAACACTCCCAAGAAGGAACAGATCACAGGACATCTCCTATATATGCCTCCAGGGAGTATTCTTCTTCACCATCCCTTTTTACACCAAACATTGCCCCTCTCCCCACTCCTATATTCAGCAAAGGGCCAGAGTTTACTAAGTACCAACATTAATCACTGAACTAACACAAACCTACTACCCAAAGCTAGTCTGACATGAAGGCCACCTTGTGGGAACCTCACAACTAAGTCTTTACAGAATCCAACCCCGCTTTGAGAAAACCTGCACCATGAGTTCCCTGGTCCCTTCCCAACAACCTGCTCCTAACGAGGGACACCAGTCTATTCTATTTAACTAACCAAATTATCAATTAAAGTACTTGCCTCTGAGAAATAAGCCTGGTAGCCTCATGGACGTATGCCTCATGGCTGACTGATTTTTAACTCAGAAGAATTCATTCTGTCATGTTGGTGTTGTCATTGGTGACATCACAAAGGCAGCAACACATTTCACTTATCTGATCTAATAAGTAGGGCCTATACAGTCAAGTCCATGAAAGTTTTCTAGGCCTGTATTCTTATCAGAGTAACGTGGATCCCTGAGTACACTGCCCACATTACCTTGCCCCAATCCGATTTGTTTGAGGTCAAAGTTACTAATGGCATATTCTCATAAATTGTTTTAATGATTTTAATGATTTTCCTCCCCCCCACCCTCTCTACATCTTAACCCAGAAAATTTAAAATTTAAAATTTAAAAATTTAAAAAATTTAAAATACTGGACCAAATTTTGACTTCCTTAGGTTTTGAAGGGTTTTTATTTGTTATAACATTAGATTGTTCCTTGAGGGCAGTTGTCTTTTGCTTCTTTTTGTATCCCTAGCACTCAGCACATAGCCTGAAACATAGTAGATGTTCAATAAATGTTTATTCATTGGAGGCAGCTAGGTGGCATATCCGCTCTGGAGTCAGGAGGCCTTGAGTTCAAATTTGGCCTCAGACACTTGACACACTTACTAGCTGTGTGACCTTGGGCAAGTCACTTAACCCCAATTGCCCTGCCAAAAAAAACCAAACATAAATGTTTATTGATTGATTGATTATAAAGATATACTATAATTCCCAATTAATTTTTCTATGAAATAGTCTGTTTAAAATACTGCCTCTTATTAGTCAAAGTTCTCACATAGGTCTCATCTGTTTAATTGAAAACCAATATTACAAACGATAATCAGGCAGAAATTTCTGATATGTTTAAAATCCACCATGCTCTAGTTCCACAAGCCTTGACCTGGATCCTTTTTCTTCATTCCCCAGAAATGAAATAAATATCTTTGGCTTTCAAATTCAGCCATGAAGCATACACAATTGGATGTCAGTCTTGTCTCTTGAGCTTCTCTAAAAAAAGTGAAGAAAACCTTGGCAAAGTGGCAGACTAATGCCCCAGCAACAGGAAATTAATGAAGAAATGTTGTCAGGAAGTGAATGTAAAAACCATAGTAAGTATGAACCACACAAACCAGGCTACATGCAGGCATTGATACCCAATTCTAAGCAAAAGTTGTGCCCTCTCTCATTACACACCCTTCCTTAATCCTAAGCATTATACTTCCAATTTGAGTAGTAGAAGAATACGGTAGATACCCTATAGATTATGCGCATTGAAAATTTTGAATTTTTCAAGGAAAATCTTGTTTTATAATTCTCACCCACTGTTGTTATCACACAAAGAGATAGAGGGATAATTTTCCATCAGTATCTACAATATCATGATATCTATAGAAAGGTCCCCAGGATCACTAGAACTGGATTACATAAGAAGATACAGATATGTCACAAAATGGGCAGGAACATATTAGTTAAGATCGGGATTGCTAAAGGTCATAATCACAATGATGAAGACACAAAGACCCATTAAAGCATCTAAGTATCATTACCTATTTATTCATCTAGCAAGGGGCAGAATCCAGAAAAAAGTAAAATCAGAGAAATAGAAAATATATAGGGCTAGTATGCTTCAGGCTGCTCTTTCATATTAGACAGAGGGGATGTGTTCATAAATAGTGTGGAATTAATTGCAGAGAAGAATGGAGCAATAAGACAGAATATAGATACCGTACAGGTTTTAGAGGAACACTGAATTAAAAGTGAGAAGGGTCCTTAATTATGCTCACCTCTAACAGGAGTATTTAACCTGGCATCCATGGATAGAGTTTAAGGAGTCCATGAATAGGGATAAGGGGGAAAAATTACATCTTTATTTTCACTAACCACTAACTGAAATTTAGCAATTCCTTAAATTATTTAAAAAGCATTATTCTGAGATCCACAGGCTGCACCAGACAGCAAAATGGGCCCATGACACAGGAAAAAAAAAAGGCTAAGAACCTCTGATTAGACATACTCATTCATTTAACAATGAAGATTAAATAACACCCAAAGTCACTCAAGTAGTGACTCAAACTCAAATGTCTCAAACAGAAACTAATTATCTTTACCCGCCCCCCAAAACCCACCACTCTTCAAGAAAGCTAAATGGTTCAGAGGATAGAGTGTTAGACTTGCAGTCTGGAAGATCCAAATTCAAATTTCACCTCAAATGCTTACTAGTAGTGTGACCCTGGGCAAGTCACCTAATCTCTTTAAGCCTCGGTTTCCTCATCTGAAAAATGGGGGTAATAATAGCATTAGCCATAAAAAGCTTTTGTGAAGAATAAATGAGATAATACAGTACTTCACAAGCCTTAAAATGCTATATAAATGCTATCATTACTACTACTACTATTATTATTATTAAATCACCCAAGTTTGTCAACTAGGAGTCCATCTTTGACTCTTCATTCTCCCTCCTATAAATCAATTAGGTAGAATCGTCAGTTCCATTTCCTCAACATCCCTCTCATCTAATCCCTTCTTTCCAATAACAAGGCCCCCACTCCAATTCAGGCGCCCATCACCTCTTACCTAGACTATTACAATAGCTTCTTCTCTCTTTAAATACCCTCAAAACATGGGATCGTTGGTTTCATTATTTATTCTTTCCTTGGTCACTGTATTTGTTATATTTTTTCTGTGTTTCTGTTGTTTGAAATGTTGCAAAGCAAATATTCTGCTCACTTTTTCGTAAGAATGTCTACAAAGTATCTTTTTTTGAGCATAACTTTTTTCATTGACAAGCTAAAGTTTGCTGGTTATGCCATCACAAGTTAAAGGTTGGGCTTCTTTACTTTTTAGAATCTATTATTACAATCCTTTCTATGATTTCTTATGGCTAAAGAATAACCTTGTGCTAATTCCGTAACATGATGGGCTCTTGCCTTCTCCCCTACCACCCTCCCCCAGGTAGGGAGGTTACATCTCTCCAAGGTATCCTGGTGAGTTTGTGGGTGTCACTTTTCTCTGCCTTCAGCTCAGGCCTCTATTGGCTGTGTTCTTACCCCCACCCTTGCCCCTTATTGATTAACTGATTAGCACTGCAGTTCCATTTAATTACATAACATCAACTACCTTTTATAAAAGGATTTTTTTTTTTTACTTCAAAGATATAGCAAAAATAATGTACAAACATTTACTCTAACACCTGGGAGCATAGTCCCCATTGTATCACCTCAGCCAGGAAAGAGAGAGGAGGGGTGTATGGAATTAGGCCCATAACTTAGCACAATACAGCCAAGTTCAAGTCCAGATGCAGCATAGATACCAAGTATTTTTGCTGGCCTGGAGGCCTAAAGAGTACTCCCCAAAATTACTCCTTGCTCCTTGGGGCATCGATCCTAGTTTGGCAACATCCTGGATTCTGACTCCTAGATTTTTGTGGCTCATTCTTCTAAGCAAGTAGGAAACTACTCCCTGCACCTAGCACAGAAAAGAATGAAAAGGCCCCATTTCTGGTGAGCCATATGGCCTAAGGCCTTTCCCCGTGCAGCACGGTTTCTTTCCAGATACCATCACACCACTAAAATGCAGCTGAAGACAATAAGGTAAAGAAATGTCCAAGGCTGATTCGGGCCAAGATACAAACAGTTCCAACTACACAGATAATTGAAAAGGTTCCTCCCAACTATGATTAGTCAACCAAAACCAGTTACAGAATGCCTGGGTATGTTCCAAAATCTCCCCAATGAACTTCCCTTACATATCATCATGATTTTCCTGGAAGCCATTACTCCAGCATCCTCCATATGGAAAGATACCATCTGAGTAGGGTGATGCAGTCTTCATATGTACCAGACCCCTATTACATTGGACTTTTTTTTCCTTATATATTTAAAGGCCTTTCTCCCGACTACTTGCAATGTATGTTGCTTGTAACTGAAATTGTTACTTAACTACTATGTGTTTTAAAGTCTGGAGCATATGAGAAGAGGTGGTCCTGGAGGCTATGTATGGATTCTACCAATTATTGTTTTGTTGTCTAGATTCAAAAGTTTTGCGTAGTTTTCTGAAATTATTTCCGTCTTTATAGTGCTCAGTATTCCCTTTTTAACCTTATTTATTGGTCAATTTCTTCTGGTAAACACAATTCTTAAGTAATTTCTGTCTATCCTGTCTTTGGCATATACAAGGATGTGTGTGTGTGTGTGTGTGTGTGCGCGCGCGTGTGTGTGCGCGTGTGCGTGTGCGTGTGCGTGTGTGTGTGTGTGTGTGTGTGTGTGTGTGTGTGTGTGTTTTAACATTGTTGACTTTTTGCTTCTCTTTGGACTGATTTTCATCTCCTTTAATATTTTTGTTGTCCAAAATAATGCTTATTCAATCTCCTTTCACTGGAAATACAGGATTCACCTGAATAGGTTCCCAACCACACAACTTCTGAGGAGCGAGGCTGGGCCCTGCTAGTTTCCTGTACCCTTTCCTTTTAGGAAAAGCATAGCCTTGCAACCTGCCCACCTCTCCACCCCTAATTCCTACCTTAAGTTGCTTACTTTCTTTCTCCTGACTAGACTGGATCAGTATCTGTTGCCTTTTTTTTGCATGATAGAAGGGTGAGCAGAAAAAGTGTTTCAGGCTGGTTTTGTCAGAAGGCAACATATTTTCACTCCTTCCTCTTTATGTGGCAGATGAAAATAAGTATCAGATGCTTATTGCAGTGAAGGGGGAGAGAAGACATGGAAGATGAGCTGGAAGTTTCCTCTGTGAGGGCAGGAGGCCTTCAATGGGCCCTACACATAAGTCAGGTTACCTCTGCCATGGACCAGGGGAGGGCAGTGGGGAAGAGGTGCTAAACAAGCCCTTTTGGAATCAGAGTTTTCTGGCACGAACTCCTTGCCAGGGTTCTGTCTGCTTTATCTCATGAGTTCAACTGGAATCACTCTGCATCGGGAGAAGTTCTATTTTTTTTGGAAGAAAAGAGAGCTAAATGAGTCTGGAGAGAAAGTGACTAATCCACCATCTTGCCAGCAGCGTAACCTGGAAAGACAGTCCGCTAATTGGTCTCCCTGAATCCTGTCTCTTTCCTCTCCAATCCATCCACTACAAAGACTCCAAAATGATCTCGATAAAGCACAAATCTGACCACATCACTCTCCTTGCTCTACAAGCTTCAACAACTCCCATGGATTTGAGGACAAAATACAAACTCTTCTTGGCATTTAAACACATTCACCATCTGACTCCAAGTAATCATCTCAAAACAATTGTACATTACTCCCCCTCACATACTTCCAGCTAAAGTGGCCTACTCATTCCTTCTCCAGCTCATTTTACAGATGAGGAAACTAAGGTAAACAGTGTTAAGTGACTTGCCCAGGGTCACACAGCTACTAAATGTCTGAGGCCAAATTTGAACTCAGGTCTTCCTGACTCCAGGCCAGGCACTGTATCCATTGAAACATCTAACTGCCCTCTGTATAGGCCATCCTCAAAGTTTACAATGCTCTTCCTCCTCACTTTCACCAACTAGGTAGCCCTTGGTTCCCTTCAAGTGACACCTCCATCTAGAAGTCTTTTATTATTCTCCCAGTTATTGGTGCCTCACCTCACCCCATCACCATATACTTTGCAAAAAGCCTATACAAAAAGTAGAATAGAAGCTGGGAGGTGGGTGGGGGAGAGGTGGGAGAGAGAATTTAGGTCTGTCCTATTTTTGTGTTTGTATCCACAACACCTAACATAAAATAGATGCTCAACCATGGCTGCTAGATTCTGAGTAGCAAAGTCAGGATTTTTTAACTCATCTTCTGACTCCAAATCGGATATGCTTTTCACTAAATCAAGTCTCTAACTCCTTTTAAATTTTCACAATAAAGTTTCATTACTTTTAGAGATGCTGTAAGACTCAAGAAAAAAACAGATATGTTTATATTCAAACAAAATTAATGCAAAATAGCATTCCAAGACTACAAATAAATTATTTTGGCTATCTATACCACTGTTTCTCCATTAAGGCTAAGTGTCATGGACTATAAACTCATCAATATCTGTCTTATCATTTGAATATATAAAATTTCCACCTCAGAGAGGGTGGTATAGCAGAGTAGAAGGACAAATAAATAAGAGGATACAGGTTCTATTCCCGGTTCCATAACTAACTTGTTTTGTGGCCTTAGGTAAGTGATTTAACATCTCAGGCTTAGTCTCCTCCTCTTATAAAATGGGATAATAAGCAGCCATGGATACCTCCTAGGGTAGTGAGAAAAATGCTTTGTAAAACTTTAAAGTGCCATATAAATGTTAAATACTAATATTAGCAAAAGAAAATAATGGCTTTGAAAACACATCGAGGAAATTAAAAGGATTCAGAAATACAAAGTAGTATAATTAATAAATAACATCCAAGACAGAGTTCTGAGAACTTCTCTGGGAAGGACTAGCTTTAAATAAGGTAGAAGGAAGCAATAAAGGATAATTTCAAAGCATCAATCATCCAAAAATCAATTATGTTTGACTTAGGAATGCACTTTATTGATTTTTCATGCAGATTTGCCTCTCTAGCTACACTCTACTTAGGCTAATACTACAGTCATTTTTTATTTCTTCTGCACATATTAACCAGCAACACAGGTAGGTGACTGGGTGGAAATACAAGGTAAGAGGAGAGAAAGCCAGTTTGGGAGTTTCAAATGACTGTGCATGATCCACCCAGCAGATAACCTATGCTGACATATTCACGGATATAAGGCATAGATGTAGGTCTACTAGCTATAACTGTCAAATATAGTTATTTTTGTTGTTCAGTCATTTTAGCTGAGACCGACTCTTCATGACCCCATTTAGGGTTTTCTTGGCGAAGATACTTCCATTTTCTTCCCCAGTTCATCTTATAGATGAGGAAACTGAGGCAGGTGACTTGCCCAGGGTCACATAACTGGTAAGTGTCTGAGGCCAGATTTTAATGCAGTAATTTGAGTCTTCCTGACTCCAAGTCCATGAATCTATCTACTGTGCCACCTACTGTGTCCAAATATAGCTATAACTATCTATAAATAAAATAGTAGATACTAAGTAAGAGAGAAGGAGGAAGAAGAAGAGGAGGAGGAGGAGGAGGAGGAAGAGGAAGTGAAGGAGGAGGAGAAGGAAAGAGAATGAAAAAGGAGAGAATGAAAGGGAGCTCTCAAACTGACCTCCGAATCCTGAAGGCTATGCAGAGGTGTCAAACTCAAGGCCCGTAGCCTCCTCTGAACCAGATTAAAATGTAATTGGACTATGGAATCAGAATGCAGATTGAAGCACACTGTTTTCACTTGTTTTTGTTTTTGTTTTTTGTTTCTTGTGGGTTTTCCCTTTTGTTCTGATTCTTCTTTCACAACATGACTAATGTGGAAATATGTTTAACATGATCATACATGTATAACCTATAGCAGATTGCTTGCTTTCTTGCGGACGGGGTAGGGAAGTGAGAGAGGGAGAAAAATTTGGAACTCAAAATTTTAGAAAAATGAATATTTAAAACTATCTTTATATGCATTTGAAAAAAATAAAATACCATTAAGGAAAAATAATTGGGAAATGTTTAAACAAAATAAAAATATAATATAATATAGATAATATTAATTTGTGGTTTTCTAAGTCAATATGCCACCCATAGGGATTTGTTTCTATTTGAGTATAACACCACTGAGCCTACTTTTCAACTACATAGTTTTTAGGGTGAACTATAAGTTTTGTGGTAAGCTTATTATGTTTTAGAATAATTAGAATACATTTAAAATTGTGGTTCCTTGGCAGTATTTAGGAAGTTAGGGACAGACTTCCTAATTACCCCCTTGCTAACTGCTATTATCAAAACATACACACGCGTGCGCACAGGCGCACGCACACACACACACACCTCAGCCTTCTTGTTTCCTTTAAAAGGTCAAGGATTGACAACCTATGGCACATGTTTCAAAGAGGGGACAGAGGAGTCACTGAAAACAGTGGGAATGTTAAAGAGAGCCGACACAGTAATGCTCTTATCTGAGCTAAACAGAGAAAACAACATGGCTGTAATGGAAAACACTAAGCTAGGAACTTCCTGTGTGACCTTATAGTCAATTCAGGTTCAGTCTCAGTTCCTATGTCTCCTCATCTCTAAAAGGAGGGCATTAGACTATATCAGGATTTCTTCACCTGTTTCGTTTCATGGGCTGCTTTGGCAATCTCACAAAGCCTATGATCCCCTTTCTCAGAATAATTTTGTTGCCCATACTCATAATTGGAAGAAATTTCAGGTGAGGATAGTGAAAATAAAGATGTCATTTTTTTTCTCCAATCAAGTTCATAGACTCCCTGAAATCCATCCAAATAGTCCTTATGGGTCTTATCTACCCATGATTTTTTTATCCTCTGATACTCTCATCCATTAATTCTCCAAAGAAGGTCCACTCACCAGGCTCAAGACTTTCTTCCAGATCTCTGGATATTGTGTGAAAGTCAATGGAGCACAACAGCTATCTATCTACTGGTTATCCCATGTTCTGACTATATGACTAGGCCACCTCTTCTTCCAGTCATCTTTCTCTGATGACTTTAAGCCATTTCTCCTGCTGCAATTCCTCACTAGTAATGTATAAACAAGTAAACAAGATTTTTTAAATGTTTGAGTAGGTTGGTTAAAGCACTTAAGATTTAAAACAAATCCCAATTAAGATATCTAAACATATTTTAAACTTTATTTACTTTGCATGGAAAAATAGTTTTGAGTAGGAGATGTTAGTACTGTAATCCTGATCCACAACCTACTCTAATGTCCCTCATGCCTAGAAATGTACTTCCTCCTCCCTTACCTGTCCCTCAGAAAGTCGTTCTCTTCCTATAAGATGCAGCTCAGGCACCATCTTCTGAATGAAACCTTTCCTGATCCCCTCCATAGCTGCTAATGCCCTGTCACCCAAACTACTTTGTATTTGTTAACTTTATATTTTGCTATACATATTTTATATGGCATTGTCTCCCCCAATCGAGTATAAGTGCCTTGTGAGTAGAGGTTATTTCATTCTTTGTACTTACGTTACCAGCATTTAACACAGGGCCTGGCTCATAGCAAGCACTTAATAAATACTTATTGATTGATTGATTTGTGCCCCGCACATGACCCTAGGTTCTTAAAGACTATGTCCATAGAGCACAACCAAGTCCTAGTAAAACAGAAAAGTCAATCTACAAAAGACTGGCCTAGCTATATTTTTGTGAAGGGTGGTTAACAGGACATGGATTTTTTTTTTCATCGCAGCAATACATGAAGACCACTCTACTAAGGTGTGGAGTAACCATGGTCTACGTAGGTAGAAGGAATATCTCCAGTGATGAAATCACAGATCTCTCAATTTAACCACAAAGTAAGAACTTCAGTCATGAGAAAAACCTGCCAATCCAGAAGCTATAAGACCAAAAAGAACTGATGAGTGTTCCCCATCCCTTTCTTCTCCCATCTTTGATAAGCCTACTTTTAAGATTCAAATCACATGTATCTTTTACATAATTCATCATAAATTTTGGATTTTAAAAAGGAGTAATTACCCCTTCAAAGTGCTGACCTCTCACAAGATCCACTTCTCTACCCCATGTATCCTTTAATTGAATCAACCCTATGCCACTCCAAATTGCTTTGGTTATCATCCTTTCCTCTCACTCCAACCCAACAGCCTAAGGCTAAAACAAACACTTAGAGACTAAAAAAAACCAATATTACAAAGCCACATTTACCCAATCAGTACCTGATCTGCTACTGAGCCCCTGGTTCCCTTTTATGTGAAGTCTTCTTTCTCTCCAGGCCTTTATATAGGGGTAAGAGTTTCCCTTCTTGTCTCTTCAACCTCTACATTAAACTGAGAGAGATTAGCCAAGGAAGGACTGTGTTTTTTCTTCTGGACTCAGAAGGGTGTCTCCATCACTACCAGGCATGATCATTGAGAAAGAAATTATGGCAGTTCAAAGACTACCTTCAGAAGAGCAATTGCCAGGCCATACATGTTCGAATATCCCCAGGGCATGTGCTCTCCAGCAAGGCGCTGAATGTAGAAGCATGGGTCAAAGGTTAAAGACACAAAAATTTAGGGCTCTCAGAGCTACACATATTCTTGTACTACCACTGTGCCAGAGTCTATGTTCAAAGAGTACAATCAAGAGAGCCTTATGCCTATCTGCTTCAGATGCACATCAGCCCTCAATGCAGCTGTGCGTGGAAAGCTGCCAACTCCCTGATTCTGAGTCATGATGAGCTGTCAAACAAAGCACGAGGTGAGGCTTGGAGGGCAGGAATCATAAAATCCACCTGCACAGAAAATGAATGACTAGTGGGGAAAAGGTTCATTAGTCATACAAAACTAGGGCGTGGCTTCTAATCAGAGGAGAGCCTTCCACTGAAGTTTAAAATTCAAGGAATATCAACCCTGACATAAACACCTGGGCCAAGGAGAGGAAAGGCGACTGACTGGTCCCAAAAGCATCTCCACCTGGCAGGCTGTCAAAAACCAAGAGTCAGAATCTGTACTTTTTAATATATATTTTGATAATTATATTTCAAGATAGGTGGTTTCTTTTGTAATCTTATGTATTTTATTTTATGCATTTAAAAACATTAGGAGAAGGGATCCACATATTTCAGCAGACCACCAAAGATTAAGAACCTCTGGACTAGATGATCAGTAAAGTGTTTTTGAATGCTAAGATTCTACTCTTCATTCTGGATGTCAGATAGCTATATGGAAATTTGGCTGGTATGACAGCAGAGGGCATGTCCAAACTCTAGTCCTCTGCATTTTTCTCCCTAATCCTATTACTTAATATTGGCTCTAAGAAGACTCCAATCTAGCATGGAAAAGTAACAATAGGTTCCTCCTTTTCTGCCCCCTTCCCACTTTTTGCCCTAACTATATTTCACACACCAAAGAAGCTCAATCTTCAGGATATGCCAAAAATTATAATGGAGGTTTTAATGGGTTTTTAAGAGCAAAGGGAAGTTAACAAAAAGAGTAAAGAGAAAAATATTAGAAGAGCAAAGTATTTGCAGAATTGGGTTATTCAATTCACTTAAATTCAGCAAGCATTTAGTAAGCCCTTGAATGCTAAGCAACATGGTAGATGGAGGACAAAAAGACAAAAAATGAAAATCTCTGCCCTCAAGCTCCCCCTCCAAAAGAGCTCAAAATGAGGTGAAGCCAGCCCCCAAGATATACTTATGCAGTATAATCTTGAATAGTCTCTCCTGAGTTGTCCTAGTTCGTGCCACACTAGAACAAGTAGTACAGATTTGCTCTCTAAAAAAAAAAAAAATCAGACCAATCCCAGACAAGTTGTCCTAAAGTCACCCCCATGCTGGGCAAGTACACTAGCTCCAAAAAAATAAAAAGAAACCCAGATAAACTCCCAAGATGAGTAAGGCGCTCCCAAAAGGGATTTGGCACTTAGAATCAATTGGAATCCCATCTTCTCCTTGTCCAGTGAAGAAATTATCCTGGATAAGCCTCCAAGATAAGTAGGACTCTCTAAAAAAAGATGAGAGAATAATTTGGAAGCCAAATACTCCACACTTTCTGATTTAAAAAAAAATGATACCAGATAAACTATATAAACAAAAGAATTTCACAGAAGAGAGGTCTAACAACTTGTGGCAATCAGAAAAAGCCTTTTGAAAGAGTAGACCCTTGAACTAGTTATTAAAGGAAGTTAAAGGTTCCAAAAGTTAGAGGTATGGAGGAAGAATGTTCAAGGCATGGATGGGGGAGGGATGGCCTTTGCAAAGGCACATAATGGGGAGATGGAATGGTGTGCACATGGAACGAGGAAGTCAGTTTGGCTTGAGTGTAGGGCTTGTGAAGGAAGATCAGGTAAAATCACTTTGTAAAGACAGGCTGGAGTCAAATAGTGAAGGGCTTTAAAGGATAAACAGAAGATTCTGTATTTGATCATAAAAGCAACATGGAATCACTAAAACTTGTCAAACAAGGGAGTGACAAGGTCAGCCTTGTGTTTTAACAATACCAGCTTGGCACACTGGAGGATGGATTAGAAAGACTACAGGCAGGGAAACCAGTTGGAAGGCTATTTAAAGAGTCTAAATGAAAGATGAGGAGGGACTGGAGATCAGGAGAGAGATAAGCTCTGGGTGTGTAGTTTAGAGAATCATCTTCATAGAGATGATAACTGCAAGTCTGGGAAGTAATGAGATCTCCAAGAAGGAATACAAAGTCAGAAAAGAAAAGAGCCCAGGACAGAGCCCCAGGGTACACCCACACACAGGGATAAGAAATGGATAATTATGCTGCAAAGGAGAATGTTTCCTTTCTGTCCTGTCTGACTCTTTGTGACCCTATTTTGAGTTTTCTTGGCAAAGATACTGGAGTGATTTGCCAATTCTTTCTCCACTCATTTTAAAGATGAGGAAACAAAGGTGAACAGACCACAGTCACACAGCTAGGAAGCATCTGTGGCCAGATTTGAACTCAGGAAGATAAGTATTCCTGATTCTAAACCCAGTGCTCTATCCACTGCACCACAAAAGACAGAAGGAGAAAAAAAAATAAGACAGTTAGGGGAAGGACCAGGAAAGAACAACATTACAAAGACCCAGGGAGAAAAAAAGAGTATCCAAAAGGAAGGAGAGGTCAATGGTGTCCATTTCTGCAAAGATCACACATATACAAACACACGCCAAAGGCACACAGAACAAAAGGGAAGTTCCTCATTTGGATAGGGTAGGGAAGAATAAGAGAACTGCTTTATATAGAGAGCTTGGAGGGTACAGAACACACACTGAAACAGTAATAGCCCAGTTTAGCTATGTCCTGCCCTACCTACACTCGGTTCGCCTGACTGGGAACTCAATGGGTCTTTATGATGATATTAGCCTCAGAGTGTGTAAGGTGAAAGGTGTACATCTGTCAACAACAATAAAAGATTAGGGACAAAAACACTAGTGAACACAAGAGCCAGACAGCAGAAGAATGAGATCAACCAAGGCCTTGGGAGGCCAGAGATGAGGCTTATCTATAACATTTAACAGTGTTTTATCATGAGAAAATAGTCACTAGTCAAGCATATTAAGCACCTCTACTACGTGCCAGGCACTATGCTAAGCACCAGAGATGCAAAAAAGATGCAAAAGACAGTCCCTGTCCTCAGGGAGCTCACAATCTAATTAAGATTAAATGGGGGGGGGGGGAGCCAAGATGATGGAGTAAAGGCAGGGACTTGCCTGAGCTCTTCCCCAAACCCCTCCAAATACCTGTAAAAAATTACTCTAAACAAATTATAGAGCAGCAGAACTCACAAAAAGAAAGAGTGAAACAAATTTCCAGCCCAAAACAACCTGTTGCCCTGGGCTGGGAGGAGAGTGCCATCCCACTGACTGGCAGGAGCCCAGAGCAAGCCTTGGGGAACTGGTCACTGGCAGCTGTGGCGGTTTCCAAGCTTCTCAACCCACAGGTGCCGGGGCAGTTTGGAAGGTCAGTAGGAAAGGTCTGTTGGACCTGGGTGAGAGAAGAGCGGAGTCCAGACTCAGCCCCAGCCCCAGCACAGCCCTGGCCCCAGCAGACCAGAAGCAGGCCTTGTGAGTAACTGAATTGGCAGCGGCAGCTGCTTCCAGAGCTCTCAGCCCATAGACCATAAGAGGATCAAGCAACTAGTCAGAAGGAGATTACCGGGGTCTCTTTGCTGTCACTGAGGCAGGACTCTTGCTTTGCCCATCCTCAGATCTGGGTGGCAGTCTTGGGGCAAGGAGGAGCACTAGCACAGAAGAACTTATGGCAGCAGTGTGGAAAGGGAACCCTCCTCACAGTTCCAGGGCAGAAGAGATTGTTTGTGGTCACTCACAAACCAGAACACAGGCCAGTAGAGGAGTAAACACCGTTCCTTAGATCATACCACCTTGGGAGAACCGAAAATTTACAAGTGTCTAGAAATACCTCTGAAAACAGCTGCACAAAACCCCTGAAGCTTGGGACAGTACACCCTCCACACTGGAATTCAGTGCCCTACCTTAACAAAGAGTTAAAAAGTCAAGTAATAGACTGGAAAAATGAGCAAACAACGGAAAAAGACCAAGTGAGAAGCGTAGTGGACCACAAAAAAGATGGTAGGCAGAGTATTAGGCATAGTGGCTAGTACATACATAGTAGGAGCTTCATAAATGCTTACTGAAAATGACAGGGATGACAAGTTTGTCCTACTTTGGCTACATCCTGTCTTTGGCAGCCTTGGGCATTATGCTTCACTCAATTACCTGCAGAAGCCCAGGCCCCTTTGTGCTAACTTATCCATTTTTGCCATGCCTTTCCATCTCTTTGGGTATGCTCCAATTGCGATTTGAAGGAGTGGACAGGCTGAAGCATAAATTATATAGAGAGAGAGTATGCAACCAATACTGTAAAGGCTAATGGGAACTTCATGTCAACTTTATTCCCACAGGTATGCACCAATATTTCAGACTCAAGCCATGTCTATGTGCTACAACAAGACCTTAGAACTTCAAAGTTAATAAAAGTCTGCCACAATTCACCTGCCTGATACAATAATTGTAGGGCTGGGACCTGGAGGACTATTTATTCTGCTTGTTTGATATAAAGAGAATCAACAGAAAATAAGACAAATTAGATTTTATATTCATGGATCTTAACTGCCTTGATCATAAAGTCTAGAGGCGAACTCCCAATGTGGCCTGAACCAGATTAAAATGTAACTGGGAAATGTTTAACAAAATCACTAAAAATACAATACAGCATGGATAACGATAATTTGTGGTTTTCTAAGTCAATGTGTGGTCAGCAGCAATCCACTTCTATTTGAGTTTGACACCACTGATATAAATGAGCTAAATGTGCAACAAAATAAGTGATTAGCAACTGACATTTATATGCTTCTTTAACATAGGCAAAACCCTTTACAGATATCTCATTTCAACCTCACAACAACCCACAAGTATTATTATTCCCATTGTATAGATCAGGGGACTGAGGCTCAGAAAGACCCAACATGACCCATGACCACACAGCTAGGTAAGTAACAGAGACAGAAATAGAACCCAAGTCTTTATGACGGCAAGTCTAACACTCTATCCACTGACACACGTTGCCTCCCAATACGTATAAATAAATCACTACCTTCCATAGGGGCTATATGGGATAGTGGGTAAAGTATTGGTCTTAAAACCAGAAAGACATGAGTTCAAGTGCCACCTCTGACCCTGGTCAAGTCACTTAACAGTTCTAGTCAGTCATTTGGTGGTCTAGTCAGCTTCCTGAAGCCATAAGTTGCAAAAAAAAAAAAAAAAAAGGTGCCAATTTGCATTGGTAGAGAAAGTTTCCTAACCTGGAAGTTCCCAGTACCAATGAGATCACAAATTCAGTCTCTATTGCTACCCTTCCCTGAACAACTACCGATTAACTATATGTATATATACACACATAGATATTATGCCTGTCAAATAGAGTTCAATAAGCTAGACAAAGATTTTCAAACTATATCATACCAACTAGCCTTGCTTTTAAAGAATGACTATAAGTATAATTAAAGTTTACAACTTTTGAAAGATTTCACTGAAATGTTTCAAATTCATAAGCTAATACATCACTTTTCCTTAACAAAAATTCTATTAGAAAGTGAACAAAAGCAATATTTGAAACTGCACAAATACGATGTTACAAGTCTATAAAGTAAAACAAATGCTCACTCCATTAACTGAGGCTAAGATATTGAGCAAAGTTTTACTCCCACTCTCATTCTTGATTATAGTGAACACAGTCATGAGGATTTTTCCCCTTCTCACCTGACAAATTAAAGGGAAGTTCATATGGTCATAGATTTAGAGCTGAAGGGGCTCTAAGAGATCATTCACTCCAAGCCCTTTATTTTACATACTAGGGTACTGAGGCCCAAAGAGGCTAAGTGATTGATTTATCCAAGGTCACATAGGTAAAGTATGACGAATCCGGGGAGCTATCTATTGCACCATTCTGCCTCATCTCTTTTTTTAGATTTTTCTTCTCTTCTTTCAAAGGCCTGACAAATATTCCCTAAAGGTTCGATTTAAATAGGCTAGAAGAGAAACTTCAGAATGTGCATGAGAAATCATGCACCAATTCAAAGAAAGGAGGAATGGAAAACTCTTAAGAATTTTTTCCTCTGCTGCTCAGATTCCATCTACCTCAGATGAAATCTGGCCCGCTTGTGAAAACGTCACAAAGGGTAAGAATTCTTAAGACAACCTAATATGGCGAATCTATAATAAACTTTGTTTCTCTTTGGCAAAAAAAAAAAAGAATTTTTTCCTCTAACATCAAAATGTACAGTATGTTGAGATTTGATCTGAAAGGGAAAAGCCACATCTGATAAATATTCTTCTAAAGCTGGCCTGGTAGCTTACCAACAAGAAATAAACAACAAGAAATAAAATAAATTTTCATTCAACTTCCTAAATATCACACCCCAAAAATCAAAACACAAAATATTTTGCCATTTTGTAGGAAAAGTACCAGACTAGGGAGGACACGTGGGTTCTAGTCTAATTTTGCCACTAAATTAGCTAACTTGGGCATCACTCTACCTCAGTGGGCCTCACTTTTTTTATCTGAAAGATAAAAGTGGATTTACTTTTCAAAGATTCCTTCCACCTCTGAGATCATACAATTCTATGATTAGTAGTCTCAAAAAAAGGCATCATAAGATGGAAAAGTGGGTAGAGAGGGAGAAGGAGAGGAGAAAGAGAAAGGAGAGTAGTAGTCTCACCCATTCAGCATCATCAGGCAATGAGAGATTTCACTTTTATGAATTTAGCAGATAACTGAAGCTCATACACTTTTTTTTTAAAAATCAATTTGGATTAGAAAAATTAAATTGTAATGAGCCTTTTTTTGATACTTTTACACACACACACACACACTCCAAGACTTGACTTCCCACCTAATATCAGTTCCACAATAAGCACACATAGCAAATAGCAAAGAAACTCTTTTACCCAAGATAGCATAACAGATAAGAGAGAAAGTATATATAGGAGAATATATATTAGACAACACAGATCAAAGGACCTCCTCTATTTGGAACATGGTAACTCAGCTCAACCAAGAGGAAGAACCCAGGTTTCACCCTAAAGGAAATTCCTCAAAGTTTCTAGTACAGCAAGCTGTGGTTAGGGACATGATGGGGTGTTTGGCTTCTTCGGAAACCTGAAGAGAGGTTGACATCACTCATCATCTTTCTTGGAGACACAATGTAGAAATGTCTTCAGGGGCCGTGTGGTATAAAACTGTATACTTATACATTAAGTGGCCCCAAACTGGATGAACAGGGTGTGTGTACATACATGTATATGTGTGCATGTGTGTGTATACATATATATATACACATGTATATATATGTGAGTAGATGGATGAAATAGAACAATTTTTCTGGATTTTTTCACCATAACATTTTCTGCATTTACTTCTTACCAATATCAGGCCTCCAGAAGGTTATCTGCCTCTCACTTTGATCATTCTAATCTACTAAAGTAAGAATGTATAATCAAAGTTATTAGAATTGAGTCCAAAAATAAGAATAAATAGGGTCTAAATGAAGACCTAGGGAACTCTACTTTAAATGGAACACATGAACTATTTTACAGTACATGGATTTCTCTGCCATCTATTTTGTCTACTCAGAGGGCAGGTTTTTTTTTTTAATTCTTTTTCTGATTCTTGGTCATGTTCTAAATAGCTAAGGCTGCATAATTTAAGTGGCCATCTAAAAATGTGGTGTTACTATATAATTAAAAATAATAAACTATACAAGCTTATCTAAGGATTCAGGCTTTTGAACTGTATAAAATCAACAACAGATCCCTGAATTTAGAACTCAATTAACATTTTCACAAACTCTGCCTCTCACAAACTCTATGACCTTGAGCTCTGTGCCTCTGTTCCTTCAAATATAAATTGTTTCTCATTTTATTTATTTCCTTGGATTTTTATGGTACCTTTCAATCAGTCATCAGAAAACTGTGTTCCATGCTTACAAAGAGCTTACAAAATCCCAAGATGAAGATGGTTTAAAAATGCAAAATAGATCTAGTATTGATTTGCTAAAAATCATTTGAAAGTAGAATAAATAATTGAATCAAGACTTATTCTTATGACCATTTCATCAGTGAAAGGTAAGTTTGAACAACGATCAACCACAATTCCAAAGGACTCAAGACAAAATACGCTATCCACCACCAAATAGGGAGCTGATAGGCTCAGAATACAGACTGAAATCTTTTCTTTTTTCATTCTTTCTTCTTTGACATTGTTAATGCAGGGATTTGTTCTGCATGACTCTATATACATATACATATATACAATATATACACACATATATGTATACACACACACATATATGTTTTGCTTTTCTTGCTTTTTCAGTGGATAAAGAGGAGAAAGGAAAGAAAGAATTCAGAACTGAAAATAAATTTTTTTTTTCAAAAAGGTAAATTTGATGGATTCCACTAATATGAGGGAAGGAGTCATAAGGAAAGGAGGTCAAATTTTTCTGTTTAGCACCAATAGCCAGATGAACAAAGCTGTGTACAGATAGTCCAACATTCTAAATAAAAAAGGGTGCCTCCCACCCCCGCCACACACCTCCCCCAGGGGGAATAAAGACAACCAGAACAGAAAATTAGTCAAAATGAAAACCTATAAACAGGAATCTATTAAACAAAGCTAAATTGGGGTCAACACTGAATCTAACAATTCTGTTGAATGAACACCTTTGAAAAGCTGTCCTTTCCCATTCACACTAACAAGCTACTAGCAAATAGAAAAGTTGTTGGCTGTGGAAAATTTCTGGATTACTGACAACACAAGCAACTTGGGCTTATTTACATCTGATTTCCCCCCCTCATCTCTCTCTCCCCTCAACTCATTATCCCTGAACTTTAGATTTTGGACCAAGGCTTAGAACAGAGCTATGTATTCTATTTCAACAAGTCAGATGCACTCTGGAACATAGCCCATCAACCACAAGCTAAGGGAGATCAAGTGCTACCTGAAGCACAAAGACCCTAACTGACAACGGAATAAGTAGAGTAATCTGCATATTAATAGCAATTATTTATATTTATGGATTTCAATCTTGATGGTACCTGACCCACCACTATTTAATTCACCATAGGGGAAGAGAGGACAGAAGTAAACTGGTCTAGTAAAATAGGTAACACATACAAAAATTAAAGGATCCAAGTTCTAATGCCTGCAAATATTCTGGAGGAGTGAACAAGTATTTATTAAGCACCTACAATGTATTGGGCACCGGGGATACAAGCAAAAGAATGAAACAATCCCTTACTCCCAATGAACTTACATACAATGGGAGAGTCAAAAAGTATATATAAAAATATACACAGCATAAATGTAAATTGAATATGTTTAAATATATACAAAGCAGCTAAATAAGTAGTTTGGAAGGAAGGTAACTAGCAGTTGGGGGAAGAAGGAAAATTAGGAAAGGCTTAATGCCGAAGATGGCACCTGGGGTGTATCTTAAAGTAAGAGAGGAATTTTATGAGGCAAAAGTAAGGAGGGGGTGCATTTCTGCCATGAGGAATAGCCATTGCAAAGGAATTCCAATTTAAACGAATCACAGAGTATAAGAGAGAAAATTATGTCCAGTGGGGCTGGAAAGATAGGTTGGGACCAGATTGTGTAGGGCTTTAAAAGCTAAAAAGAAGTTTATGTTTTATCCAAGAAGTAATAGGGAACCTCTCGAGTTGGTTGAGTGGGGTCGGAGTCATATGGTCAGATCTGAACTTAAAGAAAATTGCTTTGGTAGCAATATGTAGGATGGACTGAAGTGGGGAGAGACTTGTGTCAGGGAGGCCAATTAGTAGGCAGTTGCAATAATCTAAGTAAGAGGTGAGAAAGAGCAACATTAAGGTGGTAGTTATATAAGCGGAGAAGTAGATGGATTTGAGTCATATATATGGAATGAACGAGGTTATGACCTTTCAACCATTAGATTGTGAGCTCCTTGGGAGCAAAGACTATTATTTGTCTCTTTTTGTATCCCTAGCATTTAGCACAGTTCCTAGTACATAGTAGGCAATAAATGTTAATTGATTAAAAGGTAGGAAACATCAGATGTTCCTTCAGCAACCAGAGTCAGTAGCAGAAACCACCTGAGCCAACAGAAGCAGAAGCCCTAAGGATCAACCCTGCTTGACTCAGCCTATCAAGAGACTGGCTCAACTGCCAAGACATCATATACTGAAAGAAAATGGACCAACTAAAAAAGAGAGAATAATTTGAACAACTGAGTGGATCAAGGCCATACCCAAAAGAGAATTTGAAGGATAAAAGATCATCCTAAGTCAGGGATTACACCTAGGCCACATGTAATCCCTCTATGGGTGCCTCAGTATCTTTGTTCTTCAAGTTTGGGCTCATGGCCCCAAGGGACCAAGTGGGTATGGAGACAAAAGTATGCCATCAGTTTGGGAGATGTTTTTCGTATAACTTCTTTCACCCTTACTATACCTTCCTAAGATGTTTTTATGTAACTTTACCTGTCTTTGTTTTACTTCCTTAGTAAACATTCTTTTGAAAAAGCTATTGGCATCAACTAATTGATATGGAAGGAAGCACACCAGAAGCACACCAGAACCCACCATCCCTCAGGGTTACCACTAGAACCTTAAGGGAAACAGTAGTCTGCCACCTCCTGGGGTCCCAACCTTCCACAACCTGAAGCTGAAAGTGATCCCAAAGAGGGTGCTACACTCATTTCTTCTGAATGACAATGCAACAACTCTACCAGCTCCCGGGAGACAGAACTTGTGGAACCATTCTTATATTTGTTCGTACCTTCCTTTTGTTTTATGGTTTTACTTATTGGCAATTGGTAAATGAATCATTTCCTCCAGTAGTAGGTCCACTCATTCAGTGAATAAGAAAGTTGTAGGGTGCCAATACCTAAGTAAACACTCAAGGACAATCTACAAACTATGACATTCTTTGGATCCTGTATTCCTTTCACTGATGCTCAGCTACTATCATCAAAGAAATAGAAAAAAGCCTCAAAGAACTGGGAAGCATTTTTAAGTTTCTTTGTTTCCTAGGTTATCATAGTCAAAAATATTAATTATACCATGTGGCCAACCTACTAAGAATATAACTGAGAAGATATAACCCAACCCACTTCTAGACAGCTCTGATTTTTGATAGTTTTATTTTTTTCCCCCAATATCAAAATTAAATTTGCCTAAGCATAATTTTCACCCGTTGTACCTGGTTTTGCCCTGGGAGGCCAAAAAGGGCAAGTCTAATCATTCCTCCACTAGAAGGGTCTTTCAGGTACTTAGATATAATGACTATTTTCCATCTCTACCTTCTCCAGGCTATATAACCACAGTTCCTTCAATATATCCTTTTATGACATGAGCTCAAAGACCTTGAATTCCTACCTCATTATTCAACTGAAACTGTTCTTTCCAAAGATACCCATGACCTCAATTGCCAAATCTAATGGCCTCTTCTCAATCTTCATCCTTCTTGAACTCTACAGCATTTGACATGGTGGACTACTGAGATAAATTATTATTTTTCTCTTATATTAATAACCAATTACTTTTGGGGAGATCCAGGATTTTTTCCCTTCCTATTTCCTCTTTCTCTATTAGGTCAAATCAGCTCCTCTAAAGAATAGGGCTGATAACAAACTGGTTTTAACATTCTCCTTAATCTTATTCAGACCCCACCCAACTGGGAAAGCTTAGATCTGATGAAAAGATAAAGAGAATTTAATCTAGATGAATTCTGACCCATTGTGTTCTACTCAGGCTTGGGGGGGAAGAGAGGAGGTAGAGGAGGGGGGCTGGGTAGGTCCTTTGTCTAGGTTGCCCCAGGTTGGTGGTGGTCTGGGAATAAGAGAGCTATAATCAGAGTAAGGGGCCCCAGCCCCTTATTTGAATAAGCCCACCTCTTATTATAACATTTCTCTCATTAATCGTTAACCAACAAGAGTTCATTTGCCAGGAACACCCACTCTTCTAAGGGCATATAAGCATCAAGAGACCTCCAGGAGGGGCCTTTGGTATACCAGAGACAGCCAAAGGACCATCCTTTTATTAATTGCTAGACATAATTAATAAAATGAGTAATTACTTAGTAATTATGTCTCTTAAATGTTTTATATGTCACACTACTGATGGGGATGGGATCTGAACCCCTAAAAGGAAAAGACCATGTCTTTGGGATCTGGACCTCAAAAAAGAAAAGTCCCTGGACTTTCCCACACAGCCAAGATCCCTGAGGCATCACCCATCCCAGTAATCCCTTCAACTATACTTTCATTGTGCCCCTCCTCCCAACTCTTCCTTCTCTGTTACCTCAACCCAGGCCACTTCTGCTTTCTTGGCTGCTCCTTAATCCCATCCAGATATTCCCACAGTCTTTCTGTATAAAAGTGTCTATCTTTCCCCCATTAAATTGATCAGATTCTTAAAATCTCTCCTGCTTCTCTTGGCAGCACAATAAACCTTGTCTCTTGACTGAAAGAAGGCTTGAATGGTCGAATTTTTCAAGGCAGACCTGTATTTCAGGGTTCCCTGTACCCCTAGACCACAACACTACCATCTCTTCTTAAATACTTTCTCCACCGAATTTTTATGGCACTAATCTTCCTGGTTCTCTTTATATGCGGCTGATAACTCCTTGGTCTCCTTTGCTCAATCATCTATGTCATGTTCACCAACTTTGGGTCTACCCCAAGGCTCTGTCCTGGGACTTTTTTTTCCTCTACACTTTCACTTGGTGACTTCCCATCTAAATTAACCTCATACCAAGGACTTACAGATCCTAGTCTCTCTCCTGAGCTTTGGTGCTATAGGCATCTCAAACTCAACATGTTCAAAACAGAACTCTTCTTCACGTCTCCCCACTCTTGCCTGTCAAATTCATCTCTCTTCAAAAATTCCTCAACAAGCATTAATGAGGAAAATTGATTTTAACGCTGTATCACATGATTATTAATATTTGTAATATCCCCTTCTCTGTTCAAAAGGGCATTTCTTACCTTAGCTTAAACTATTACCCTACATATTTTAACTAAGGAATGTAATTTATTCCCATCTCTAAGACACCCACCTAGGCAGGGACTCTTACTTAAATAAAATCTGGCTGAGTTAGATCCTTCCCCCAGGGACATGTCTCCTTGTCCTCGTTACCCCCCTCATCAAGATTTGGGTTGACTTGGTCTAGAAAAGGGAGACTAAGTGAAAATCCAATTGAGGTAGCTTATTGTAACAACAATGCTACTTGCTGCTAATGTGGCTGTGTAAGGCCAATAACATCAGCACACAAGTTCTTTGATCTGCTTTTCTAAAGAAAGCAACTTTAAGAGGTTTATAATCTCACTTTAATTAAGCATACATATTATCATTCACTTAATTAAGGGGAAGAAGTCAGCACCCTGAACTTCAGAGCAAATATAAACAGAAATTACAGGGAAAATAACACAAATCGACAGACAGGCTTCTGTCTGACCATAGCAATACCAGAGAGAGAAGCACCAACAGGAATAGCAATATAATAATATAATATTATAATATAATATAATAATATAATAGCATAGGAATGCCAGAGAGAGAAGCACCAACAAAGCCAGGGGACTCCTTAACGGCTACCCAGAATCTTCACACCAATACTCTTCCAGTGAGTGAGCCGGCAAGCAAAACCTCTCCTCCTGCTGTTCTGAGAGGACTCTGAATTCTGATTCTGAGTTCAATGGCTATCCTCTGGGTATATATACCCTTTTTAAGGGCCTGAGGGCTTCATACCTCTCCAGGGCTTCACACCTCTCCTGTCCTAATTAGCAAAAGGGTGTGGGCCTTCCTACAAAGCTAAGACTCAATCAAAGGCACTTGACTGCCTTAGTGCTGAGAAGCAATCCAAGAGAAAAAACAGTAAAAAGTCCCACTTTGCTTGCCCTTAAACTTATGTTTTTCTAGCCCAAAACTGCTAGACCAAGCTGGGTTTCATAAACCAGATAAAGTTCCATTTTTTTAAGTGCCAGAAAGGGAAAGGTCAGCTACATCTGAAAGCCATTTTCTCTAGTTGTGGTAAAGTGATGGGGATCTGCCCACCGGAGGAACAGTCCTTCACTCCACCCACCCCACCCTTCAATGAGGGAGGAGCTGTGAATTCTTTGCAACTTCTCATTAAAATATCCACCTAACAGGATTGCTAAGAGAATTCCCAATGATACTAGTCAGGACGATCAGAAGGAACACCCTCCTAGAGATCCACACTCCCCACCCTCCCACCCCCCACCCCCCAGTTCTCACTCCTGGTCTTTAGGCACAAAATGGAGGCAAGCCAATAATATTCCCCTATTACCAGGTCACATGCCTCTGCTAAAAAAGGGTATCTTGCTTGAATAATTGCTTCTACTTGCCTTTGTTAAATTCCAGGCCCCATACTTATTAAGCACTTACTATGGGCCATGCACTATGTTAAGCACTGGGAATACATATAGGAGTAAAAAGGATTTCCTGTCCTCAAAGAGCTTATATATCTTTGATATATATATATATATATATATATATATATATATAATATATATTATATATATATAATATATAATATATATTATAGTGGGGGATGATAATACATAAAAGGAAACTGAAAAGGGGGGGTTGAGGGAAAAAGAGACGATGGCATGCAATACAGAGGCGTGACTCCTGGGCTAGTACTCTACTCACTGTGCCACCTAGCTGCCATTTGTGGTTTCCTAAACAATGATGCTGGAATGGTTTGCCATTTCCTTCTCCAGCTCATTTTACAAATGAGGAAGTGAGGCAAACAGGGTTAGATGAGTTGCCCAGTCACCTTGCTAGTAAGTATCTCAGGCCATATTTGAACTCAGGAAGATGAGTCCTAGGCCTGACACTCTATCCGCTGCATCACCTACTATCTGACCCATGGGCAATGAACTCCAGTGGCTCCCTATTACCACTAGGATCAAATATGAACTTCTCATCTGGACATTTAAATGTCTGCACAACCTGGTCCCTTCCCAGGCTTCTTACACATTGCTTTCCCTGACACACTCTGCAATCCAGCCAGGCTCAGCCATACTAATGTTCCTCACATTCAATACTCCATCTTCATCTCTGTGTCTCTGTACTGGCTGTTCCCCGTTCCTCTTAGGACCCCTTGTTTCCTTCAAGACTCAACTCATTCACCTTTCCTAATTCCCCCAGTTGCTAGTATTTGAGAGTAGCCAAAACAAGTTCGTATTCATTTTGCATATATTTTTACATATATATATGTTTCCCCCCTTAAAATGTAGGCTCCTTAAGGTCAGGAACCCTCTGACATCTGCCTTTTTATCCCAAGGCTTAGCACAGGTCCACGTGAATAGTAGACGATTTAAAAATTGCTTGTTGCCTTCCTCCACACACTCTCCAGCTTACCAATGGCGTTCTTAAATTGTGGCTCTCAAACACATCAACATGATAAGTACATTAGCAAGACATAACATAAAGTTATATGAGGTTTGAGGAAGTTTATTGTCAAATAAAGGATCAGAGAAATCAAGGAAGCCCTTGCAGAGATTATAGTAGCATTTGAATTGGGCTTTCAAGGATCAAAAGGAATAAGGAAGGCATCCTAGGCAAAAGGAATAACAGGAAGCAAAGGCTCATTACAAGATAAAAAACAGTAGATAGGAATCAGTGTATACTGCTCTCGCCACTCTCCCCAGCATGAATACTCCCTCAGACATGCGTTTGCAATACCCTTCATCAAGAACACAATGTCTTTTCCAAAGTAGGTCTAATATCCAGGGTGCTTCCCTTTAGAGCTATCTTCCAAACGGGTCAGATACAGTTGGCTTGCTTTCCCATACCTTCCATCAGCATCCAATCACGTGGAGTACGTTTGTTTATACTTCTATCTCTAGTAGTTCAGTTACTTGGCTGATTTAATAAAATGCCTGCAGGAGGTCCACTCAAAGCTTTCTGACCTGCGTTAACCTTCACTGGTAGGGCATAACTTGAACCTACAGGAATGGTTTCTTGTCCTCCATCCATAATAGTGCTTCCTGATATTTGCTTTGGATCAGAGTGAGAAGGAAATTGCTTTCAGAATCAGCTACAGACTTCTGACAAAAGCACCAAGATCATCAGAGACCTTGTGTCTCACTAATCAAAAAAGAAGGCGCCTGAATCAAAAGCAATCAGCTCTATGCTTACTCCTAAACCTTTCAAAGGAAGTGTCCAGGACAGACACACCCTTGAAAAACTTTTAAATCCTGAATTCAGGAATGATTTCATGGGATCACAGGATTTAGAGATGAAAGGAGCAATAGAAGTCACTTAATTGAACCTGGCTCAGTGTGCAGATGAAGTCACTGAGCTGCTGAAAGAGAAAGTGACTTTCCCAATATCACATAGATAAGAAACAGCAGAGCCAGACTCCAAATTTACATAAAATCACAGTTGGATAGAAACTCTGAGGCCCTCTAACTCAACCTGTAACTGAACAAAGTCCTTAGCATTGTTAGCACCATTACATCATATTGTCTAATTCTTTACTGCTTAGGGTTATCTTTGAAGCAAGAAGTTTGGAACAAGAGTCGATTACCCTCAGCTCTATGTGCCAACATGTAATATGTCAAGATGTTCTAATACGTCAGTCAACTCCAAGCCCTGACCACTATTCCACTCCTACCATCAAAACCACATTTTTGATGTACCTGCCATTCTCCATGGACCATTCCATTCTGTTCTGTACTGCTCTGTTACCATATCCCATCCATCCCTGCTCAAACACAAATAGAAAGTACCAAGTCAAAATTATCAATGCGAATGAAATCAGAGGACCAGCACACATGGCATTCTAACCTCCACTTTACTTCCTTCTTCTCTGCCCTAACAGAAATTGCTGATGCTGGTTTAGTTTACTCAAGATTGAGCTCATTAAAAATTAAAATTCACCATGAAATCAAGTTAGATACAAAAAAATCTCAGTTCAAGGGCCAGCTTTACTTCTAACTACCTGCATGACCTTGGGCAAATCACTTAACTTGTTTGGATGGGTATCTGTTTCTTCCAGTGAGGGGAAGTTAAAGTACATCATCTGTAAAGCCCCTTCTAGCTCTAAGTGCTATAATGAATAGCATTATACCAGTGGATTTCCATCCAAGGTTCAAGAGAGTTCTCTTCCCCTGCATGTAGCAAGTGGACACTGAAACATGGAGAGATTTACTTCATGCTTGACAACTCCAGAACAAATATAACTCACATTCATATACCATTTGGCTTTTTAAACCATAAAACTTAAAAGAGTTAATGCCAAACATGACAGTCAAAACTTGAGAACTAAAATCTAGACAGAGCTGTTAAAATTTTAAAAGGTAACTACCAGTCCACTTAGTCAAAGGATAAAAATAAACAAATTTGCACAAGAGAAAAGTACAAATTATTGATAACGACTTGAAAATTAAAACAACTTTGAGATATTACCTTATACCCATTAATTTGGCAAAATTAAAAGCTATAAAACTCAATGCTGGTAGGATTTCTAAGAAATATATTCATTGCAGGAAGAATTGCTTTCTAAGAAGATTCTAGTAGTTTGCAATCTGACAATATGTAATAAAAGTTACAAAAATAATCATAAACATCATCATAGCTAGCATTTGCATACTGCCTACTAAGTGGTAGATTGTGCCAAGTAGTGCTTTACAAAATATTATCTCATTTGATCCCCACAACACATAAGTTCTATTGTTATAGCCATTTTACAGATGAGAAAAATTAGAGAAACATAGGTTACATGAATTGCCCAGGGTCACGTAACTATTGTAAGTATCTTGGGCCAAATTTGAACTACAGCACTCTGTGTACTGTGCTATCTAGGTGCCCAATAATCCACTGTCATAAATACACTATGAGTGTTGGGCTATTTTTTAAAGCTAATTGAAAGATTTTATAACAACATTATTTTTAACTGCCAAAAACTGGAAGCAAGATAGAGGTCCAACAATAGGAGAATGGACAAATTAATTGGAGTATACTAATATATATGATATAATGCAATTAATAGTTATCATTACAAGGACTATCAAGAAATATGAAAATACCTTTATGAAATAATAACACAAGGCCAAAAGAAGCCTAATCAGAACAAAATGCATACCACTTTAATAATATAAGGACATTAAAAACTAATGGACAAAGTATCCAAAGTTTTAATACTTTATGCACTGCACATTCATTTATTTACATATAAATAAGAAAAAAAAAGGTTAATGTCATTTCTCTTTGATTATAAAGTAGTATAAAATAATGACAAAAATAATGGGGATATAGTAATGCCTTCTCCCTATGCCCCTGGAAGCCCCTTTCCCACTGGTAAGTTCTTCCTGGAACTTTCATATTGAATAAGAGCTCAAACCATTCTCATCTACCTCCACCTCTTTTTCTCAATTTTTCAACTCCCTTTTCTGTATTGTTTTCTCCCCATTAGACTGTAAGCTCCCTAAAGACAGATCTTTCTTTTGTATTTGTATCCCCAGAGCTTATTACAGTAATTGGCACATAATGAACACTAAAGAAACTTAACTTGACTTGGGGGCAGCTAGGTGATAACAGTGGATAGAGCACTGGCCCTGGAGTCAGGAAGATCTGAGTTCAAATGTGACCTCAGACACTACTAACTGTGTAACCCTGGGCAAACGGCTTAACCCGGATTGCCTCCAAAAAGAAAAAGAAAAAAAAAAACTTGATTTGATCTGAGGTAATTAACGTCAGTCTAATTAATAGACAAAATGCTAGATTTACATTTTGTTAGTAAATCTGGTTCTGATATTTTTTTGTGCCCCCATTTCCTTCCTCCTCACTTCATCCTAAAATTTCTCTCTCACTAAGAAGTATCATTAGGGAGAACATAACTTTAAAACCTGCCTTGAATTCCTTGGCAGCAAGGCAACACGTAAGTTCACATGCTATAAAGTATTTCAACTACGGGGTGGGCACAATCCCAGAGACAAAAAGGAATGAAAGCCGTTCCTGGTTGCCAATGAAATGCATTCCTAGAAAGCATAATATGTGGCATGGTCCCTTCAAAGAAGAATGAACATGTGAAGTTGTGGTCATCTGTTCAGGTTCAGTGTCACTGGCTGGAATGACCAAATAAAAGGGTAAAGTGATGAGAAAGTCATATAGGTGATTATTAGGTCATAATGACAGGAGCTACAATTTGGCAAAATACTTTCCTCACAGGCCTGTGAAGTCAATGGTACAAGTGTTACGATCCTGGTTCTGAACTTATACCTTCCCCTTGCTTACCTGTGTGACCCTGGGTAAGTCAATTAATTTCACTGGACTTCAGCTTCCTCATTTGAAAAAGGAGGAGATTGGACTAAATCACCCTGAGGAAGAGAGACTAGATCTTCTCTTCCAGTTCCAGATTTATAAGCCTATGATCCTGATTTTATAGAAAAGGAAATCAAGTCTAATTAGCAGAGACTAGAAAGAAAAGCAGATGTTATTTCGATCTAGTAGCACAACTAAATGAAATTAAATAATCTCCTTTCCGTAATTCCTTTAAGTATCCATAAGGATTGGCAGGTTAATACTAAATAGTATTGTTAAGAGAAAGATCCCTGTCCCCAAAGTCAGGAGCCCTGGGCTCTAGGTCCCATTTTGATACTTAACAAGTTATGTAATCTCAGCTGGCTTTAACCAATCTGACGCTCAGTTTTTTTCCCGTACAAAATGAAAAAGTTGAACTAAATCGCTAAGGTTCCTTCCCACTCTAAAATCCTAAAAGTAACATGCTGGGATAGATACAAAGATAATTAAGAAATGGTCCTTGCTCTCAGATCTCCTGACTTAGTTTAATGGGAAAAATACTGGACTATACTGATTTCATTCACCCCAGGTATCTGGCACTATTATTTCCCCACGGTTCTCGTCTTTGTTTAATACCTTTGTAATCAAAGTGGAATGACATTAACCCTTGCTTCCCCATATCCCCTTCCCCATCCTGGCAACTATTTTTATTTTAACCAATTAATTTCAGTCTGGGACGGGGGGGAAAGGAATATAACACATAAAAATATATCACAACTATACAATAATGAAAATCCAAAAATGTAAGTGCACAAGAGAGGCACATGAAGTCAGAGGAAGCAAAGCCTTTTTGATGGGGGTTAACAGTACAATTTCTTGAAGAAAGTGGATTTCAGCTGAGTGAGTCTTAAAGGACCAGAAGTTTTTTAAAAGGTAGAGTAGGCATTCAATTCAAAAAGCATTAAGGACAAACTGTAAAAGACACGATGCTAGGTACTGATGATGCAAAGATAAAATGTTCTATAGTACCTGCCCTGAAGCAGCTTACAAACTAATAACATTTCTGACACAGGCACTCAGTAAATGGTTATTGAAAGACTAAGACTAGACAAGGTATCATTTGTAAGTCACAATAACAAAGAGGACCATCTATTCAAACAAATAATGGACCCAAACAGATAAATGTTTGTGCAAACCTAAACATTTTTGCAAATTTCCTGTAAGGAAAAGCATACTTCTGAAATATACTGAAATATAAGAATTTAAGCTAGAAGGCTGGTATTTATTCCCTGGCAGAATATGCTTTAAAAAAATTCAGGATTGCACTAATGTTGATACTCTCTCCATTGTCAAAGGTCTCTTCTCCACAGTGCTGTGAACGGTCTTCAGAAGAGGCTGAGGACAAGCGTTATTCATCCCCTAGTGGCAAATCATTGGATGATGAGCCTTTCTAAGCTTGGTAACACTGGTCCTCGAACTTAACTTGGGTCTGTCACCAAGCTTGTCCTCAAAGTCTTGCATTTAATGTAATTTTTATTTTATTTTACTTTTTCCAGTTAAAATTTAATTTTTTTCTCCCTCCCATGTTCCCCCAACTGAAAAAAGAGGAAAAGGAAAAGAAAAACACTTTAACAAATAAATACATAGTTAAGTAAAAGAAATTCTCTCAATGGCCATGTCCAAAACTGAACATCTCATTCTTTACCTTGAGTCTAACACCTTTTAGAAGATAGGTAGCATCATTGTTAGTCGCTCTGGAATCATTATCAAAGTTTTTCTAGTTTGGTAATTTTTGTAAGACCAAAGCATAAGCTCTATTGATAAGTGTATAATTTGGTAAAGGATACATACATACATTTGTGTGTGTATGTAAGGATATTATCTATGTATCTGTGTATGACAGGACACCCACAGAAGAGTACTAAGACTGTATTAACTTTAATAGGACAATAAGAAAGGATCATCTTAATACATACATAGCTTTACAAAGTGGGTGGGGGAAAGAACAGTTGATAATATAAATATGAACATTTAACTTGGATAGTACTTTTTTTAAGCTAATAGTTAAAATTATAATGATAGCCTGCATAAATTCATGGAATTGTACCACAATGGCACCACAAAACAGAGAAAAAGTGACAAAGTCCTATATGGGGTCATACAGTAATAGGTACCTGAAGTAGGATCTGAATTGAGATCTTCTTGACTTCTAGTCCAGCACTCCATATTGTGGAGGTGGGGGTGGTGTTTTCTATTTTTTTTTATCCTCTTTTCAAGATCTCTCAAAACAATTTGTTAAATACTTCAGGCAAGTGTTTCTTTGAGGAAACTACTTTTATTACTATTTTTTAACCAACTCCTCTGGTACTATTACGGTTTTTATCATCTCTTCCACTAAATTACTCCTCCATTGGTTAATCAGGATATAGAAGTAACTCTGGAGTCCTGACATCAGTGACAGCAGAGAGGTAGCTCAGGGAGTTCTTACTCTAAGGCTTTGAGTATGGACCTGAACTAGTTAAGTTCTAAAAGACTAATCACCAGAACCTTGGCCTCCAGAGGATAGATTCTGTTGGCTACCACAGCTCATGAAGACCATCTACTGTTTAGTAAGCCCATGGGGAAAGGAGTATCCTAGAGTTCAAAGAGTGCTGGACTAGAAATCAGAAGACAGGATTAAATTCTGCCTCAGTCACTTCCTCGCTGGGTCACCCTGGCCAAGTCTTGATTTGACTGAAGTCACTTAATCAACCAGTCAACAAGCATTTTTAAGCACTTACTATGTGCCAGGCACTGTGTTTAATCTCTCAGCCTCAGTTTCCTCATTTCTAAAATCAAGAGAGTACTAATAATGCCTGCCTCACAAGGTAATTGGGAGGAAACCTCTTGTAATCCCTAAAGTGGTACAGAAATATAGAAAATCAACATCATCCTTACTTAACATGAGTGAAACCACAAATTCTTGCAATGTTCCTATTATTCAATGTTGGCCCCTTCCTGAAGCGACAGATTTTTTTGCATTTCTCTCCCTCTTTTGTTCTCCCAAAAGACTTTCTACTTGCTTACATCTTATACTGCAATTTACTTACACTCTATACTACAACTCCTAACTTTTTCCACTAATTTTTTAAAAATTCTTATGAGGCACATTTTGTATATGTGAACATGATTCTTACTGGAGGGCCACACACTATCTTTTTGTCTTCCAAAGTAAGTAATGAAAGTAAGTCACAGACAAAGCCAGGCAAGCTGCTGAGCCTTCAAATGAACAGATCTAGGGATTAGCATTCTTTCTAGAAATACATAATGTACCAGTGGGGAAGGTACCTCTGAAAGAGGTCCAAGGTAGGAAAAATGGGTGCCACAGGAAAAATGAGAGGGAAAGGAAAGGTAAGGTTAGAGGACCTCTGTCCTTTACTACCTATACAACCTTGGGCAAGTCACTTAATTTTTCTGAGCCTCAGTTTCTTCATCTGTAAAATAACTGGGTGTACCATTCCTTCCAGGTCTAAAATTTATAATCCTATGACCATAACACATGCAGTCAGCATTGGCTACAGTCATATACACCCATAGAAAAATAACAAACACAGCACAGTTGGGCCAGAAAGGGACCTTAAGAGTCCAACCCCGTAACACTGAAAATGAGGGTATGAACACTCAAAGAAGTTTAAGGATTTGCTCGAAGTTTCATGGTTATATGATTTCAGAATCACAGAGGCAGGGTCCTCTACCTTGAAAAGACCTCTTCCATCTGACCCACTGATGCTTACAATTCCATGGTAAGACTTTCACTCCTAGAGCTTAAGGTTTTGTCCCCTGTTAAAATGCAGATTTTCCTAGCGATACATTAAACTCGTGAGATGACTGATGTTTTCACTGGACACTTTGCTGATGAAAGAAAGGAGAGAATTCAAGAGGGACTAGTGGGGTAGAAAATCAGGAAATGGGTCTGGAAACAGACTGTTTCTTTTAAGAAAACACTAAGTTACAAAAGAATAAGGTTGCATTATGGTCTATTGTAATCATTTATGTTGTTCCTCTTCACTACTTTAGAGAAGTATACTTGTGTAGCTTGTTTTCACTTTGTTAAACAAAATTGATCCCCTTAAAAAAGAAAGAAAGAAAGAGGAAGCTGAAGATGAAGTCAACTTAGCCATTCTTATATTGAACAGATAAAGTCTTATTTCCTGGTTTGTAAAGTCAAGAGATTATTCTCTTCAGGGTTATCATTTGCTTTTTCTCCTTTCTCTTTTAGGCCTTAACACCTGCAAACCCAGAACAAAGTGGTTTGTTAACTGCTTGAAATTAACAGGGGAGCTATGACGGCTATGCTATAGTGATCTAAGGCAGGGGTGGGGAACCTGCGGCCTCGAGACCACATGTGGCCATCTAGGTCCTCAAGTGCAGCCCTTTGACTGAATCCAAACTTCACAGAACAAACACCCCTAAGAAAAGGCTTTGTTCTGTAAAACTTGGACTCAGTCAAAAGGTCAAACCCAAGGACCTAGAAGGCCACATGTGGCCTCAAGGCCGCAGGTTCCCCATCCCTGGTCTAGGGCAACTATACAGCCTAGATTTTCCAAGATAGTGCAAGTTTCAAGAAAAGTAAGTCTACATTCTACGAGGCTTTGTGGATATCCTTCAGTATGATTTTCAATTTGGAAAGTATATATACAGCATACATTTATATAATATACCCTATTGTAGATATATGTACATAACACATTCTATTCAATTCCTGCTCCTCATTCCTTGCTCAATTAAGAGATATCTGAACTGGAGGACACTCATTTGCTTTACAAATATTTATACAGCATCTACCACATACAAGAAACTATATTAGGTGCTATGGGACATATTAAGTCAAGTAGCTCATGAGTCTTTGCCCCAATGGAGTTTACAATTTAATCAGAGAGATAAGATAAGTAATACAAGAAGTTATAATAACAAGGAAGTAATGATGTGTGCCCTATTAGTGGTCCTAGAAAGGTACTATAGCAATTCAAAGACATGAGAAGTCATCAGATCTGAACTTTCTGTAACTGGGTAAATTACTTCATCTTCTGGACCTTATTTTCCTAATTTTTAAAACAAGGGAGTTGAACTAAATGTCTTATAAGGTCTTTTCTAGCTATAAGATTTTTGGATTCTAAGATTAAGTATTTCCATTGGCATTGAAAAGATGACATTTGAGGTAAGAGCCATAAAGGATAAGTATAGTTTTGTTACACGAAGATGGGAGAGAATATTCAAGACAGAGGAAAAGGCATGAGCAGAGGTGAAGATGCAGAAATCATATGGAATGTTCAGGAAATACAATCTAGTTCCATTTGCTTGAAGACAATTAGTAATTGCAGAAAAGTCTGTCTTAGTAGGTTAGGGTCAAGTTATAGACAGCCTTGAATGCCAAGCTAAGGAGTTCATCCTTTATCTTAAGGGAAGAGGCAGTTAGTGAAGGTTTACAGAATGCAGTGATGTGGATATATAGTAGTGGTGTTTCAATTACTAAAGATCCAACCTATAAATAAGCAGAGAAATAATTTGCAATAACAGTTGATGAATGGCAGTCTTTCTGAAATCAAGGAGGAAAAGAAAGAGATGCCTAGAGGTTTAGCTTAGAATTGGGCAAACGTTCCAATTTTCAAAATGAAGAAGATGAATTCTTCAAATTACAGTTTGGTGAGCATGCTATCCAACCTTGGGGAAAAATCTACAACAGATTATTAAATATTTTGTGGGAATTTAAATAAAGAAAATAGGCGATCACTATAAATCTGCCTAGATTCCTTGAGGGTCAACTAACCTCAGACCTAATTTTCTTTTTTGATAGTTATTAGCCAAGGATGGGGAACCCGTGGTCTCAAGACCACATGTGGTCTTCTAGGTCCTCAAGTGCAGCCCTTTGACTGAATTCAAACTTCACAGAATAAATCCCCTTAATAAAAGGATTTGTTCTGTAAAACTTGGACTCAGTCAAATGGCCGAAACCAAGGACCTAAAAGGCTACATGTGGCCTCAAAGGTCCCCACCCCTGTGTACTAGACTGATAGATTAAGGAAATTCAATAAACCTCAGATAGCTAGATTTCTGCTAAGCAATCAGAAAAAAATCTTTCATGATGTCACAGATAAAATGAAAAGATATGGGCAGGTTAGAAGAAGAGGTAGCAAGTGACTTTGTAACTGGTTCAACAATCTGAATATATACAGATGCATAAATATATCATAACACTCAAATTTTCAGTGATACAAAGGCAGGGATAGCTAAAAATGGATGACAGCAATGTAACAGAATGTTAGAATGTAACAGAAAGCAAGATGGCGGCTAGTAAGCAGGGACTAGAGTGAGCTCCGTACTGAGTCCCTCCAAAAACCTATAAAAAATGGCTCTGAACTAATTCTAGAATGGCAGAACCCACAGAACAGCAGAGGGAAGCAGGGCTCCAGCCCAGGACAACCTGGATGGTCTCTGGGTGAGGTCTATCCCACACGGAGCTGGGAGCTGGGAACGGAGTGGAGCAGAGCCCAGCCTGAGTGGCTGAAACAACCAAACTTGGAGTCGGGCGGGGGGCCCCTAGCGCCCTGAATATGTGAGCTGCGGCAGTTACCAGACTCCTCAACCCACAAATACCAAATACTGCGGAGAAGGTTAGTGGGAAAAGCTGCAGGAGTGGAAGGAGTTCGAGGTTCGGTTTTCAGCCCCAGGGGCAGCGGAGGTGGGGCAGCTACAGATGCTGCTGCTTCTGGCCCCAGGCCCACCTGGTAGGAGGAATTAAGTGGCGGATCAGAGCAGGAGTGCACAGCCTGCTGAAGATCTAAGCCCAGCCTGGGCTGGGGGTTCTTGGGGAAGGAGTAGTGCTGGTATGACAGAGCTGGCACCTCCCCCCCAAACGTGGAACATAGAACTCCTTAGTCTACAAGCAGTCATACCCCACTGAAAAACTCAAGGGTCAAGTTAGTTGGTTGGGAATATGGCCAGGCAGCGAAAGCACACCCAGATTCAGTCTCAGACTTTGGATTCTTTCTTTGGTGACAAAGAAGACCAAAACATACAGCCTAAAGAAGACAACAAAGTCATAGAGCCTACAACAACAGCCTCCAAGAAAAACATGAACTGGTCCCAGGCCATGGAAGAGCTCAAAAAGGATTTGGAAAAGCAAGTTAAAGAAGTAGAGGAAAAATTGGGAAGAGAAATGAGAAGGATGCGAGAAAACCATGAAAAACAAGTCAATGACTTGCTAAAGGAGACCCAAAAAAAAACTGAAAAATACACTGAAGAAAACAACACCTTAAAAAATAGATTAACTCAAATGGCAAAAGAGCTCCAAAAAGCCAATGAGGAGAAGAATGCCCTGAAAGGCAGAATTAGCCAAATGGAAAAGGAGGTCCAAAAGACCACTGAAGAAAATACTACTTTAAAAATCAGATTGGAGCAAGTGGAAGCTAGTGACTTTATGAGAAATCAGGATATTATAAAACAGAACCAAAGGAATGAAAAAATGGAAGACAATGTGAAATATCTCCTTGGAAAAACCACTGACCTGGAAAATAGATCCAGGAGAGATAATTTAAAAATTATTGGACTACCTGAAAGCCATGATCAAAAAAAGAGCCTAGATACCATCTTTCAAGAAATTATCAAGGAGAACTGCCCTGATATTCTAGAGCCACAGGGCAAAATAGAAATTGAAAGAATCCATCGATCACCTCCTCAAATAGATCCCAAAAAGAAATCTCCTAGGAATATTGTTGCCAAATTCCAGAGCTCCCAGATCAAGGAGAAAATATTGCAAGCAGCCAGAAAGAAACAATTTGAGTATTGCGGAAACCCAATCAGAATAACCCAAGATCTGGCAGCTTCTACATTAAGAGATCGAAGGGTTTGGAATGCGATATTCCGGAGGTCAATGGAGCTAGGATTAAAACCTAGAATCACCTACCCAGCAAAACTGAGTATCATGTTCCAAGGCAAAATATGGACTTTCAATAAAATAGAGGACTTTCAAGCTTTCTCAGTGAAAAGACCAGAACTGAATAGAAAATTTGACTTTCAAACACAAGAATCAAGAGAAGCATGAAAAGGTAATCAAGAAACAGAAATTGCAAGGGATTTACTAAAGTAAGTTGAACTGTTTTGTTTACATTCCTACATGGAAAGGTGACATGATGATTCATGTCATGATTCATGTATGATTCAGTATGATTCATGAGACCTCAGTATTAGGGTAGCTGAAGGGAATATGCATATATATGTTTATGTATATATATAAGTGAATGTGTATGTATGTATATATCTATGTGTATATCTATATATGTGTAAGTATGTATATATATGTGTATATATATGTAAAAGAGAGAGAGCAGACACAGGGTGAGTTGAAGATGAAGGGAAGATATCTAAAAGAAATAAAAGGAAATTAAGAGATGAGAGAGCAACATACTGAGAGAGGGAGATAGGGAGAGATAGAATGGGGTGGATTATCTCACATAAAGGTGGCAAGAGGAAGCAGTTCTGTGGGAGGAGGGGAGAGGGCAGGTGAGGGGGGAATGAGTGAACCTTGCTCTCATCAGATTTGGCCTGAGGAGGGAATATCATACATACTCAGTTGGGTATCTTACCCCACGGGAAAGAAGAGGGAGGAAGATAAAAAAAAAATAATAAAATAAAAGGGGGGGGCAATGATGGAGGGGAGGGAAGATGGGGGTGGAGGTAATCAAAACAAACACTTTGGAAAGGGGACAGGGTCAAGGGAGAAAATTCAATAAAGGGGGATGGGTTGGGAAGGTGCAAAATGTAGTTAGTCTTACACAACATGAGTATTGTGGAAGGGTTATACATAATGATACACATGTGGCCTAGGTTGAATTGCTCGACTTCTTAGGGAGGGTGGGTGGGAAGGGAAGAGGGGAGAGAATTTGGAACTCAAAGTTTTAAAAACAGATGTTCAAAAACAAACAAAAAAAAAAAAGTTCTTGCATGCAACCAAAACATAAGATACACAGGCAATGGGGCCTAGAAATTTATCTTGCCCTACAAGAAAGGAAGGGAAAAGGGGTTGAGAGGGGAGGGGGGTGATAGAGGGGAGGCCTGACTGGGGAACAGGGCAACCAGAATATATGCCATCTTGGAGTGGGGGGGAGGGTAGAAATGGGGAGAAAATTTGTAATTCAAACTGTTGTGAAAATCAATGCTGAAAACTAAATATGTTAAATAAATAAATTTAAATTAAATTAAATTAAATTAAAAAGAATGTAACAGAAAGGGCTCTGGCTTTTCACAAAATCAAACATAAGTATAGAACAGGATAGATATGACTAGACTTCAATAAGATAAATGAAAAGAGTACTAAAAGGAATCCAAATTCAGAGTAGTTGGATTGGAAAATTTTGATCTCAGTGCTAAGAAAATAAAACATGTTTTACTCCTTCTTGGCATGGCGAAAAGAAGAGACCACAGAGACAGAATGTTACATACACTGTCATAAAGGGTCTCAATCAGTTGTTTTGTTTTAACTATTTCTTTGCTGAAAGGGACAGTTCAGTCCAGTGGGAGACAGTACATCTAGAAATGACTGGATATTTTTTAAACAGATACATGCATGCACCTAAAATAATTGGCTTTGTTTCTGAATCCATGTTATTTATTAAATTACAGAGAGGAAAGAGAATTCCTACTAACTTATTTTAATGAATAGAACCAGCTATCGAGCTAAATAAAAGTCAACCACAAACTATCATTGTTTAACTCATAATAAGTGCCTTTTTTGTCAAAGAAGCCTGGTATTGAAGCAGTACAGCACTAGCAACTAAAAACAGTAACTAAATGCACAGGTCTAAGATTATACGGAATATTTAAAAGGTGAAATCTAAGTTATATAGCATAGAACAGAAAACAGAACAGAAAAACCTCAGCTGCATAAGTGATGAGAGACAAAATAAATTCTCTACAACATTTCAGAAGCATAATGCAACATGATGACTGAAGTGTGGAACCTGGAACAATAGACAGGTATCACCACTATTTTCAAATTACAAATCCTTCACTCAAAAAGCATTTATTGAACACCTATGCATTAGGTTTGATGACAGTCACTGCAGATAACCAGACAAAAATAAAAGTCAAGGACCTTCAGGAAAAGGGGGGTGGTGCAGGGGAAGGAAGGGGGGTAAGGAAGAGGGGAACAATGGAAACACCAGGTATCAATAAGATTTACCCGTAAATATAAAGTAATTTCACAGGGGAGGGCAATAATACCTGGGGGAATCAGTAAAGGCCCGTTACCAGGTGGGACCTGTGAAATTCTTAGAAGGAAGTTAGGGATCCTATAAGTAGAAAGTGAGAAATGATAGCATCCCAAGGATGACTGTGCAAAGACATAAGAAGAATGCCATGTCTGGGGAAGAGCTAGCAGGCCAGTTTGGCTAGAATGGAGAGTATATGAGAAAATCTAATGGACCATAAGTCTAGAAAGACTGGTCAAAGCTAGATTCTAAAGGTCATTAAAAGCCAGACAGAGGAGTTTGTATTTCATCCAAAAGAACAGAGAGAGCCCCAGAAGCTTGTGGAGCAGGTAAGTAACATGCAGATGACAGAAGAGAATGCAGGCAAGGAGACCAATTAGAAGAGTATTACAACTTTCCAGGCAAAAGATGCTAAGTGCCCGAATTAGAGAGTTGCTTGTTTTGGCAATGAAAAGGGAGCTGATGAGAGACAATATAAAATCCATTGCACCTTTTTCTTCTTTCTCCACAACAAAAAATGGAAATATTGCTGTTTGTATAATGTCACTATAATGTTCGTATAACCCATCACTTCCTCTCTATTCCTACATCATTGGTCATTTAATAATGTTGTTCTACTCTAACTCTGTCACTGATATCCTGGCTTCCAGATACCCTCTCCCTTATCTCTCTCACCTACCACTTTAACCTCATCAATTATTCCTGGCTAATTAAAAAAAATTTTTTTTTTAAAAACTGGCTCCTGGCTTTTTTTCACCTGCTGCCAGATTCAAATCATCTACATTTAGTGTCAAGATCTACGCCTGCTTCCCCACTTCTAAGTTCAGCAACAAATCTTCAGCTTGTTCTTATTTGTTCTTCCTATTTAGAATAACCTCCAAGTTGCTTTGCAGCATCATGGATATGGTGAGGATCTTAGAAATTACAGAATCTTCATAGAACTGACCTCAGAAATCATCCAAATCCAACCTACTTGTTTTCAAAAGAGAACTCTGTTCCAGTAAGGGTCTTTTGTGTAAGATCACACCTGAAGGAAGAAAAAGAGCAATGATTTGAATTCCCATGATTTAAAATTCAATGATCTTTCCACTATGCAACATAATAAACCCCATGTTTTTCAGATGAGGAAATAGAGGCACAGAGTATTAAAGTGACTTGCCCAGGGTCACACAGCTAGATAGCATCAGAGCTCAGAACTAGAACTCAGACCTCCTGATTCCTCTACTTCTCTTTCCACTACATAATCATTCTGTCTCTCTCGATTCATTCAAAACCCTTTACTTGGCTGCATATTTTCCAACTTACTAAAAAACTCATTCTGATATTATCATCCTAGTTCCGTTCAACCATTCCTTTATCTCCCAGCTTTCCTTGTTAGAGTGAGTCACAGCCCTAATACCTATTAATTTCCCACATATACACACACTTCTAGGGAAAAGTGAATAAATGCTTACATAACTTGGGAGTGGCATCCTCATGTTGGATAGCCTGCCATGCTTCCAAGTTCTGTGGCATAAATTATTAGGTAAGTTTGTCAGCAGGGATAAAGAGTATCTATAAAGTTTCATCCACCATCTTCACATTAAAACTGCAGATAGAAATTTAAAAGGGGGGAGGAGGAAGTGGGCAGCAAAGAGATGAATTGCAGAACTTTTCTTTCATTTACCACAGATAAGAAATACTTAAAAGACTATTTTCACAGTGGCTATCAACTTCACAGAATGCAAGTACCACACCATGAAATACTCTTGATGATATTTGGGAGGCTATCTTTTAAGTAAATTAATTCCTTCCCCCCGATTTTATCCTAACTACTACAGCCAACACTAAACCTATCTATACTATAGGTCCTATAGCATATATGCCCACATCACATTTCTTAACAGTTAAATATAGAGGAAGTCAGATTTTCCTCTCTGTTTCAGGTGTATGCTTGTGTTGTCTCCCTATCTACTCTGTAAGCTGCTCTAATGTTGGGATTGTCACCCTGGCTCATTACCTACAGCACCTAGCATAGTTCTGGGCAGAGACACTCAAATACTTGTTGGCTAGTTTAAAAGTAAAGTGAATACATCTGATTTCCAGTGCTGATAAAGACTAGTATTACCTCCTAAGGCTTTAGAATAACTCTTTGCAGACAACTAAACTAATACCATAGGTCTAGATGGAGACAGAAAAACACAGGATTTGAAAAATCCAATAGGTTAATTTTTCAAATTACAAATAAAGATGCAGAGAAATAGAGCCACATTCCAAGAAATTACATTTACTGGCTTCTTTTCCTGCCTGCCGAATTAAAACCCTACATAACTCATGAGAGACTGAGATAGGACTAATCAAGTGCTTCAATTAGTCTGTTCTTTGACTTTAGAAATACAAAGTCTTTACACAGGATGAAAAATTTTAAAATCCCCAATACTAGTTACCTGCCAACATAAATTTGCTAATTAAATCTGTTTTCAATACAACATAGTAAAGGGAATAAAGAACAGTTACAAAAAATAAAATAGGATATCAACTGACCCTTAGTAAATGTGGCTACCTCTTACCCCAGATATATCTAGTTACAAGCCTTTCATGAGGCAGAGGGAAGAAGTGAAATGTTAACACAACATAGAAAACTCTAGTGATTAATAACACAGGCTAATCACCAGAATGTAAAATGTGATTGCAATCCAAGTTCCAATATCAACCCCCATTTGGGAGGATGGGGGTTATTTTAACTTTCAATCTTAATAAACTATTATGCAATATTAGAATAGTAAATATGTAAAACATACTGAAAGTATGTTGTAACTTGACATAGATTACAAGAAATATGAGGGGACAAGTCCAGTGGTTTTGCTTTCCACATCAAAATTCTCAATACTCCACATAGTATTAATGATAACCCAATTGGGTATTTCCAGACAGTGAGTGACTGGCAAAAAAAAAAAAAGTCAAGGAAGAGAGATGAACTGACTTGCCATTAACTACCAGGAAATGCCTGGCACTCAAACGATAGAACTACCTGTGAAACTATGAAACTATCAAAAGGAGTTTGTATTTCCCTTAAACCTGTATAACCTATAGAAATGCAAAGTCACCTGCACGAACTGCCCTAAACACAAGAGTTCATGTAGCAGCAGCAGTTTCTTAACTTGTCCCTTTTCTTTACTTGCTTGTAATGATCACCTTTTTTTCCCCTGAAGACTACACTATAATTCTAAACCACATAAAACATAACTGCTTATGCCGATTTGATCTTTTCCATTCAGTGAAGATAGGCTGTCAACACTCCTCAGATGTGTAAGCACACAGCTGAAGAGAATTTTGATTACTATCAGAATCTAATTTTCCTGTACTCTGAGGCAACTTAAAGTCTTTCTTGTCCTCTTTACATTTTGATTTGTGTGAAATCAGTATTTGGACAGTGTCTCTGTATAAGGCATGGTTGGATCCTCCCTTCTCTGAAACTGCTTCCTATTGATCCATATTTAAAGAGTTTAGCAACACTGATCTGGTGTATAGAAGTTGTATTTTTTTTAACCAAATTTACGGCTTGTAAATCCTTGTGATTCTTGAAGAAGCACTTATAGACATGCCCTCTTTAATAACACTGTAGTGGAAAGGAACCAGGTTACAGAACACATCCTCAAGTGTGTAACACTTCATTCACAGAGATTTTCTCCCAGTCAAAAGAATTTTATGCAAATCTATTTTTGCTCATAGGCTTTACTCTGTTCGGGAGAAGAGAGGACGCTCAGGAAGGACTCCATCCTACACAATTTAGACCCTAAAACAGCCTTTGGTCCTCTTTCATACTAATTTGCTTCAGAAAGCAACACCACCCATTTCTCACTATTTAAGTGGCATCCACCGAGGTCAAAGCAGAACTTTAAAGTAGACACTAAACTTCCCCCAAATACAGTCTCCTGAGAAAGTTCTGCTACTTCGCTGAAAAAGTAAGAAAGAAAAAAAGTTTATTAAGTGAGCCCTAAAGAATTGTATTCCCTCTGCCCTTGCTCCTTCGAAAACTGTAAAAACTTCCTTACCCCAGTTCACTAATTCCCAACCTGGGAGAGAAAAGGAAATCAGATCCAGTCCAACAAACACCCTTGGGAACCCGGCAAAGACACACACACACACACACACCTCTCTTGAGGCTGATCCTCTCGAAACAGAGTAGAGAGCAGGAGACGCTCGTTCCTAATGCCAGGGAAGTGGCTTTGCTTAGCAACTCTAATCAGCTACAACCCGGGTACTTACAAAGCGGAGATACTGGCTGTCGGTGGGGGAGGCCAGGGAGGGGTTGGTACGGGAGATCACCCAGGGACAGGCTGATCAAGTGTAATCTGATGCTTCCAGCCAAGCCTCTCCCACCGAGGAGTCCCCCACCCCCACCCTGGGCTAATTTCCTCCTCCTTCTCCTCCTTCTCTTCCTCCTCCTCTACTCCCTCCCCCACCCTCTCCTATTCCTCCCCTGGTAAAACTGGCAGCACTGCCTCGGTCCTTCGCCCACTGCCCGAGTGCAGCAGGGCCCTCCCAGCTGGGGAAATGCGGAAGTCGCGGGGCTGGGGGTGGGGGAGGATGAGGGTGGAGGGATCGGAGAGCTTGAGCTAGCTAGCTCTTCTCCGCCCAATGAACGCGGCGAGACACTGACACGGGTGCCGCCGGGTGGGGCAGCGCCAGAGCAGATCCAATGGAGCCCTCCTTCCCACCCGGTGCACCGTTGCCTCTCGCGGAGCAGCTACGGTCCTCTCCAGCCCCTGGCCAGAGATGGAGATGCGCGCCTTCCCCCGTTACCCTTCCAGCCCGGTCTTGCAAGCTGGGAAGGTCTGGCAAACCTTCTTGCATGCCAGCAAGCAACCTAGGCTAGGCCCGGAGTGCGGCCCCCAGGTTGCAGGGAGGTGGGAGGAGACTGTTGATTTGGTGCCTCATTATTCCCCTCCCCCCTAAATCGGGCTTCCCCGGGGCAAAGGAAAAGACACTAGGCTGCTGGAGCCAGCCCCGTGGACGCCAGCGATGGAGACATTCACGAAACTAGTAGAGGCGGAAGGAGGCCCCGGTTCTCTTACCTGATTTCTCTCTGCCCACCCCTGGGCTCCAGCCTTCCTGCTTAGCAGCCTCCAGTGAGCATGCTTCCCGGGCAGCAAGAAGCACGTCTACGAGACAGGAGGAGACCCCGTTGCTCAAGAGCCCAAAGCCATCTCCTCAGCGCCCCTCACCCACCTCATTCCCCAACCACGGCGCCCTTGGAGGCGTGCCCCCAGCCTCCTAGCACCCGCCTAAATGTCAGCCGCAGGCAAGCAGAAAACACCAGGCCAGTGCACCAGGGAGTGAAATTTTGGACAGGGGTATCCTGGAGCCCACCTTAGGGCAGGAGAGGGCGAAGGAAAGAGCCCTATCACCAAAGCAGCAAGCTTCTTTTTTTGCACCCCTAAAACCTACCTTGCCCACTGAGCATGCCCAGCTCCACTTGTTGGAGCTTCAACAGGGTAGGGAAGCAGATGGGAAGTCAGCCACAGGTAGGGTTCAGCTCGGATTCTTTGGCCGTTCTATTTATAGACCACCTTTCTTCCCCCAAACTTCGAGGTGCTGGTCACATGACTCTAGTAGTAAACAATAGTGGCCACTTTGGGGGAGGGAATAAGAGGATGAGAGAAAAGGATGTGTTGCAGAAGAGAAAGCAAGTCATAGGCATACAGAAGATTGCAGTTCAAATGCTCATCTGAACGAAACCTGCGTGGGAGAGGAGGGGCAGTTACCAGGCTAAGATGTTTTATTTTTAACTAATATTACTAGATAAGAAGCAGACCTCGGGAGACTTGGATTCAAGTCTTATCTACCTTTCCTTTTGCATTTATCTTAGGCACATCTCTTAACCTCTCAGTATCTTACAGCATATTTTACACGTCAGGACCCTTCCCTTTAATTAACCACCCTCCATAAGTATGAGACTTTTTTTAATCCATTATCATGACAAATGAGTTTGGACATCCCATTGGAATTACTGAGGTTTGGATTGTAGCTTTAGAGCTACTTGTTTCCCGTGTTCCCAAAGTAACGGAAATTAGAGGAAAACTTTTCAAGAAACAATTCTCTCATCCCTGTCTGAGTAAGTGTTTTTGTTCCCATCATTTCTATCATTTTTCTGCCTCCTCATCTTATCCACTTAGGTCCTAACAAATTAACACAGATTAGTGTTCCTCCATAATAACCCATCTCCTTCCATGGAAATCAAAGAGAACAGGACATGGGATGCTGATACAGAAGGGAAATGAACTGGAGAGAAGATTGCACGAAAGGAAGAGTCCTTGAACATAAAGTACAGAGAACAGCTTGAACATAGAATAACTTGGTGGTAGAGGAAATGGAGAGACTTGTTAGAGAGTGGGGAAGGGGCAAGGGCAGATAAAGAGTCACTTGAAAGTCATGCAGAAAAACCAAGGTCAACTCCACAATTTTGCCTAATGCTTTACTAGCTGGGTTACTTTTCCCTTCTCCTGTCCCTTAACTGTACAATCATTTGTTAAACATCTGCTATATGCCAGGCACCATGCTAGACATTGGTATAAAAAGACAAAAAGTGAAATATTCCCTACCCTCAGGAAGCTTACATTCCAGTGGAGAAGACAACATGTACAGCTGTGAGTACACGCAAAGTAAAATACAAGGTAATTTGTGGGGAGACACACTAGCAGCTCAAGGAAAGCAAAGAGAGCCTCCTGTTGAAGGTGACCCATAAGTTGAGCTTTGAATGCAGAATCAAAAATTCAGAGAGGTGGAAGGTGAGGAGGCAGTTCATTCTTGGAATGGTAGATATAGTCAAATGCCAATTCAACTGACCAATAACCCCAACAAATTACCTTATTGTTTAACAACAATGAAATGAAAATAATTTTATTAAAATGTTAACACCATTTATTAGACAGAAAATGTTGTTGCTGGCTTGTTTTTTGAATGTATATTTTTAAGTCACACCTGATCCAAGTCACGAGTGTCTGGGTACAAAAATCGTATTTTTAAATATACTAATCTAGACATTTTTGAATGAGTTTTGCTAAAATTTGCAAAATCAAAAGGCCATCAATAATAGAATAAAATGCAAAAGTGAGTCCTTGTAGTCTAAAAAAAATATGTGCCATTTTAAAACTTTTTAATCTACATAGTTCAAAGAAAAGAAAAAAAGGGTCTTAAAGTAGCATACAGTTTTATATTATGAGCCGAATGTTTATGTGACTAGGCAGAGAAAATTCTTCTGAATTGTTGTTCTTGGAATTTGGGACATTTGCCAAGAGCAGAATGTCTTGATCTCTTTAACTTGGGTGATCTGGAGGTGTAAACTGTGTTAAGAAACAGCCTTTGTCATATCCCCACAGGTAATTTCTTTGCATTAGCAGGGGAACGCTGAGAAAAAGATTATCATCAATTCAGGACCTGCCTTCCAGAGTTAAGTATACTACATTAGCACCGTAAGCTTTCGAACATTTCTTCATACATGTAAAATCTTCAGGAGCTGGGGTTTTTTATTAATATATTGCTATTAAGGAAAAACTGAATGAGGAGCAATGGAAGGGCACAGGAACCTTGGTGAACAGAGTCAAAAGCATGAGGGAAATCTCTTAAAAGAAAGCAATCTATTAGCAAAGGAGAAAAACTTAATTAATTTTAACATTATTTTCCTGTCATCAAAAGTATGATTTAGCCTTTGGAATGAAAATGTTTTTATTCCCAGACAAAAAATATCAAATGATTTTTTCAGTTGTTTTCGTTTGTTTGTTTTCCCTGTTATACACAAGAAAACTTAAGGGTAGGGATAGCTTCTGAGTTCCACATGAAAAAAACCTGTAAAACCTCAGTGGTAAGTCCCTTTTTCTTCCTATTCAGAGCCTAAGTTTATTTGCTTTTAAGGGACCTGCACATTGTATTGATATTTTCAGATGACTGTGAACTATTAGGGCACTATCAGGGGAGATCCCTAATCACTCTGATGAAGTTACAGGGACATGAGCCTTTGTTTGAGACTTTGCTTTTTCTCTATAGAGGATGTGGCTATAGCCATTGACAGTCTTACTGAGAGAACTGTAAGCATCTACTGGGACATGCCCTGTGTTAGGATTTGGATTCCTTTCAAAGGAATTCATTTTTCCCTAAAAGGCAACATGATATCTCCAGGACCTGATTGGCCCCTGCCTCCCTTGACACAGCTTCCTGGTGACCTAAGGCCTAAAATGTCCCACCCATGTGGATGCCTGAAGATAGATCAAGTCACCATATACCACTGGTGACCACATGAGTTTCCATATGGAGACAAGGAAAACCTCATCTAGAGGTACTAAATGCCATTGTATTGTTGTTGCATAGCCTTACTATGTTAGGGCATTGTAAAACTTCTTTGGTTAATAATTCAATGATTCACAACTGCCTCATTTTGTCCCAACTTTGGAGCTGAACTAACTGGGTACAGGTGTTACACTCATCCTTAAATGGCCCATTAATTCCTCATTAAAGATTAGTGAGTGGGGCTGATTTAATTGTCTCAGGCTGTTATGGGTAGAAGTCATCTCTTTGTGTTTGTGCTATAAAAGGTTAACTTCATTGGAAGGCTGTGCATAAAATCACAGAATTTTAGAACTTGGAGAAATCATAAACATCATCTGGTCTATAATTCTTCATTTCAACAGGAAAACTGAGGTCCAGAGAAGGAAAGTGACTTATCTAAAATTACATGACTCATTAAAGGCAGAGTAAAAATCAAAATTCAAGTCTCCTGATGTTTATTTTTGTTCACTGGGTTTTTTTTTTCTTGTTACAGTATGCTATCTCAGTAAGGTCTTTGTTCTCAAGTAATTTTGATGTATATTAATCTTTATCTTAATCTCTGCTTAAATTCTTTCACCTGTCTTTTGGTGCCTTTGAAAACATAAGGCACAGTCTAGGAAGTTCAGAGCAATACATATTTGCAATCTCACCCCTTCTAGATGAGAATTTTAAGTGTTGAAAAGCTTGCAAGAAGTTGAAAAAAGGAGAGATTATACACATAAATATTGCTTCCAGCAGGCAAGATAGTGAACTCTAAATATACTAAAATATAAGCATCTGTTATCCAAAGGAATTCTTCTGTACATACCAAAAGACAAAGGACAAAGGAGGACTCTTGGGCCATTCACACACACACAAAAAAAACCCTATTCTAGAGTTCCATCACCCCCACCATTATCACTCTAAAGGTGGTTTCTCTAACCTAGTCAAAAGAGGGCTCCTTGGCAGTGACCTAGGAAGAGTAAAAGAGAAGAACTTTCTACAGTAATTATTTTCATCCAAAGTGTTAGAATGAAGAGCCAATTGGGAAAAACATTTTAATTTAAAGAATGTTTGCAAAGATTAAAGGAAAAAAATTCTAAATTCAAAACATTTAAATGAAAGTTTAAAGTTTGGTTTTGTTTTGCTTTTTGGTTCCAACTTGGGATTTCATTGGCATAGGGAACTCTCAGTGAGGTGACTTCTTCCAGTACAAATCAGCAACTGCTATGCAATTTATAGTCATAGCTGCCTGGGCAACGAGAGGTTAAGTGATTTCTCCAGGGTCCAACAGCCACTATGTGTAAGTTAGGATGAGAGCCCAGGTCTTTTTTTTTTAATTAAAAGAATGGAGTAAAACATAAGTGAGTGTGATTTTTCAAAGAATTGAATGAACTTAGATTCTCAACTTCTTGAGGGTATGATTTCATGTACTCCTGACTTTAGAGTCCACATGGTGCCTGTAACAGAGTCATGTACACAACTGAATCTTGAAAAAGACTTTAAAAATAATATTAATGATGTAAAATGAGAGTAAGACTGTCCCTGGAACACAGCCTTTGTTGCTTTCAACATAAAACTTAAGAATACCATTATCCCCTAAATATTTAAAGAAATGAAGACAAATAAAGCCAAAGCAGCAATGGTAGAGAAGCAGAAGCATGCTTCCTGAGACATATGGATCCTGAGGAACCCCAGAATTAAGCCAGTTATCATCTCAATGATTGGGGTAATGCTACCCAGAGAAATTAAACATCTTAAGTAACTCTGAATTCCTACTACTTCTGTATACCCATCATACAATCAGAAGATTTTAATTTTCGTGACAAATGTTTATGTGTGTATTTGGCCAATGTTCACATTTTTATCATGAATTAAGATCAGATTCATCCAAACAGTAAAAATAAACTTATAATCATGGTCCTAATTTAATAGTGGTCCTAATTTATTCTTGGTTTTAAAATGAGGGGATTTTGTTTTCATTTGTCTGTCTTGCCAAATCCTGCCACAGCAGATGTCCATCCTCTTTGAGAGCATTTTGGCCCCCAAAGAGAGTCCCCTTCATTTTTCCATCAGAAATATAATTCATACTGGATCCATCTTATGTGAATTATGTCCCTCCCTAGGCTTAGCACAGTGTACACAGTAGGAACTTAATGAATGTTTGTTGATTTGTTGAATAGAAATGAAGGGGAGAAAATATTAGGCTTTAAGCCTGTCCTCCTTGGATTACAAACTGAAGTTCATACTTGTAATAGCTCAGCGGGGGCATAAAACAAAATGATAGACTGGTTCATTGTTATGTCTTCCAGGGGAATTTTTTATTATTTAATGGAAATTTTATTAGTTTAGAGTCTTCAAGGCCGCATTGTAAAATAAGCCAACCCTCTTTCCCTCTGGCCTCATTCCTTAACTGTGGCCAAGTTTCTGATAACTGAGACAACCTAACATGTGATTAGGAAACAGCCAGATGGCTTCCTAAGGCCTAAAAATAATTTTAAAATAGTAAATTTAGAATAATGTGTGTTATGAATTCTATCTATAAAACTATGGGGTCATCTGGAGGAGGGTTTCTGAGAATGTCCCCAGCTTATAAGAATTTGAAAGAACTAGGTACATCCTATCTAATATACTATTCGTCAAAGGTAAAATCAGAAAGAGTCCAGAGATTCCACACAGGAGGAGCCTTGTCAGTAGACTCTAGGTAGATCAGCTATCCAGAAAAGACTGGTCTTTACTGGACTCATTACCCAATCTTCATTACACTCCAGGAAAGATTCTAGTAGTTCCTTGACCCCTCCCCTCACCTAATCCTCATAAACACATCCATGCAACTCATGGCTGATTATACTAGGCTGATTGGAAAGAGGCAACACTAAAAGAGATAAGCACCCAGAAAGTGATTTTAGTACCTAGTTTCAGACTTTTCCCTAAATCATTGTGTTATGAAAGCTATATTCATGGTAAGGATTCCCCCAACAAACTACCCTACTGCCCACAGGAGTTCCATTTGTTTAACCAGTGCAAACACTTCTCACTGTACATGTACAGCTATTCAACCACCCTGGACAAAAAAAGGTAACTATTATCTTCCTTAAATACTAATTTAAAGAGGAGTCAGGATTAATAACATCTGAAAAGGCAAATCATGAATTAGCTCAGAGAGAAGGACTCAGCAAATGAAGAACAAATGAAGGAAATTATTAGAAATTCTTTTTCTGCATTAAATACCAACAAAATCGATGACAAATGAAGTATATAAATATTTATAGAAATATAAAATACCCAGATTTAAAGAATAAAAATAGAGATCAAAATGCACAATCTAAGAAAAAAAAAATTGAATAAGCCATAAATGAATTCCAAAGGTGGGGGGGGGGGGGGGGAGAAACAGGACTAGATCTGTTTGCAAGTCTATCAAATATTCAAAGAGTAATTCTGATATTATATAAACTGTGTCCTAAAATTGAAAAAAAGAGATCTTAAAAGTCCTTCTATCATACAAATATGATCTTGATATTCAAACCAGGGAAAGAGAAATCAGAGAAAGAAAAGTATATATCAATAAAGGCTACAACAACATATTAAAAAGATTATACATTAACATCAAATTTGATTTCTACCAGGAATTCAAGGTTGGTTCACTATTAGGAAAACTAAAAACATAATGAATTATATGAATAACAAAACAATAAGAATCATATGATTTTACCAATAAATGCAGAAAAGGATTTTGACAAAACATGACAGAATTTTTGATTTTTAGAAAATATAAGAATAAATGGGCTTTTACTTAATATGGCAAATAATATCTATCTAAAGCCAAGAGCCAGCATTATATATAATGGAAATAAGCTAAAAGACTTTCAAATAAGATCAAAGGTAAAGCAAGGATTCCCACTATTACCACTATTGTTTGATGTAATGCTAGAAATGCTAGTCATAACAATAAGACAAAAATTGGAGGAATGAGCATAGGCAAAAAGAAAGCAAAATTATAAATTTTTTCAGATAACATGATATTATTCTTAGAGAATCAACCAAAAATCAGTTGAAATAATAACTTCATCAATAAACCCACACAAATTATCAGCTTTTCTGTATATTACCCAAAAAAAGCAGGAAAAGGGAAAATAAGAAATTCCATTTTTTAAAAAGCTACAGAAACTATAAAAAATTTGGGAGGCCCTCTGCCAAGCCATACACAAGAACTAAGTGAATACAATTACTAAATGTTCTTTACAGAAATAGAGACCTTAATAATTGGCAAATGAGAGGAGTGGAGCCAAGATGGTGGCAGGAAAGCAGGGACTTGTTTAAGCTCCCCCCCCAAATCCCTCCAAACACCTGTAAAAAAGGCTCTGAACAAATTCTAGAGCTGCAGAACCCACAAAATAGCAGAGGGAAACATCTCTAGCCGAGGAGAGCCTGGATGGTCGCCAGGAAGGGTCTATCTCACGGTGCTGGGAGTGGAGTGAAGCATTCCAGGACAGACCAGACCCAGAGTCAGCCAGCTGGAACAGGCCTTGGGGTCATGAATCAGTGAGCTGTGGCAGTTACCAGACTTCTCAACACACAAACACCATAGAACAGGTTAGGGGGAAACTGTGGGATTAAGTTCAGAGCAGTCTGGCCACCAGCTCTGGGGGTGGAGGAGGTGGTGCAGCAGTGGTGGTTGCAGCAGCAGGAAGCTCCTGAGGCTGGCTCTAGAGCAACAGTGTCAGCAGCTTCCCAAGTCCCTGGCTCACAAGGTGGGAGGAATCTAGCAGCAGATCAGAGCAGGAATGCAAGGAGTGCTTTGTGGACACAGAGGCAGGTTCTCTTGCTGTGCCCTACTTAGATCTGGATTGCGGTCCTGGTTGGTGGTTCTTGGGGGAGGAGGAGCACTGCTGTAACAGAGCTTGGACCCTAAAATTTGTGACAAAGTACTCTCTACTCTACAAGCAGTCATATCCTGACAAAAAGATCAAGGGTCAAGTAGTTGGCTGGGAACATGGCCAGGCAGCAAAAACAAACTCAGACTCAAACTCAAACTCTAGATTCCTTTTTTGGTGACAAAGAAGATCTAAACATACAGCCAGAAGAAGTCAACAAAGTCAAAGAGCCTACATCAAAAGCCTCTAAGAAAGATATGAATTGGTCCCAGGCCATGGAAGAGCTCAAAAAGGATTTGGAAAAGCAAGTAAGGGAAGTAGAGGAAAAATTGGATGAGAAATGAGAGTGACACAAGAAAACCATGAAAAATAAGCCAATGACTTGCTAAAGGAGACCCAAAAAAATACTGAAGAAAATAACATCTTAAAGAATAGACTAACCCAAATCTCAAAAGAGCTCTAAAAAGCCCACGAGGAGAAGAATGCCTTGAAAGGCAGAATTAGCCAAATGGAAAAGGAGGTCCAAAAGACCACTGAAGAAAATACCACCTTAAAAACCAGATTGGAGCAAGTGGAAGCTATTGACTTTATAAGAAACCAAGATATTATAAAGCATAAGCAAAGGAATGAAAAGGTGGAAGACAATGTGAAATATCTCATTGGAAAAACCACTGACCTGGAAAATAGATCCAGGAGAGATAATTTAAAAATTATTGGACTACCTGAAAGCCATGATCAAAAAGAGAGCCTAGACATCATCTTTCAAGAAATTATCAAGGAAAACTGCCCTTATATTCTAGAACCAGAGGGTAAAGTAGAAATTGAAAGAATCCACTGCTCATCTCTTGAAAAAGATCCTGAAAAGAAAACTCCTAGGAATATTGTTGCCAAATTCCAGAGTTTCCAGCTCAAGGAGAAAATACTGCAAGCAGCCAGAAAGAAACAATTTGAATATTGTGGAAACACAATCAGAATAATACAAGATCTAGCAGCTTCTACATTAAGGGATCAAAGGGCTTGGAATATGATATTCCGGAGGTCAAAGGAGCTAGGATTAAAACCAAGAATCACCTACCCAGCAAAACTGAGTATCATGCTCCAACGCAAAATATGGATTTTCAATAAAATAGAGAACTTTCAAGCTTTCTCAATGAAAAGACCAGAGCTGAATAGAAAATTTGACTTTCATATATAAGAATCAAGAGAAGCATGAAAAGGTAAACAAGAAAGAGAATTCATACAGGACTTACTAAAGTTGAACTGTTATGTTTACATTCCTACATGGAAAGATGATGTGTGTAATTCTTGAGAGCTTTCTCAGTATTAGGGGAGTTGAAGGGATTATAGACAGAGGGCACAGGATGAGTTGAATATGATATCTTAAAAAAATGAAATAAATTTAAGGGGTGAGAGAGGAATATATTGAGAGAGGGAGAAAGGCAGATATACAATGGGGTAAATTATCTCACATAAAAGTGGCAAGAAAAAGCAGTTCTATTGGAAAGGAAGAGGGGGCAGGTGAGGGGGAATGAGCGAATCTTACTCTCATCAGATTCAACTTGAGGAGGGAATAACACACACACTAAATTGGGTATCTTACTCCACAGGAAAGTAAGGGGCAGGGGACAAAAAAGGGGGGATGATAGAAGGGAGGGCACATAGGGAGAGGAGGTAATCAAAAGCAAACACATTTGAAAAGGGACAGGGTCAAGGGAGAAAATTGAATAAAGGGGGACAGGATAGGATGGAAGGAAATATAGTTAGCCTTTCACAACATGAGCATTGTGGAAGTGTTTTGCATAATGATACATGTGTGATCTATGTTGAATTGCTTGCCTTCCTAGGGAGGGTGGGTGGGAAGGGAAGAGGGGAGAGAATTTGGAACTCAAAGTTTTAAAAGCAGATGCTTAAAAAAATTTTTTAAAAATTTTTGCATGCAGCTGGGAAACAAGATATATAGGGAATGGGGCATAGAAATCTATCCTGCCCTACAAGAAAGTAAGGAGAAAAGGGATGGGAGGGGGGAATGGAGTGAAAGAGGGGAGAGCTGACAGGGGAACAAGGCAATCGGAATATATGCCATCTTGGAATAGGGGAAGGGTAGTAATGGGGAGAAAATTTGTAACTCAAAATCTTGTGGAAATCAATGTTGAAAACTAAAATATTAAATGAAATATATACATACACAAAAAAATTGACAAATGATTAATCGCTTATGATTGGACCATGACAACATAATAAAAATTAAATACTAGCTAAATTATTACACTTATTTGGCAACATACCCTTCAAGCTACCAAAGTATTTCTTCACAAAGATAGAAAACAAAACTCTTCTGGTGGGACAAAAGATCAGGAATCTCATAGGAAATAATGGAAAGAAATAAGAATAAAGGGGGCTTAGCTTAGAACCAGATCTGAAACTGTATACTGCACAGCAGTAATCATCAAAATGATTTGGTGTGGGTTTAACAAAACAAAAAAGGCTACTCATAGAACAAACTAGTCACAAAGCATACCAAAGAAAATGAATAGATCCATCTAAAGATCTCAATGATTGGAGCAAGGATTCATCATTCAGTGAAAACTGGGAAGCAGTCCCCCAGAAAGTAGATTTAGATTTAGACAAACACCTCTCGTAAACTTCAAACTGATGCATGACCTAGATACAAGATGTTACATCTTACCACAAATTAAAGTAGCAAGGAAGATGATACATCTTACAACTACCATAGGGAAAGAGTTCATAAACATGTAAGCGAGAGAACAGCAGAAGATAAAATGGACCATTTTGATTACTTAAAATTGAAAAGTTTGTAACAAACAAAATAAATACAGTTACAAGCAGAAGTGAAAAAGTTATGTGGGAAAAATTATTTGCATTGAGTTTCTCTGATTTATTAAGAATTGATTCAAATATATAAGAACAAGATCCATTCCCCAGTGGATCAATGGTCAAAGGATATGAATAGGCAGTTCTCAAAGGAAAAAAATCAAAACTGTGAACAACCATATGAAAAAAGAAATGCTCCGAATTACTAATAATGACATCCACTCTTTTCTTCACGTTCCTTAACTCTAAAATGTACTAAATCCAAGAGTTGTATGGGAAAACACTTTGCAAATCTTCTACTAAAAGATATAAAATTAAATTACAACTATTATCATTGATCAAAGATGCACTGAGTGTCCATATAATGCTAGGGAACAATAACAGTCACTGCCCTCCGGGAGCTGACATTCTTAAGGAAGTTACTGGACAACAGAGTTCTTTTCCAAGACCAAGAACATCTACTTTAGTATTAAGGGTATCCTGGAATGATTTGTGTCCCTGTTCCAGAAACAAGGTTAAGTAAAAGTACATTGTCCCCAGGCTAACAAGAACTATAGCAAAGATTTAAGAGCTGTCTTTTTATTTCTTTTACCTTGGTGTTAACTTCAAAATCTAGTTAGGTTCCCTGAGATAGCAGAGAAATGTGTTTGTCATTATTTGGCAACAAACCTAGAGCATATGTATACATGTGTTATATGAAGGCCAAGGGGCTCCCTTCACCTAAGAGGCTCGCATGGACTGAGTTCAGTTCTAACCCTTAAAAGAAGGTCAAGATTTTGTTATACTACCTGGCATAGTGACCCCACCCCAGAATTCTAGTGAAAATCTCCAAAATAAAAGTTTAAGGAACTTCTAAGATGTGCAGGGTTTCAAGTAAACCAAGATCCTGTGTGGAACACCTAAGAAAAGTTCCAAATGAAATATTTTTAAAATCTGGGCCCTGAGTTTCTCTATCCCACGCAAGATGACACGAGAAGAACCTGGGCTTTAGGCCTCCACTTCAACAGTAAGAGATAGCTTCAGGAGACCAGGCCCCTGCCTAGCATGACTAGTGCCTGAAGCTATATGCCTCTAGATAGGTGACTATACAACAAATCAGGTGGAGCCTGGATCGGGAATCTGGGTATGTCCCAAGAAAAACCATAATACCATATAGATCTGAGTCAGGATACCCTAGAGGCTTAAGCATGATTTCACAAATCTCCAGTAGGCGAATGCACAAGAAGACTATTGTTGTTCATGAGGACAAATCCCAAAATCTGAATCGGTTTTAGAAAGAAATTTATTAGGTTATTTGGTAGAGAGAATGATCTGGAAAGAAGAGGTGGCTCCCTCCACAAGTATTTGTGAGGTTACATTATAGAGAGTTCAGAAAAGGGTGTAAGGACATTTACCTGATTTGCCTCATCTAGGCAACAGGTAAGAGAAGGGCCTTTTGAGCTGTATAGCAGCAGGTAAGTCTATCTATCTTTTTGGAGGAACCCAAAATACAAACCTCCCAAAAAAAGACCTGGGGGGACCCAAAACAGTCACTTGGTGGGATCTAAACATTCCTTACAACCATCTAGTTTCCCTAGATTATCTCTGAAGTCAGCCTGACCTCAACAGTAAGCTTTTGGGGTTAGACAACTTTCTAGCCACATAAAGCTAGGTTCCAACTGTAGAGGGCCAGCTCTGAGAAAGTCCATTCTGGGATAAGATACAGGCCAGGTTTTCCCTGAAGCCTGTTCTTGCCCTTGGGCTGAAAACTCAGCAAGTAGGCTCTCCAAAATCCCCTCTTGGCAAACATGTGCTGCTCAGAATGAAGGCTCTCCAAGCCTCCTTGGTACACAGGTGCTCTCTCTCCAAAACCTCCATGGCACCACATGCTAAACACCACCTGTGGGCTATTAACACAATATTGTTTATGGCAAAAGGGGAACAAAGCCCGAGGAAGTCATGCAATGCAAATGTTTTCGCACATGAACTTGTTGATCTGTTTGCCTAAAAAAGTATATAAGCCCTGTCCCTCAGATTAATAAATGGAGCTGTCCTTTACTCTTCTGTCTGGCCCGTGTATTCTTTTTACTCTCTGCAGCATCCTTTTCACTCTCTGGTGGCCACGGCCGCTGGTGGCAAGTGGTGGCATCGAACAATAACTTGTAAATAATAATCTACACTATCAAGGTCAACACTTGTTCAGTTGTGTCTGACTCTTCGAGTTTTCTTGGCAAAGATACTGGAGTGGTTTGCTATTTCCTTCTCCAGCTCATTTAACAGATGAGGACACTAAGGCAAATAGGGTTAGTGACTTGCCCAGGGACACACAACTAGTAAGTATCTGAGGCCAAATCTGAACTCGGGTCTTCCTGACTGCAGGCCCTGCACTGTATCTACTGAACCAACTAACTACCCAAAGCCAACAATACTATGAAAGTCTATGAAGAGCAGCTCTATGGTTCAGTAGAAGTCAGAGCTTGTCATCACCACTAGATCCCAACTGCAAGCCACTACTTCAGTCCCAGTCCAGGACTATGAAAGAAGACAAGACTTTGCCCCAGGCAAAGACTTTGCTCCCCAAAGAATAACAATGTCTATACAGTAGCAAAAGCAGGACTTAGGCTTATCATAACATTGTTTTGTTCCCAGAATGCGGCAGGAAACAAAACCTCATCCTAGAAAAGTGCCTGAGAAAACAAAGCCTGGCCCTGGTACAAAGACATAATCCAAGATTAGAAATGGTAGATGTTAGAAAAAGGGGGTTGAGGAGTGGGGGGTGGGGATTCTCTACTAGAATAAAGATATATTATGACTTAATGAAATCCCATGGGAAGAAAATAACTAAAATAACCCCAAGTAAATAATTAAAAGAAAAGAATGGATTGGTCAGAAAAACTACAAGAATGGATGGAAGAAATTAAAGAAGTGATCAAAAATGGATTTAGAATATTTGGAATAAAAATAAGTAGCTTAGAGCAAAAAATGGACAACCTTATCCAAGTAGTCAACAACCTCAAAAAAATGAAGTAAACAAAACTCAACGATTCAACAGAGCAACAAAGAATATAAAAACAAGATTCATAGACTGAAAATGAGAAAAATAAGTGAGATATCTACTATCAAAAATAACAAACTTGGAAAACAGGATGAGGGGAAACAGAATCATTGGACTCCCCCCAAACTTCAATGGAACAAAAAACCTAGATGCCATATGGTAATCATAAAAGAAAATTGCTTATAGCTAATAAAGCAAAAAGGGAAAGTAAAAATAGAAAGAATTTTAGACATCTCTTTAAAGAAACCCAAAACTGAATACATCCAGAAATATTGTGGCCAAAAAGCATAATTTTCAGGTCCAAGAAAAAATACTGCAAGTACCGAGGAAGAAAAAAGTCAAGTATCGAGAAACCACAGTCAGAATCACACAAAACTTTTCAGTGACTGCAATAAAGAAATGGAAATCTTGGAATATGAGATGCCAAAGGGTAAAAGAAAAAGACTTACAATCAAGAGTAATTTATCTAGCACAACAGAGTCTAAATCAATAGGAGGAAAAAAATGGATCTTTAATAGAAGTTTTTCAAGAACTCCTATTGAGAAAACCAGAGTTGGATAGGATATTTTGAACAAAAATACAGAAGATAGGAGAAACCTGGAATGGGAACTAGTAATTTGAAAGTGCTAAATAATTAATTATTTATATCTTAATAGGAGGGAAAGAGAATATTGTCCTTTCAAAACCTTACTGTCTTTAAAAGATAAAAAGGTAACAAAGATAAACTCAAGCCTGTGGTGGAATTTTATACTGGTTTGTCCAATTTGTGAGAGTAAGAAGAAAGGAGGGATAAAAGAATATAGTAAGAAAGGATGACAGAATAAATGAATAGCACTTTACTGAGTGCTTACTATATGCAAAGCACAGTACTGGGGATACAAATAGATAAGACAGACGTTGTTTTCAAGGAGTTCTCAGTCAAGAGATTCCATATACAAGTCAGATAAAAAGGCCTAATGATCATTAGAGTGCAGCAGCAAAGCACAAGGTAATTTATCTTTTAAAATGTCATTCCCATTCATAAAGCCATATCTATTTTTGATGCCAAACCATTTAATTGTGCCAAAGACTTTGGTGGCAGAAGTTTCTTTTCTTTAGTAACTGTGGCTGCTGAGAAGGTAGGGGCTGCAGCACCTACAGAGGTAGTTGGTGGAATGCATCTTTGCCACTGTAGCTTCCTCTTCTGAAAAATGAGAGTTGTAGATGGTGGTTAAGGACCTTTCCACCTCCACATTTGCAGTTCTGTGATATTGTGACCTGGGTATGCCTTATTTTCTTGCAAGCATTAAAAATATGATCAAAAGCATGTTGAAGAGGTTTGGGGTTGAGGGGTGCTCGACACCCCAAAGTACTGACACGCGGTTATCCCAAAGAAATCACACAAGCGGGAAAAGGACCCATATGTACAAGGATATTTATAGCAGCTCTTTTTGTGATAGCCAAGAAATGGAAATCAAAGGGATGCCCATCAATTGGGGAATGGCTGAACAAGCTGTGGTATATGAAAGTAATGGAATACTATTGTGCCATAAGAAAGGGGGATGATACGGACTTCGTAACAATCTGGAAAAACCTACATGATATAACGCTGAGTGAGCGGAGCAGAGCCAGGAGAACACTGTACACAACCACAGATATATGGATTCCGTGAGGACCAACCCTGACATACTTCGCTCTTCTCAGCAACAAAAGATGCAAGGACAACTCCAGGGGACTCATGATGGAGAATGCTATCTTCATCCAGAGAAAGAACTGTGAAATTTGAATGCAGATTGAGGCACACTTCATGCTCGCCTTTTTTCTTCTCTTTTGTTTTTGTTTTTTGGGTTTTTTTTTTGGTTCTGTCTCTTCTTTCTCATGATTCACCCCATTGGTCATAATTCTTTTCCACAACTTGACTAGTGTATAAATTAATTCAATGCGAAGTTATACATGGTAGTTATATGAGATTCCATGCCGTCTTGGGGAGGGAGGGGGGAAGGAGGGGAGAAAATCTGGATCTCAAAATTATGTAGAACCGTGTGTTGTAAACTAAAAATAAAAAAAAAATGATTTTAAGTTTAAAAAAAATTCAAAAAAAACCTGATAATAGGCTTAAAAAAAAAGAAATTACAAAGGGGAAGGGAGAATCATTATGTATATGTAATTTGTCCATTTCTACAGTTTTCACATTGGAACAATACTTACTATTAATATCTCTGTAATAAATGTTTTCCCTTCAAAAAAAAAAAGTTTATTAAGGGTTTGCCATAATGGGTTGTCTCAAGAAATCTCACCCTTTGTGACGCCTGTTTTCACAAGCGGGCCAGATTAAATCTACTGAGCTAGATTGGTTCTGACCACCTTCCTGGAGGCAAGATGGAGATTGTATACACAAAGATTGTAGGAGGGATTGAGGGGTGGTCTGGGGTGACTAGAGGAGGGGTTTAGGGAGAGACATGAAGAGGAGTCTAAGGAGGAACTTGATGGGACTGAGATGAGGTCAGACTCCAGGGTGGGAAATAGCTGAAGGCTACATGGAGATGACAGACAATAGAGGGGCTAGGGTAACAGAGCTAGGGTATAGATATTTTGATCAGGATTAAGGGTGGGAAACAGCTGGACAATAGAGGGCTAGGCTAGGCAGAGACTTGGGCCCAATGATATTGCAAGGCACATAGCCTCAGGGGAAGACCAGATCCAGTTGGAAGACTCAAGGAGAGTTCAGGGGGGCTCCCAGAGACTGTACTCCAAGTTCAAGGGGGTTCCCAGAGACTGTGCCCTCATCAATGTGGTACAAGAGCAATGACTGTGGAGTTAGAAAAGCTGAGTTCAAATCCTGCCGCTGATACTTAATACCTGTACGACCCTTGGGCAGCTCCCTTAATTACTCTGAGGTCTAGTTTCTTTCCCTCTAGGTAAAATGAAGGGGTTGAACTAGGCCTCTGAGGTCCCTTCCAACTCTAGATCTATAATCCTAAATACAAATAACATGTGAACAGAAAAGGCTGTACCACTGGCAGTCCTCCTGAGTCATAGGACAATTTCTCACAACTCTAACGAACTATAGGGAAAAAGGCAACAGCTATCCTGGAGGCTGGTAGTGCAGTGAGATGAAGAAACAACATACAGATGGCAGGCAGTGTTATATTTGAGGTATTAAAAGAAGCAAAGGAAAGCTTCAGGTGAGTTGGATGATTCTCCCAAAGAGGGATTACAGAAAAGATAGAGGTATTGATGAGGGTTTGGGGTGAGGGGTGCTCGACACCCCAAAGTACTGATGAGGGCACAGTCTCTGGGAACCCCTTGAACCCTTGAACTCTCCTTGAATCTTCCCACTCGACCTGGCTTGGCCTGAGGCTATAACCATTAAGCCCAAATGCCTACCTTGCCCAGTCCTCTATTGTCCAGCTGTTTCCTACCCTTAATCTTGTCTTCCCAAGACCTCCCGCCCTTAATCCTATTTCCCATCCTTAAACCTGATCAAAATATCTATACCCTAGCTCTGTTACCCTAGCCCTTTATGGTCTGTCATTTCCATATAGCCTTCAGCTATTTCCCCCACCCGGGAGTCTGATCTGATCCCAGTCCTTTCAGGCTCCTCCTTAGACTCCTCCTTAAGTCCTTCCCTAGACCCCTCCTCTGGCCACCCCAGACCACCCCTCAATCCCTCCCACAACCTTTGTGTATATAATCTCCATCTTGCCTCCATGAAGGGGTCAGAACCAATCTAGCTCAGATGGGTCTGGCCCTTTTTCCTTACAGGCGTCGCAAGGGGTGGGATCTCTCGGGGCAGGCTTATTTGGCTAACTCTTAATAAACTTTATCCCTTCCCTTGGCTGAGAAGGCTTGAGTCGAATTCTTTCGGCAGGACCCGGTGTGTCGGTACTTTGGGGTGTCGAGCACCTCTCACCCCAAACCCTCATCATTTATGGTTCCCTGACCGGGAAGCACTGCTAATCTCAAGTTCTTCTCCAGCCAAGACTGAAGGTATGTGAGCCTCCCCCTCTCCCAATCCCCCTCCTCGCTCTCCAAACATTTTGGATGTGCTTCTCGGGCCTGACCTCAGCAGGTCCCAGTGGGTTGGACAGCTTGGTCCAGTGGTCTCAGTGAGTCGGACAGTCACGCTGTCCTGGTCAACCTGACGCTATCAGGTGGTTCTTGGTCCAGTCGGACAGCTCGGTCCAGTGGTCTCAGTGGGTTGGACAGCCACGCTGTCCTGGTCAACTCAACCTGACACTATCAGGTGGTTCTCGGTCTAGTGGTCATGTCGAAGGACATGGACGGATGCCCCATCTGGAAGCATGTGCCAGATCCTTTCAATTGTTTCGGCGCTGGGAATTTGGGAAAGTTTCAGGTATCTTCTGTATATTTTGTCTTCTTGTTTATTTTGTTTGTCCCCCGACAATTACTCCCAACTTCTCCTTTACTAAGGAGGAAGGAATTTCCAGCCTCGGGCCCTGCCCCCACGGCAATATCTCCTCCCCTAGCCCCTCTCTCTGAGGTAGCACCCACTTGGGTCTCTGGGGTATCTTCCCCTCTGACCTCTACCCCTCCTCAGGTACTAGCTGATCTCCCTTGCCAGGCAGATGCCCTGGCCTTGCAGTCTAATCTACCTCATCCCCAAGCTCCAGGTCCCACAGCGCCTTCAAGGCTTTTTCCCCTGAGGGAAATGCCTGCCTCCCCTGCTGGGACAAGGAGAGTGCATGTTCCATTCTACATTTCAGATCTCATCCAAATTAAAGAAAAACTGGGGAGATACTCAGAAGATCCAACTAAGTTTACTGAGGGTTTTAGGGATCTGTTCCTGCAATTTGAACTTTCTTGGTGTGATTTGCATATCCTCTTCTCTACCTGTTGTACCACTGAGGAGAAGAGGAGAATATGGGAACACGCTCAAAAATTTGGGGACAGTTTGGCTAGCAATAATCCCATAAAATATCCCCCAGGAACAGCTGCTGTTCCCACTAGTGACCCAGGATGGAATTATCAAAGGAGTGAGGCTAGAGAAAAGAGAGACCATATGGTAATTTGCCTGTTAGAAGGCCTAAGAACTGCATTTCAAAAGCAAATAAATTTTCAAAAAATTAGGGAGATTACTCAGGGAGAAAAAGAAAACCTTGCCCTTTTCCAAGCCTGGCTAGTAGAAGCTATTAAGAAGTATACAAATTTAGATCCTGATTCTATTGAAGGGACGGCAATAGTTAACATGTATTTCATTAATCAGTCTGCCCCAAATATTAGGAGGAAACTGCAGAAATTGGCCATGGGACCCCAAGCACCTCAGGTCCAATTGCCGGAGATGGCCTTTGGAGTTTTCGACAATAGAGACCTGGTTGCAGCAGAGGAAAGAAAATGCAAGGGAAGAGCTAGAGGCAGAGAACACACTCAATTCTTAGCTGGTACCATGCCCAGGAAAAGACCCAAGGAGCGCCCCTCCAGGGAGCCCCCTTGGAAGCCCATTGGCTTGGGCAGTGGGGAAACCTGCTTTCGATGCCACAAGGAGGGTCACTGGTCTAAGGAGTGCCCCTCTAGGGCGCCCCCCTGGAAGAAGACTCCGGGATCCAGGCCTCTAGGACTGTGCCCAGCATGTAAGCAGGAGGGACATTGGAGGTGTCCCCGAGGCTGGAAAAGTGGTAGAGCCTCCTCCCAGCACCCTGTCCTCCAGTCTTCTCAAGACTCGGAAGGAGGGGAAAGCCTGGGACTTGGCTGTGCTCCCACTTTCTCCACCTCTCTCGCGGAGCCCTGGGCAAAATCGAGGCAGAAGGTAAGGTTACCCACTTTATCACGGCTATGTTCTCTTGCTTTAACTAGTGGCTCTGGCCCCACATGCCGCTCGACCTATCAGGTCATGGGCATCAAGGATCTGTTGTCTGAACACTCCTTCTCTGGCCCTGCCCCCTTGGGAAGGGACCTGATGGTGAAATTGGGAAGCCAATTTTCTATAGTTGAACCTCCCATCTCCCTTCTCCCCCTGCTTAGCAGGCCTCCCCACGTTCCTCCAGAAGTGTGGGAGACGGTCAAGCCAATTGCTTGGGATCAGGGAATTCCCGGGAAAGCTACTCATGCCACCCCAGTCCTTATTCGCCTTAGAGACCCTAATGTGTTTCCCAACCGAGGTCCATATCCAATTAAGCCTGAGGCTTGGGAAGGACTACAACCACTAATTGAAAAATTCCTTAAGCATGAGATCCCACCCCTATTAAAGGAAGTTATACTTTGTTTTGGCTTACCTGGTTCCTTAAGGAGTGACAATGGCCCAGCTTTTATTTCACAGATAACACAGGCTGTGGCAAGGACACTTAAAATCACTTATCACCTCCACTCAGCCTGGAATCCAAAATCCTCAGGTAAAGTAGAGAAGATGAATCATACCCTTCAATGGGTCCTTACTAAGCTGTGCATAGAAACTCAAGAAGATTGGATTAAGAATCTTCCAATTGGCCTTCTCAGAGTGTGTATCATGCCTCGGGAAAATATCAAGCTTAGTCCTTTCGAACTTCTCTATGGGAGGCCCTTTCTAACCTCTGACATCCTCATAGACCCAGAACAGCATTTAATCACCCAATTTGCAACTCAGTTAGGGGCTGTCAGGAATGCTCTAACCGAACATACCAAGAAGTGTCTTCCGAGACCTGAGGACAATGAAAAAGAGTGTCCTGCTACAGTACAACCAGGAGATTGGGTTTATTTAAAATCATGGAAAACCCAAAAGGGAGAACAGCTAGATGTCTGCTGGAAGGGACCTTACCTAGTCATATTCACCACTCCCACAGCAGTAAAACTCGAAGGCCTCCCCAGCTGGACTCATAATTCTAGGATTAAACCAATGTCACCTCTTGCCTTTCCTCCAGAAACTCCAGAATATACTTGTGAGCCCTTGGAGGACCTCAAGCTACTGTTTCGAAAAGACTCCAGCACCCTCCGGGGAAAGGGAGATAAAAGGAGACTCCAAGCCATCAACTTCCAGAAGACTGTCCAGCCCCTGTACCCCTTGAATGGAACCCATCCAGATAGGGACAGCTCTACGCCCCTTTGCCAGCAGGAAGCAATTTCAGAAGCTGAGACCTTCGTCCCTGACCCCAAAAGAATTTGGGTCCTATTTGTTTGAGGGGGAAATGATGAGGGCACAGTCTCTGGGAACCCCTTGAACCCTTGAACTCTCCTTGAATCTTCCCACTCGACCTGGCTTGGCCTGAGGCTATAACCATTAAGCCCAAATGCCTACCTTGCCCAGTCCTCTGTTGTCCAGCTGTTTCCTACCCTTAATCTTGTCTTCCCAACGACCTCCCGCCCTTAATCCTATTTCCCATCCTTAAACCTGATCAAAATATCTGTACCCTAGCTCTGTTACCCTAGCCCTTTATGGTCTGTCATTTCCATATAGCCTTCAGCTATTTCCCCCACCCGGGAGTCTGATCTGATCCCAGTCCTTTCAGGCTCCTCCTTAGACTCCTCCTTAAGTCCTTCCCTAGACCCCTCCTCTGGCCACCCCAGACCACCCCTCAATCCCTCCCACAACCTTTGTGTATATAATCTCCATCTTGCCTCCATGAAGGGGTCAGAACCAATCTAGCTCAGATGGGTCTGGCCCTTTTTCCTTACAGGCGTCGCAAGGGGTGGGATCTCTCGGGGCAGGCTTATTTGGCTAACTCTTAATAAACTTTATCCCTTCCCTTGGCTGAGAAGGCTTGAGTCGAATTCTTTCGGCAGGACCCGGTGTGTCGGTACTTTGGGGTGTCGAGCACCTCTCACCCCAAACCCTCATCAGTACCAACACACCGGGTCCTGCCGAAAGAATTCGACTCAAGCTTTCTCAGCCAAGGGAAAAGATAAAGTTTATTAAGAGTTAGCCAAATAGGCCTGCCCCAAGAGATCACACCCCTTGCGATGCCTGTAAGGAAAGCGGGCCAGACCAATCTGAGCTAGATTGGACCTGACCACCTTCATGGAGACAAGATGGAGATTATATACACAAAGGTTGTGAAAGGGATTGAGGGGTGGTCTGGGGTGACCAGAAGAGGGGTCTAGGGAGGGACTTAAGGATGAGGTCAGACTCCAGGGTGGGAGAAATAGCTGAAGGCTATATGGAAATGACAGACCATAAAGGGCTAGGGTATAGATATTTTGATCAGGATTAAGGATGGGAAACAGGATTAAGGGTGGGAAACAGCTGGACAATAGAGGACTGGGCAAGGCAGGCATTTGGGCTTAATGGTTATAGCCTCAGGCCAAAGCCAGGTTGAGTGGGAAGATTCAAGGAGAGTTCAAGGGTTCAAGGGGTTCCCAGAGACTGTGCCCTCATCAGTATGGAATAAAAAGACTTAGAGGGGTTGCTTAGACAATGGAGGGAGTGCCCATACATGTGAGATCTTAAACTTGTCTCCATCTCAAGCAAGAATAACTGCCCTGGAGGCCCGACAGCTGTTGTATGTTATAGGTTTCCTGTTCTCCATTCGTGGTGTGAGAAACTGTCATATGACTCAGGAAATCTCCAGTTGTATAAGCTGAAACTGCTTGGCCTGACCCTGCAACTTAATATACTTCCTACCGAGGCTATGTGACCAGGGATGTGCTCGGGCACACTGCCTCATTGCAACACAAAAGTAGACGAAGTGTGCCTATCTCATCCTCGCTGCCCCTCCCCCAACACCTCCCTCCCCGAGGTTTGAAACACAGCTACCTTGTGACTAGGCGAATCAGGACGGAATATTACCTGCACCCTTCCCTGCTTTCTTTACAGAAGAGTAAACGGAAGCCTTTGAGGACAGGATCAAAGTCATTAACTACCGCTGAGCCCTGAAGGGTAACTTTGACCCAAATGCTGAATGACCTGCTCTGACTTCAATGATGCAATTTGAAATCAGAATTCTATCTGAACTCAATCTTTTTTTTTTTTAAGAGTTCCCCTTCAAATGTTGAGGAAGCCTGCTTTGGCTCGCTTACCTTCTAAATAAGACAAGACTTTGCTTTGCTCTATATTTCTTCAAGAAATATGAATGGCCTTACTTTAGGTTTGCCTGCAGTTTAGATGGTTATTGATTTCTTATTTTGTTTTGTTCCCCCACCCCCAGCTATTTGTAACTGAAGAATGGAGAGAGCTTTTTATAATTCTCTCTAGCTTTTAGGGCAGTTAAATAATATAACTGTACCTGGGTAATAAAAGCCTTCTTTTCAGGAAGCTAAGCTAAAGAAACTGATCGGGTTCAAATGATAGCCCCAGGTGTGTTACGACATCATCAGGACCTGCTTTAGTACTCTAATAACCCAGGGGTTGTTATTAATATAGTAATTACTACTAATGAACACACCTTGAATTTATAAAGGACCTTTTTTCCCCCAAGAAGCTACAGGTGCTCGCTATTTGTGCTTTTTAATTAGCCACTTAAAATCCTAGAAAGGTACATAACAAGTAGTTGTTATTACTGCCTCCCCCCCCCCAAAAAAAAACCCCAACCCTGTACAAATAGGTGAATTCAAAAGTATAGAGAAAGTCATTGACTCAGGCAAGGTTACAGTGATAATCAGCAGTGGAAGCAGATTAGAAATTGGGTTTTCATAAGTCCTGGTTCTTCTATGCTTTAAATCAGATTATATGGACCTGGATTCTGCCTCTTGATGCCCCCTGGCTTTAATGGCATCAAAGATACTAGAATTCAGAGGTGGGGAATCTGAGGCCTAGAGGCCACATGTGGCCTTCTAGGTCCTTGTGTGTGGCCTTTTGACTGAATCCAAGTTTTACAGAACAAATCCTGTTATTAAGGAAGTTTGTTCTGTGAAGTTCAGATTCAGCCAAAGAGCCACAGTTGAGGACCTAGAAAGCCACATGTGTCCTCAAGGCTGAAGGTTCCCCACTCCTGTTAGATCCTCCTTTCACCCCTCCCCCTTTGTCTGTGTGGCCAGCGCTGAGGGTGGGGTAGCAAAATTAGCCTGGGAGTTCAATAGTAGTCATATAGAAATAAAGATCACTCAGACAAAAACAAAACAAAAAGCAAGAACAAGCAAAACATCTTTGATCTGAAACAATCATATTTGCTTCATGGGTGGCCCTAAATCCCAGGATAGCTAGCCAGACTTTTTAACACTTTCCTAAACTCTGCAAAAGAAGGTTCGAGTTTATGGATCATTTTAGATCAGGGCTTCTCAACCTTTTCTGTGTATCATGGATGTCTCTGGTAGTCTGGTGAAATTTATGGACCCTTTCTCAGAATGTTTTTGAATGCATAAATTAAATACGTGGGATTACAAAGGAAGTCAATTATATTGAAATAGTTAACCCGATATTCCTAAACAAATATATGAACTCCAAATTAAGAACCCTTGGATTAGAGCCTAATTCAATCAACTCTCAGCAAGATTTTCCTAATTTGGGATTAAGTCTAGCCATTTGGAAGCTTCATTTATTAGGATATCATTCAAATGCACAACTTCTTAAGAGCTTTGTTGAGACTGATTCCCAAACTTCCAAGAAACAGTATCTTCTACCCCTTAAGGCCATTCTTCTTCCATATATTCCTAGAGTATAAAAAGTGGAATTGGTCTGCCCCCTTAAATTCTTTCCCTCTACATTCGTACTTTTCCATTTCCCAAGTGGCATATGACCAAAGACATAATAGGGTGGGGTGGGTGACCTGAGCTTTGCCTCAGGCTACTGAATTTAGAGAGCCTTGATAATGCTTGTAGTCCCTTCAACATCTACAATTTAGTATCTAGTTATTAAAGATAGTTGATTAAAATAGGAAGCTATCACTCTCTCCTACCTTCCCTTTCTTCCTCATTTCTCCTCCATGCCATGCCCTTGCCAGCAACAACCTGGAATTGGTGCCCTGGGGTCTGAATCTACTCCCCAAACCACAGTGTCAGTAAATGTCAGTTGCCCCAAGCACAGTTTTTACCACTTTTCCCAGGTACAAAAACGACTAGTTACGGCTCTTCATATAGTTACCTTAAGTTTTCTCCTGAATCTTTTTCTCATTTTTTATGTATAAGTTGTCTCACCTATTAGAATGTGCTCTCTTTAAGGACAAGGACTGTTTTCCCTTTTTATTTGTATCTCAGGTATTTAGCCAAGTGCCTGGCACATAGTAAGAATTTAGTAAGTACTTGTTAATTGATTAGCTGAGACTATGGGTTAGTTTCTAACTATAGGTTAGTTTCTCTGGCTTGTGACATCTAGGGTTTGTGTGAGACAGATTACAGATTTTCTCCAGAGGAATGAAAGATAACTTAAAAAATCTCTGAAAATTACTTAAGATTTCCGCTAGGACATTAAATAATTCCCCAGTAGCTAAACCAGCTAGTACCCCTCCAAAACTAGGGATGGAATTGCTCGTTGACATCATCTGGCTCCAGGATGCATTTACAATATATTTTGATTTGGAAAATGTTTACAAGTACTTTTAGTTTAGCTTAAACTATCCTATTTACATAGGTAGTTTTAGTCTTGTTTCACCATATGAAAGCTAGGCACAGAGATAGACAAGGGTCTTTAGCCCTTTTTCTAAGTTCCTAAGATACCAGGTTGTTGTGCTTACCAGCACTTATTTGCCTCATTAGCTAATTACTTCGATGAGTATTTAACCCAAGTTCCAGCTCTACTAAAGGCTACTTACTAGCTGAAATCAATACATCTTCAATTAGACATCTGGTGTTAACTTCCTGTAACTATCTACTATCTGTGCTGCCTTGCTTTAACTCCATCAAAGATGTTTGCTTTTTCTCCACTTAGTTGCTACTTTGCTCTTCAGTGGAAGCAAAAGAAGATGAGATCCACTCTGCTTATTTATAGAAGAGATGAACACGGAGAACAGGAAACCCACTGGAATAGGATAAATTACAGTGGTATGTTCTGCATGACACTGCAGAAAAAGCACTGGATTTGGAGTTGGGTATAAATCATAATTCTGTATTTACTAGCTGTGTGACCTCAAACAAGCTACAACATCTCTGGACTTCAGATCCCTTATCTGGAATATTATGAGGGTTGAACTAAATGGCTTCTGAAGTCTCTCCTACCTCTGAATATGTGATCTTATGTTACCCTGAAGTAGTTCATAAGCAGCAGTATGCAGGAGCCAGCTCCTACTGGCTTTCAAGAGCCAAGTGATAAATTTTCAGTCTGAGCATTTATATGTCAGAAATTGACAAATGCTACAAATCAAGGCTTGATTTATTGTTTTGTTGATTATCTAGACTTAGGAACATGGTAGAAAAAATTGTTAATAATGCAGATTAAATTTATAAGTGTATCTATACATTTTTTTAGATATCTGGTTGTTAAATGATTACCCCCCCAACCCATTTATAAGCCATATTCAGACAACTGTATCTGCTTATATGAAGTAACCTGTAATAATGTAATAATCGTGAAAGTTTAGGATGTTTTAAAGAGAAGAATAAAGCTATTGGCTCTTCCAGTTTCAGCTATTTAGCTCTACACTAATAATGAGTTCAGTCTCAGGAGTCAAATTACCTCTCCAAAGAAGGCCAAGGAAATTTTCAAGATGACAGGCCAAGGAAGACAGATCATTGCTACACAGTTCCTCCTTCCCCATTCCATCTAGCTCTCCAAGACCTCACCACCCTTCTCCTTCTCCTTAGGGGAAAAGCAGAGAAAATGCAAGTTACCTTCAGATAGCTAGTAAATGCCCAATTGCCTTATGGGTCAATTCAACCTTGAAAAGATGCTCGTGAGTAAAAAGAGACTTCATCATTTGATTTTCTCTATGTTTCAGACCCAAGGAACCAAGAATCATGAAGATACCAAGTAGCTAACTACTGAGAATATGGAACAATGTGTCTTATTCCTTAAACTGTCTTCAGCATTATTTTGAGTGATCTGGGAATAAAATTTGCCCAGAGGAATAAGCACCGTCATTTAAGACACCTCCATTCATTTTCTAGCAGATGTAAAAAGGAAAAATGAAATATAAATTGTCTGTTAATGCTTCCCTAGTTACCCTCTTCTATTTATATATCCATTTCTAACTCTTTTTCTAGGCATTAATGCTTTTGGGGGAGGCTACAATAAGGAGAAACTTAAACAGCTAGAGATGTGATCAATAGCTGTTAAATGAAAAAAAATTAGTTTTGGTTTTAAGGGGTCTTTTCTATTTCTGTTGACTGACCTTTAAAACTTATGCAGCAGCTGAAAATAAAAGCAATTGGGGAAATCCTGGCATTTGCATTTAACATCAGTCACTGAAGTTTCAAGAGATAAACAATTGGCAGAAATGCATTCTTATTATACATAATATTCCTTCCTATATTCCCTCAGAGTCATTTGCAGTCAAACCAGAACATACGATTGTATACTGATATGTTTCACCAAATAGGTAAGTCATTATTTAAGTAGGTCCAGTAAGAAATGCGAGAAAACTAAATGGAAGCAGATATGCAGGGAAAGGTGACCTTTACTGGTCCAACAGTTTTCTTTGCTCTAAGGGTGCTTAGAGGAACCCTGCCAAGTTTGTTAGGCCTTAGCAATTCACTATACCACTAAAGCAATTCCTTTTCATAGGCTCTATCTTAAATATAACAACATTTATTTTGCTTAACCAGTGTTTGCTGCAATTCCAAATGCTTTGAATAAAGTTTAACATTGCAGCTCATTCTTCAAGGGCATAAGTAAAAGTGATAAAACAGAAGTAATGCTGTTTGAGAAGGAGCTGCTGAGTTGGAGAGGTCCAGAGAGCAGCGTAAATGGTAAGTCCATGCCATATAATGAGCATTGAAGGAACAAGGGATTTTTTAGCTTGGAGAAGAGTCGGCCCTAGGGAATATAATTGTCTCCAAGTACTTAAAGGCTATCTCGTATAAAAAGGATTAGGCTTGTTTCTATTTGGCCCTAAGATGAAGATTTAGAAACCATGAGTAGAAGTCTCACAAAAGGCAAATAAAGACTTGATATCAACAAAAACTTCCTGACAATTTGAGCTAAGCAAAAAGAGGTTGGGCTGCTTGGGATGAGGGGGGAGGGGCAGGAAACCGAGAGTATGTTCCCCTTCACTGGAACCAAAGGCTAGACAACCACTTGATTGGTGTTCTGTAGAAGTCTTTTTTTTTAATATGGGTTAGACTAGAAGGCCACTGAGATCTATTCTAAATATAAAATGTTGTGATTCTATCTTTTCCTAGCTCCCTAGTTTTTAAATTTCTGAATTACAAAAGCTATTAACCTTAATAATGTGTCAGTTCTTACTCGTGGAATTTTTTTTAAGCCAAGCACTCATCACTAGTGCTGTGATTAGCACAGGACCATGCACATAATCAGTATTTAATACGTGTTTCTTGGCTGCCCCTGTCAGATGACTGTTGAGCTGATACTTGAATGTAGCAGAATTAGATAGCACCAAAGAAAGCAGGACTAGAAATGATCTAGTCAATTTTTTTTTCAGGTCTCCGGCCTCTTGAAGAAACTAAGAACAATATAGTTACCAGCCTATAACAGCCAATGAAAATTAAAAATGGAAGTTACATAGAGGGTATCTGTTTAGTTCATTCCAGTTCAATAAATATTTATTGAGTCTTTACTCTCTTCAAGGCAAAGTGCAAGGCGATGGAGATACAAGATTCAAATGAAAGATTCCCTGTCCTCAAGCAAACTTGCTGTCTATTTGTTACTCCTCCATAGGGAGAAGTACTGGACCCATGATTTCACTGGTATATAGAATCCAAATGAACAAACACCCTCTACCAAATTCAGATTGACACCTGCGTGGTAATTTCTAGTTGTCTACCTGTATGTGCTGGCAAATGTTGTTTAATAATGAGATCTCTAAAAAAAAAATACAAATGGAATACTTAAGTTTGATCTGCATTATTAACATTTTCTCTATCACTTTCTTAAGTCTGGACAATCAACAAGATAATAAATCGAGCCCTGTTTTGTAGTTTGGGTTGATTTCTAAGGTGTAAATACTCATAATTGAAATTTAACGATCAGCTCTGCTGAACATCAGACCTGGCTCCAGCATATCCCTGGTTGCCTAGAATGCTTAAGAGGTTAAGTAACTCTCCCAGGGCCACAAACCAGTATGTGTCAGTGGTGGGACTTGAACCTTTAGATGTTCCTGACTCTAAGGCTAGCTCTTTCTAACTGCTGTACTATTCTGCCTCCCATTATTCCATAAGAGTATAGTGCTAGAGAAGAAAAGATCATTGATCTTCTCCATTCTAGGTCTTTTAGCCCCATGCCCATTATTTTACAGATGAAGGAACTAAGGACTAGAGAGGCTGTGACTTACCCAAGATCATAGAAGTAATTAGTAGCAGAGTCTGGATTTGACCCTGGTTCCCCTGACTCCAAATCCAGCACATTTTTTAACTGCAATACCTTGTCTCCCACCATAATTCCATAGTGCTCCCTGACTACTAGTTTGCTCCTTCAAATCCTTTCCTGGTAGATCAGACCTGGTGCTTTGTTCCTCTTTAGTTGTGTTCCATGGAATGTATGTGATTTGTAATAATGGACTATGGGTTTCCATGTACTTGCTGGTTGTCATTGAATCATCTATCAGTCAATTATCCAACATTTATTAACACCTCCTTTGTGCCAGGTACAAAATGCCAGCTAAGTGCTGGATCAAAGCCATAAGCCATCATGTTTCAGATCCAGGCTGCTGCTCTGCTCTCTATTGTCAATGTCAAAACCTATGGATTTCTCATAATCTAGTCCCTGTTTGGGGGAACCTCATATTTCCCAGAGTCCTTTCTTGGGACACAACAATTGTACACTGACTTTCTTTCCACTTCCCTCTGAATGACATTTATAATGGGTGGTCCTGATTCATACCTGTCAGTTTGGGTTAGGTGTTGGAATGAAATGAGACAATGACAAACCATTCAGCAGTTAATAAAAAGAAATTCTCTTAACCATACCATAGAAAAAAATATTCAACAAGTATATTACAGCAATTAATTTGTGTAGATAGAACATCCACCCCACCCCCTCCTCCATAAGATTTTTTAAAATTAATTTTATTATCATTTTTTCAAATTCTAAACTTGAGCACCAGAAGAAAAGGATGATGATTTTCATATAGATAGCAGAAAACAAAAATAATTTTATATGTAATGGGGGGAGGTTCTGGTGCATGCTCAGAGTGCCCCTCTCCACATGGAAGAGTCTAGGGAACTTGCTTCTGGGAATGTTCTACTTCATCAAAGTTTCTCTGAAGATATGATTGATCAGTGTTTTAATCACAGTTCTTAAGTCTTTCTAAGTTTCTTTTCTTTACAATGTTGTTGTCCTATAAATTGTTCCCTTGGTTCTGTTTATTTCATACTTTGTCAGCTCATACTACCCAGGACTCTCTGAAATCATCTTTCCACATTTATTACATGATAATAATACCCCATTGCATCTCTATACCACAATTTGGATCTCAGACTGAGAGACACCCAGGGGTAAGCTACAAGGAAGGGAGCAACCCCAGAACAAGTTCAGTTAAAGCATCTGAGGGGAAAAAATGTCCTGGCCCCAAGACCAAAAGTATTTAGAAGAATGAAACAAGAAAAGAAGAAAGAATGGCTAATAAAATTGGTGCCTTAGATCAGACTATGGAAAATCTCATCCAAGAACCAAATGTTTTAGAAAATTAGAATGAGTCAAACAAAACAACAATTTAATGAAACAATAACAAAATATTAAAACAAAATCATAAAATAGTAAAGAATATAATATAAAAAATTGACGTGGAAAACAGGCCAAGGAGAGAATTATCAGATTACCTTTAAAATCATTACCCACCCACCCTCCAAAGAAAACCTAGACACTAGATTTCAATAAGTTATAAATGAAAATTGCCCAGAACTCAGAATCAGAGGTCAAAGTAAAAATAGAAAGGAATGATCAATCACCTTCAGAAAGAAATCCCAAGGCAAAAACACTCAGGAACATTATAGCCAAAATTCAAAGTTTTTAGGTCAAATTTAAAAAAATGCTAAATGCAGCTAAAAAGAAAGGGTTCAACTATCAAGGAACTAAGGTATGAATTACACAATATTCTGCAACTATCACTAAAAAGAGGAGTAGAAACTGGAATCTGATATTCCAAAAGTCAACAGATTACAACCCCACAACCAAGAATAACCTATTTAACAAAACTAAGTATAATTCCAGAGTGGCCAGAGGTGAAGGGTAGTGCAGAATGGACCTTTGATGAAAGTATTTCTAAACTGTTGTTTGTCCTTCCTTTTCAAAGCAGATTAATGACATCACAGGGTGATGTCTTGATGATCAAGTGAATTGGATTTAAATGAGGCAGAGTTGCACAAAGTTATCAGCCTCACTCTCTTTCCAGAATCATCAACTACTGCAGATGGCCCAAGATGAAGAGGATGACCTTGGTATCTTCAATGTCTAACCAAGCTCTAAGTGCTCCACAGCACCTGCTTCAGCCACCCTCATGGCTGTTGGAACAAATTGTTCTCATTCACCCATTCTGCCAGGGGAAGACTTCACATGCTTGGACAGACATCCCCATAACTCTCTGATGGGTTTGAAGCCTGCCAGTTGCCCTCATTTCTAAGCAATCCTGGTGAAAAGGCCAGAACCAAGTAGATTTTTTGAAATGGAAACAACAGGAGCCAAGAGAAACATAGAAAGGTATACACATTTGTTTAACTGACACAGAAGATGTGGAGATGTATTACCTACATTCTAATGGGGGACAAGAAATATATTTTTCTCAGAATCCTAAAATCTGTAAGGATCATAGAGAAAGGACAGAGGCTCTATGGGTGGTATTTTCTCTTCTAGTGGTTTCAGGGAAGGATCAAGCAAAGGGGAGAGAAAGCTACCTAATCCTAATAAGAATAGATGTCAGAACAGTGTGGTTTAGTGAATAAAGCACTTATTTCACAAATGGTATTTGTAGTCCACTTTAATGTCCCATAACATTTATACATTTGTACATGCAGTAATTATAAAAATGAAAAAGAAACCTAATACTTAAAAGATTGTGAGGGCAGGGCCTAGATGGCAGCTAGAAAGCAGGGACTTGCTTAAGCTCTCCCCCAAATCCCACCAAACACCTGTAAAAAATGGCTCTGAACAAATACTAGAGCTGTGGAACCCATGAAATAGCAGAGGGAAACAGGTCTTCAGTCCAGGAGAGCCTGGATGGCCGCTGGGAAGGGTCTATCACATGGTGCTGGGAGTAGAGCGCAGCCCAGCATGGGCTGCCCCAGAACAGACCAGACCTGGAGTCTGCCAGCTAGAACAGACCTTAGGGCCATGAATCATTGAGCTGTGGCAGTTACCAGACTTCTCAACACACAAACACCATAGAACAGGTTAGTAGGAAACTGCAGGATCGAGGTGAGAGGGGTCCAGCCCCATCTCTGGGGGTGACACAAGTGGTGCAGTGGTGGTGGTGGCAGCAGCAGGAAGCTCCTGAGGCTGGCTCCAGAGCTCCAGTATCAGCTGCTTCCCCAGTCCCTGGCTCACAAGGTGGGAGGAATCTAGCAGCAGATCAGAGCAGGAATGCAAGGAGTGCTTTGTGGACACAGAGGCAGGTTCTCTTGCTGTGCCCTACTTAGATCTGGATTGCGGTCCTGGTTGGTGGTTCTTGGGGGAGGAGGAGTACTGCTGTGACAGAGCCTGTGGTGATGGTACAGTAGAAGTAGCTCTGAAAACAGCAGTGCTTGGACCCTAAAGCTTGGGACAAAGTACTCTCTACTCTACAAGCAGTCATATCCTGACAAAAAGATCAAGGGTCAAGTAGTTGGCTGGGAACATGGCCAGGCAGCAAAAACAAACTCAGACTCAAACTCAAACTCTAGATTCCTTTTTTGGTGACAAAGAAGATCTAAACATACAGCCAGAAGAAGTCAACAAAGTCAAAGAGCCTACATCAAAAGCCTCTAAGAAAGATATGAATTGGTCCCAGGCCATGGAAGAGCTCAAAAAGGATTTGGAAAAGCAAGTAAGAGAAGTAGAGGAAAAATTGGGAAGAGAAATGAGAATGATGCAGAAAACCATGAAAAACAAGTCAACTTGCTAAAGGAGACCCCAAAAAATACTGAAGAAAATAACACCTTAAAGAATAGACTAACCCAAGTGTCAAAAGATCTCCAAAGAGCCAATGAGGAGAAGAATGCCTTGAAAGGCAGAATTAGCCAAATGGAAAAGGAGGTCCAAAAGACCATTGAAGAAAATACTACCTTAAAAACCAGATTGGAGCAAGTGGAAGCTAGTGACTTTATGAGAAACCAAGATATTATAAAACAGAACTAAAGGAATGAAAAAAATGGAAGACATGTAAAATATCTCATTGGAAAAACCACTGACCCGGAGAATAGATCCAGGAGAGATAATTTAAAAATTATTGGACTACCTGAAAGCCATGACCAAAAAAAGAGCCTAGACATCATCTTTCAAGAAATTATCAAGGAAAACTGCCCTTATATCCTAGAACCAGAGGGCGAAATAGAAATTGAAAGAATCTACTCATCACCTCTTGAAAAAGATCCCAAAAAGAAAACTCCTAGGAATATTGTTGCCAAATTCCAGAGTTTCCAGCTCAAGGAGAAAATACTGCAAGCAGCCAGAAAGAAACAATTTGAATATTGTGGAAGCATAATCAGGATAACACAAGATCTAGCAGCTTCTACATTAAGGGATCAAAGGCCTTGGAATATGTTATTCCAGAGATCAAAGGAGCTAGGATTGAAACCAAGAATCACCTACCCAGCAAAACTGAGTATAATGCTCCAAGGCAAAATATAGATTTTTAATAAAACAGAGGATTTTCAGGCTTTCTCAGTGAAAAGACCAGAGCTGAATAGAAAATTTGACTTTCAAATACAAGAATCAAGAGAAACATGAACAGGTAAACAAGAAAGAGAATTCATATGGGACTTACTAAAGTTGAACTGTTTTGTTTACATTCCTACATGGAAAGATGGTGTGTGTAATTCATGAGACCTCAGTATTAGGGTAGCTGAAGGGAATATATATATATATTATACATATATATATATATATCTATATATATACATATATAGATATATATATATATAGAGAGAGAGAGAGAGAGAGACAGAGCACAGGGTGAGTTCAATATGAATGGATAGATGATATCTAAAAATTAAAATAAAACTAAGGAGTGAGAGAGGAATATATTGAGAGAGGGAGAAAGGCAAATATAGAATGCAGTAAATAATTATCTCACATAAAAGTGGCAAGAAAAAGCAGTTCTGTTGGAAGCGAAAAGGGGGCAGGTGAGGGGTAATGAGTGAATCTTACTCTCATTGGATTTGACTTTAGGAGGGAATAACATACACACTCAGTTGGGTATCTTACTCCACAATAAAGTAAGGGGAAGGGGATAAAAAAGGGGGGATGATAGAAGGGAGGGCAGATGGAGGGAGGAGGTAATCAAAAGCAAACACTTTCAAAAAGGGACAGTGTCAAGGGAGAAAACTGAATAAAGGAGGACAGGATAGCATGGAAGGAAATATACTTAGCCATTCACAACATGAGTATTGTAGAAGTGTTTTACATAATGATACATGTGTAATCTCTTGCCTTCATAGGGAGGGTGAGTGGGAAGGGAAGAGGGGAGAGAATTTGGAACTCAAAGTTTTAAAGGCAGATGCTTAAAAAAAAATTAAAAAAATTTTTGCATGCAGCTGGGAAAAAAAGATATATAGGAAATGGGGCATAGAAATCTATCCTGCCCTACAAGAAAATAAGGGGAAAAGGGATGGGGGTGGGGTGGGGAAGGGGGTGAAAGAGGGGAGGGCTGACAGGGGAATGAGGCAATCAGAATATATGCCATTTTGGAGGCGGGGAGGGTAGAAATGGGGAGAAAATTTGCAACAAAATCTTGTGGAAATCAGTGTTGAAAACTAAAATATTAAATAAAAATGATTAAAAAAATAAAAAAGATTGTAAATGAAACTGCAAACATATTATGTATAACTTGCTATTCCTCTTAAATATATAATAAAGTTATTAAGTAAACTAAAAAAAAGAAAAAGGAAGAGATAGGAAACTATATGGGGAAGAAAGAAGAGGAAATCATTATTATACAATAAAGGTGTATAAGATGAAATGAGTTTAATCAGGGAGGAAAGTAAAGGGAATAGGTATTCCTTGAATCGAACCTCAATTTCATCTGAGTCAGATAAAGGAAACTCAATTACACATACACACACACACACACACACACACACACACACACACATACACACATACACCTTGATAAAGAAATAGATTAAACTCAAAAGAGAAATAGGAGGAGACAGGAACAAGAGAAGACTAGAGAAAGGTTTAAGAGGGAGAACAAAAGTAAATTAAAATGTCAGAGTGAGGGGGCAGCTAGGTGGCGCAGTGAGTAGAGCACCGGCCCTGGAGTCAGGAGGATCTGAGTTCAAATCCGGCCTCAGACACTTGACACTTGTACTAGCTGTGTGACCTTGGGCAAGTCATTTAACCCCAATTGCCCTGCCAAAAAGCAAAAAAACAAAACAAAAAAAAATGTCAGAGTGAGAATATGAAGGAGGGATCAAATGGAAAAAAGGGGAATAAAACCCTAGGATTGGGTATAAGGCAAAGATAAAAGTTACAACAGAGAGAGAACAGGTCATTTTATTTATAGATTGTGTCAGGCAAACATCCTCTCTTTTACCACCCTCTCCATTTCAGTAAAGAGGTGAGAGAATAAAGTTAGGAAAAAGTTCAAGAAGACAGGATGGAGGGAAATATACAATCAAAAAGCATACCACAGATGAGAATGGGATGAACATGCTGATAAAATGGAAGAGGATTAAAGAATAGATTAGAAAACAGATTCCAATAATACATTGCTTATAAGAAATGCATATGAAACATAAAAAAATCACATGGAATTAAACAGAGGAGTTGAAGAAATACCTATTATGCTTCGGTTAAATTAAAAATAAGGCATATTTAGCAACCAGGATTTCAGATAGGGCAAATATTAACATGATAAAAAGATTAGCAGGGGAGTTGCATTTTGCTGAGAGGCACAATAAACAACAAATCAAATCAACACTAAAAAATTGCACCAAATTGCATTGAATCTAAATACTTAAAAATATAAATAGTTTAAAAATACTTAACCAAATAGGAAATAGAAATAGCAAAACAATAATGTATCTCAATGTACTCCTTTTAAACCTAGACAAAACCAAAAGATAAACAAGAAAGAAATTAAAGATCTGAGTAGAACTTTTAAAAGATTAGAGATAATTGATTCTAGCAATTACTGAATGGAATAGAAAAACATTTACATACTTCAAAACTGAATATAGCTCTTTACAAAAACTAACAATTGGAGCATAAAGTCTCATAAAAACGTAAAAAAGCAGACACATTGAAGATATAATTTCTTTATCTCAGTGCAATAAAAATTATATCCAAAAAGGGGCACTTGAAGAATTGTTAAAAGTTAGAACCTAAACAACATAATTCCAAAAAATATATGTAGAAACAATTTCATCAAAAATGACAATAATGAAATATTATATCAAAACTTATGGGATGTAGCTAAACCAGTTCTTAGGGGAAAATTTGTATCTCTAAATTAAAGAATTTACTTTCATCAATAAAAGAGAGAAAGGACAAATCAAAGAATACGGCATGCAACTAAAAAAAATCTTGAATAGCAACAAAGCAAAAAAAAATTAAGCAAGAAAGTAGAAATTCTGAAAATTATTGAAACAATCAATAAAATTGAAACAAAAAAAACCATTGAAATGATGGATTAGAAGCTTTTTTGGAAAAAAAAAACTAATAAAATATATAGATAGCTATTCTGATTTTTAAAAGACCCAGAAATGTAATTGTTCATATCAAAAATAAAAAAGAGAATTCACAAAAATTGAAAAGGAAATTTTTAAAAATTAGAAATCATTTTTCCTAATTATATGCCAACACAATTGATAATTTAGAGGAAATGAAGGTTTACAGAACTATAAAATACCCAGATTACAAAATGGAGAAATAGACATTTAAGCAAATCTTTGTAAGAAAAAACTGAACAAACCATAAATGAACTCCCAAAGGGAAAAAAGAAACTCCAGGACTAGGTGTATCTAACATTTAAAGAACAATTAATTCCAAATTGCAAAATAAGAAAAAAGGCATCCTTCCAAGACCTTTCCATGATACAAATTGTCAAGATATTAGGAGACACCCTGTTTTCCAGAACTAAAGCTCAGCAAGCAAGCTGTGCCCTGAACTTGGCATAACAAAAATCCTTTACACTCACCCTCTGGATGATCTCAGCTCCAGCAACATCCCAGAATTGTTTCAAACCAGCATCAGGTGGTGTCTGCGCTTGGACAAGCACCTGTAGTACCCATGTTCCAGTCATGAAGTCCTGCTATGACTTGTTACATTGTTGCTGTTACCCCTCCTCATCAGGGCTACATCTCCCTACACTGCCTTGGCACCTTCCCTATGGGTGGGGCTCCAGCACATGAGTCTTTGCTTGCTTTGTGGTTTTCCTCACTTTGAAATTAAACTTCTGTTTGATTTCTGACTCTCATCTCCAGCCTAATTTGTTTGGCTCCAGCTACCCACAGATTGGAAACTGGTTCCAGTCTAGTTGACAAAATATAATCTTGATACCGAAACCAGTAAAAGATCAAACTATAAAAAAGAAAAAAAAAACATAAATCAATATCCCTAATGAGCACTGGTACAAAAATTTAAATATTAGTAAATAGACTACAACAAAATATTAGAAAGATTATACATTATGACAAGGTTTGATTTGTACCAGAAATTCAAGATTGGTTCAATATAAGGAAGACTATAAATATAATGCTAGTAACAAATAATAAAAATCAATATATGCTGGAATGACTTCCTACAAAATCCAACACTTATTTCTGTTAAAAAATAAAAACAAACAAACTAGAAAACATAGGAACAAATTACCCTTTCCTTAACATAGCAAATAATATCTATCTAAATGCAAGAGCAAACATCATATGTAATGGAGAAAAGTTAAACCTCTTCCTAATAAAATCTGGGGTAAAACAAGAAGGACCACTAGGAGATGTAGTGGATGGAATGCCCAGCCTGGAGTCAGAAAGACGTCTTCCTGCATTCAAATCCAGCCTCAGACACTTACTAGCTATGTGACTCTGGGCAAGTCACTTTACCCTGTTTGCCTCAGTTTCCTCATCTGTAAAGTGAGCTGGAGAAGGAAATGGCAAATTACTCCAATATCTTTGCCAAGAAGACCCCAAAAGGGGTCACAAAGAGTTGAACATGGCTGAAAAAACAATTAAACAACAAGTAAGAGAGGAACAATGTGGATTAATGAATAGTGAGCTAGCCTCTTAGCCAGGAAAATTTCATCTCAAATCAAATTACTTACCCTTTCATTGCTCTAGGCAATTCTTTAAAACAATGACCTGCTTTGGTAGGGGGAGTTTCCTTACCTTGGAGTTCCTTCTGTCATTAAAATCACAGGTCCTAGCTCTTATCCCTCTTTTTAGAGCTGGAATTCTTGACCTTTTTCTTTTTGTAATATCATGGAACCCTTTGGCAGGAACCCTCCCCAGAACAATAGTTTTAGATATGTAATCCTGGTCCCAACAGATAATTGAAAGAAATGTTCATTTTAAGTTAGAAGTTAGTGAAAATAAAGAAGTAATTTTTTTTTCATACAAGTTCATGGATCTCCTGAATCTATACATAGTCCATGCCCCCAGGTTAGGAATCCATGCTGTATTAGATAAAATGCAACCAACAGGCTTGACTGAGTTGGAATAATGACATATTTAGAATTCTACTTTAGGTATACTTTAGCAGCTTGGTAGAAGATGGATTGGAAAGGGGAGACTGTAAAGGCAAGGAGTTCAATTAGGAGTTTAGTATAGTAGTCTAGACAGATGGTGATGAGTGCTTGGCACATGGGAGGTGCTTAGTAAATGCTAGTTAGCTGACTGACTAACTAGGATGGTGGCTCTGTGACAATAGAGAAGGGGACAAATGAAAGAGGTATAACTGACACTTGACCACTAATTGGACGTGTAGGGTGAAAGAGAATGAGGAATTAAGGATGACTCCAAGAGTAGAAACACTAGTGACTAGTAGGATGGTGGTGCCCACAAAAGAAATAAAGTTCAGAAGAGGAGGATTTGGGGCACTAAAAATAATCTGTTCTCTTTTGGATGTGTTAAAGTTTGATTGTAGTTTCATGGTCTTGACCTACCTAGGTCATCAAGAATAATACTTTGGAATTATGTTCTTATTAATCATCCCTTTCTAGTTAACTCCACCCTCCAACTAAGGGAAAGAAAAAGGGACATGACTATATAAAGTTTTGGAATTCTCAAGTTGAAAATAGGAACAGCTCTGTACCAGAAGTGCTGGACAATTTAAGAAGGATCAGGATGTGTTCCCAATGTTGATGTTAGACATTGTGGGGAATGTAGCAGGAACTTCAATGTGTGGATTGTCAATAGGAGAGTCAGTGCTGAGAGTCAGCTCAATTAGAGTATGTTTGTTAGAATCAGTGGGTTTGTTTATGAGTTGTTTCATCAGAACCTGCATCAATGAAGCAGTGTCAGAGTTGTTTTGAGACATGCAGGATGTATTCATGAAAAGAGGTGGGGAGGGGAGGGGGATTTATGAATTAGTATTGAGGCATTGAAGCCCCAGTAGGGTGTGAAATATTATCAGTATCTATTAAGGCTGTGAGGATGTGGATAAGGATGCATTTATTCAAAAGCTTGGCTTGCGTTCTTTTTAGCACCCTTCCTTTCTCCATGCAACAATGCTGTTGGAGAATGGTGATATGGAGCCCTGTATCACATAGCATATCTGAATAACAAGCTTCTGGGCTCCCTGTGCTTTCTACAAAGAAAAGGCAAGTTTCCAAAGGAGTCAAGATCTAGAGACTAGGTATGAGAGACAGTCATATGACAATTATAATATAAGAAATACAAACATCTCAAAAAACCAATGAAACACCTCAAAGATACTCCAGGTCAAACCCATTCTTCACATCAACTAAATAATCAAACCAGAATATCTACTATGTGTTTTCCCTGCATTTCATGCACTGCTACCATCTAAATGTTATGGTCCAATATCTAACTCACACACACACCTTTTTTTGTCCCCAACTTATACAAGATCGGGGCCCAAACAGGACATGGTCCAATAACAACAACAAAATTGTACTGCTGGGTATAGTAAATATGTAAGAGCTTGTAAATATATAAAAATACAATTTAAAAACTACTTACTAACACCGTCGCCTATAATATAATTGCACATGTTATAGAAGAATTGTAGAGGTCTTACACTGTCATTTCTGAACCTTGTTAACATCATAAGCCCAGTCATACCTTATGGAACTAGTACTGCTTTATCAGGAGATACAGGGAATAAGTGATGAAAGTTTAAATTTATTTAATTTCAATGGCACTAAAATAATAAACCATTAAAATAAGTATTCATTAAAGTAATGCTACTGTTAAATAAGCCTTACATAGAATTTTAGAACTCATACATTCATTCATCCACTTAGAATTATAAAGGACTTAAAAAAAAATAAAGTTCCCTAATAATAGGATGTAACCACTTCCACAGACAATATATAATCACGGGGATCAAAGGGCAAGGGAACTGAACCCACAATGTTGTTTAGGCCCTTGCCTTCAGGCCTATGAACGTCTAAACCACAGAGGGAATTTTTTTTTAATGATAAAAATACTTTAGATGGTTCCACCATGATATAGTTAGAACTATCCAGAGAATTAAGTGACTTTTATATTTTTTCATGTGGATAATATTTGTGTTACAAAGGAAAAGATAGTTACTCGCTCTGGAAGGAAGTACGTTCAAATTCTGCCTCTCCTACTGACTACTTGTGTGACCTTGGAGAAATCGTTTAAGCTCAGGTTTCTTATCCGTGAAATGAAGGGATTGGATTTGAATGTGATGCTGTGATTGTTTCTTCTAGATTGGCTTTCAAGATCTAGCGTGTAATACTATGCAGCATAGAGTAATGAAAAACATAGGTGTAGCCCAGACCACCCTGGCTCCTACTACCAGATGGCCAAGTACATTAGATTTCACCTCTCCCTCAGGGTATTCTGGTGCTCTTAAAATGGTTTGGGCAGTGTCTGCCTCTTTGTAAATGTGTCAGGGCCCCTCCCATCCCAAATGTTGTTCCCCTTCAGGCAGAGGTGGCTAGTGCCCTGAACCCAGTTCCATTAGCCACTAACAGTCAGATTAGCTTCTACATAGAAATATGTACTTCAGAAAGTATAATCACAAATATATACACTTACTCCCTCAATAATTTGTACCACCTCGGTTAAAAGGCAGGCGAAGGGGATTAGGTTCATAGCTTAGCTCAGTCCCATAGAGCTCGGTCTCAGTTGTAAATCCAAACCCACCCTGGGGTCAAGTCCCAGGAACCCTGGCTTCTCAAGACTTCCATGCTGGGCTGGCTGGATGCACCATCCCACATACAATACTGGCTCCAAAATCACTACAGCTCAAACTCCCATGGGGTTTACTGATGGGACCTAGAAATTAAGACAGATAAACAACATAGAACAGAAACAAATACCCACAAGCCCTGTCCGTGGAGCCTCAGTAAAAGAGGGAGAGCAGGGGAAGGGAAGTCCTCCTTTCACTGGTTCAATTCACCATATCTGTGCTGTGAGTAAACTGGTATTTTTACCCTCTAGACAAGCAGAAGAAGGAGAGCTGCAGAAAGAGGGACTGAAAAAAGAATGACTGGCTATCTTGTCAGTTTTAAAGATATATGCAGCCAATCAAAGGGGTCTACACTCATCCATGAGATAGGTGCAGAGGCCTCCACATTAGGCTCCAAAAGTCCCTTACGGTGCCTCCATGTTTGGGGGAAGGTCCAGACAAGCCTGACTTACATAGATAACTGGTACAGAATTTAAGGAAAATTTGTGTTAGTCTTCTAGATAACCAGTTTGAAAGCTGTTCTAGTTAATAGACTAGAGTGAGAAGGCATGAATAAGACCTGTGTATTTTGTACTAAAAACAAACAAATCAACAGAATGACATCCAGTTACAAACCCTAAATGATAAAAATGAAATGTGCCTAGCATCTTACCTCAATGCCTCTCTGCACCCCAGCAATTTATGTATTTGTAGTGATGAGGGCACAGTCTCTGGGAACCCCTTGAACCCTTGAACTCTCCTTGAATCTTGCCACTCGACCTGGCCTTGGCCTGAGGCTATAACCATTAAGCCCAAATGCCTACCTTGCCCAGTCCTCTATTGTCCAGCTGTTTCCCACCCTTAATCCTGTTTCCCATCCTTAATCCTGATCAAAATATCTATACCCTAGCTCCGCTACCCCAGCCCTTGATGGGTTGTCATTTCCATATAGCCTTCAGCTATTTCCTCCACCCTGGAGTCTGACCTCGTCCTTAAGTCCCTCCCTAGACCCCTCTTCTGGTCACCCCAGACCACCCCTCAATCCCTCCCACAACCTTTGTGTATATAATCTCCATCTTGCTTCCATGAGGGTGGTCAGAACCAATCTAGCCCAGATGGGTCTGGCCCTTTTTCCTTACAGGCGTCGCAAGGGGTGGGATCTCTCGGGGCAGGCTTATTTGGCTAACTCTTAATAAACTTTGTCCTTTCCCTTGGCTGAGAAAGCTTGAGTCGAATTCTTTCGGCAGGACCCGGCGTGTCGGTACTTTGGGGTGTCGAGCACCTCTCACCCCAAACCCTCATCAGTAGCATCTCTTTTGATTTTGGCATAGTAATGATCTGAACAGCACAAGTGACTTGTTTATGGGCAGTCTTCTGGATGCCAAATGCTTGCTGGGTTGCTATACTTTTCTAATTGTACTAAGTATTAAAATAATTGTCACTTATTGGCAAGACACTCTTTCTTTTCACCATCATTGCCACTTCCCAATTCTAAAGCCTTTGATACCTCCCTTTCCCCTACTGAATAAAGTATAGTATAGACTTTTTAGCTTAGCCTTCAGAATCCTTTATCATATTGTGACTCCCAACTTATCTTCCCAGTTCCAAACTTGCACTACTCCCTGTTAAACATTTATGATGCTATCAGACTAACCATATAACTATTCCTTGACCTTGTCCTGTCTTTTCAGAAAGGAAATAATATTATAGAATTATCTAGCACCTTGGTGGAACCTTTTAAAGTCGGTCTACTAAGTCTAAGAGACAGACTCTAAGAAGAAGTCAGCTCATGTTGGGATAAACAGGTGAAGCATGAAGCTGAAGAAAGGGGATCTGTGATAAGTCAGATGGAGTTAAGAGAGCTAATGCACAGAGGCAAGTGTCACCAAGAAAGAGAGAAAGAAAGGAAGGGGTCTACTTGGGCTGACCAAGCATAAAGTACTTCAGAATAGAAGCTGTTTTGTTGACATTTCTCACCTCTATTACAGACCTCAAACCATAATTTCCTTTACCCCTCTGGGCCTGGGAAATGGGTAGTTTAACTTCTTTTGTTTAAATGTTTATTTTGTATTTTATAAATAGTGGAAACAACCAGAAATTGTTAGTTAGGGTTGTATTTATTGGGAATATATTTGGAAGGAAGCAAGTGAAGACAGAGACATCTACGTAGAAGAGATGGAGACAGATCTAATGCCAAAAGCACTGTCATGAGGGTAGGAGTAAGTACTCAGAGATAACAAAAAGATAAAGAGAATTACAGATCCTTTGATACTACTTCCGAGAGTAGAGAAGGACCATTTATGCCAAGACAACTCATCTGGGAAAAAAGGGAAAAGAGAAGTCAAATAAGTTGAAACACTTGATACTGGACTTGTGACTCATAGGAGCAACAAGGTGGCAGACTAGGCTTTTTCTCCAATCTTCACAACCTCTCAGACCTCCCCAAATTAGAAATTATGTGCTGAAGATAAAGCAACTTCAGTTGTTTCCATGTTCCAGAACACTCAAAATCCAAAAGAAAGTAAAGAGAAAAAAAACACAACCCTGTAATGGCAAGCAGGGTGGGACTTTTTGCTATTTTTAGTTTGAGAGCTTCTCAGCACTAAGGTAATCACGTGCCTTTGATTGAGTCTTGCCTTTGTTTCAATCAAGAGTCTTTGATTGAATCAGGAGTCTTTGATGACCTACTTAAATCACGGGAAGGCTTAAGTCACATGGGTTTGAGTCCCATGGTTGTGACGCCCTCTGACACTGAAGAAGTGTATATATACTCTGAGGTTAGCATTTTGTTTAGGGCTCACTCACTGGAAGAGTGTCTTGTGATTTGACCAGATGAGACTCTAGGTAGCCGTTAAGAAGCCCCTCCCCTCTCCCCATCCCCCCCACCTCCTGCCCCAGGCTTTGAAAAACCCAGATATTGATGCTTGTCTCTCTGGTAAGTATATATGTAATGTCTTGGAGAGAGAGCTAGAAGCCTGCCTGCTGATCTGTGTTGTTTTGCTCTGTTTATATAATTTCTGCTTGTAATTTCTGTTTGTGTTTTCTCTGAGGTTCAGGGTGCTGACTTTTTCCCCTGAACTAAGTGAATGATATACATATATTTAATCAAAGTGAGATTGTAAACCCCTTAAAGTTGCTTTCCTTAGAAAAGCAGATCAAAGAACCTGTGCTAGCAGCCCTCCTGTGTACTGGTGTTACTGGTCTTACACAACCACAGTAGCAGCCAGTAGCATTGTTGTTACAAATCCCAAACCCAAGAACTGCCCCCTTGCTGACCCTTAGCTCACTCAGCACCTCTGTCACACTACCAACAGCAAAGCTACACTAGCAGACCCAAGGATATGACACAGGTTTACATTAAAATCCCCTCCTACACCCCAGTCTCCCCTTCCTCTTTTCAGTGCTATGGCAACCCCAGATTTCAGGCTGCGGAATTTTGCTTGGACTTCAACAGCCAGCTTGGCCACAACCCTTCAGGAGCAAAAGCCTGCCAGAGACTGCCACCTAGAAACACCAGTACTGCAAAGCTCTGGACCGTCAGTGTCAGGTTGGAGAACCGAGGAACAAGAGAGAGTAGGACAGGTCACCAGGAAAAACCTGAAAGCACACCATTATCTAACATTGCTACAAATTAGTAAGTGAAAGAATCAATAGGTCATCAGCAAGGCTAGACTATTATAATATGGGAGGCAGCCAGATGATGCAGTGGCTTAGAGCATTGAACTTGTGGTCAGGATAGACCTGAATTCAAATTCTACCTCAGACATTGAGTAGTTATGTGATGGTGGCTGGGTCACTTAATCTCTCAGCCTCAATTTCCTCATCTGTAAAGTGAGATAATAATAATACCTACCTCCCAGGGTTGTGGAGAGAATCAAATAAGCTAGCATGTGTGAAGTGCTATATAAATACTAGCTATTAATAATATGTTGTGGCTCAGACAGAGGCATTGACATCCTACCTACTTCAGTCATTCTCTGTTCTGTTTTCATGAGTACTTCACCAAAAAGGATAGTGGAAATGTTGCCAGTGGAAGGGGATGTGAATGTTTTTATGCCTAGTGCAGTTAGAGCAGTATTGGTAGGAAATAGCCAACCACAATTTGATAAAATGTAAGCTTCTTAAACGTTAAGACTATTTCTTTTTTGTCTTTCTATCAGTGCCTGTCACATAGTAGGTATTTAAAAATACTTCTTGATTGATTGTATAAAGAGGCATGTCTCCATTATCCATTATCACCTTGAAATAATATTAGTGTAGTGAGGGGGAGGAGCTGGTTCCCCCTTCCCCTAGTTAACTTAATCACAAAATGTAGGGACAAATAACAGAGGTTCCAAAGTGCCAATGCATTTTTTTAAAGTTTAAAGACAAGTCCATAAAGGTTATCCCTTTATGGAATGTAAGATGCTTCCTTGATGCAGTTGGTAGGAAGCAGCTGTACCAGGGAGCAGAGGCAGGGAAGTTTATTTCTTCATTGTTCATGGCTTACTGCTTCAGAGATATTCACCCAGTAGAAGACATCACATCCAACAGGGAGCAGTTAGAGAAAGTAAAGTCAAAGAAATAAGCAGCTTCAAGAAGCATAACCCCTGGAATCAGAGAAGAGAGCCCACTATGGATTCCAGGGAAAATTAGCCCTGGCAGTCAGAAGGTAAGCTTTGCAGAGAGGCAGTCTCAAGGAGCCTAGCTAAGTGAACTGCCCATCAGAGGAACTATGCCCAGAGAACAATGTGCACGCCATGAGAAAAAAAAGGACATTAAGGCTTCAGCATCAGAGGTGTGAGCTGACTTGTCAAATACATTCTCTACATCTGTGTTTTACTATCAATGTGTTCAAAGGTTGTGTCCAATCTTCCCACAGATGCCGTGTTTCTTTGTGGGGCAGAATACAGTTTTGTGTAGAAAATGTTTTATAGTTAATGTTCTTACCATATCATCTTGGTAAATGTCTATACATTGAGATATTCATGTTTATTAAATGACTTGCTAAAGATAGGCCTGTTGGTGGGGGCTTATGAACTATGGTTTTAGAAGTGTAGACACAAAGAGTTCCTTGAATTGGGAAACAGCCATTCTATGAGGAAGTCAACCCATGAGTGTGAATACAAGTTGGAGTGGCAAGGAAGGGGGTGTTTTGTTGCTCCCTGAAAATAAAATACATTAACAAGCACCCCAGCGGTTTTGAGGAGTCATAGTATCCATCTTCTGAAGTAGAGGCAGCTGGGTGAGATAACTGACATAGTACTGGGCCTAGAGTTTAGGCTCAGACTCTTGATAGCTGTATGACCTTGGCAAGTCACGTAATCTCTGTCTGCCTCAGTTTTTCCCTCTATAAAAAAAGAGAATAATAGCACTTTCCTCCCAAGATTAATGGGAAGATCAAATGAGATAATATTTTTAAGGCATTTAGCAAAGTGCCTGGCACATAGTAGGTGCTTCACAAATGCTTGCTTTCTTCCCTCCAGGTCCTATGACCTTAGAACAGACACATTCTGAGGAAGTGGGGGAGTGGTTTAGAGAATGTTCTTAGGGATTTAAGATAGGCTGATTCTGGCCATATCATCCAAACATTTCCCTCTCTCTTGACCTTTAAGCAATGGGCAATGGGAAGACAAACTAGGAAAATATATTCAGGAGGATACACATACACACACACATACACACTCAACTCTTAGGAATACAAATGCCATAACTCTTTAAATGTCACTTTTAATGGAAGGACAACCAAACATGTATTTTTTGAGGCAGTCTGACTTAAGTGTTGGGCTTGTAATAAGGACGTCTCAAGTTCAAATCTCATTTCCTGAGTTTACTATGACCATGGGCAAGTCATTTAATTTCTCTGACCCTCACTCTCTTTTTCTGCAAAACAGGGATGATAAAATACTTATAGTGCCTACCTCATAGATTTGCTGGAGTCAAGCACCAGATCTTATTATGACCTCTGCCTACTATTCTTCCGCAGACCTTCTCTCTTCACCAATATGAATAGGCCCATTGGGGAATGATGTGACGTGACAGCTCCATTCCTATTTCTTAACTCTCCTAAATACCGCTAGCTTAGTAGAGACTTAGGAGTAAAAGCTAATGCAGTCAGTCAGCCTACAGCTAGGCCTAGCTTTTCCCCAAACTCTGGCAAGGTTGAAATGCTGGGAAAGCTGCCAACACTGGTGGTCAACCCCTGCACTCTCTCTGTTCTGCTGTCTTTTCTCTGAGAAAAAGGCAGCCTGTGTAATGTTTACTGGGCTTCTTCACTATATCACACTTAAGACTAGGCTTCAGTTTCTTCATCCAGCTGCCTACTGTTTGGCTGAATCTTTACTACCTCTGGTATATCCCTCCCATGATTTATAGGCTATGGGCTGCTTTGCAATGTTTGGGGTGCACATATTGTGTGTATTTGTACCCTTATCCACATATTTTCCTAGTTGGGTTGTCCCTTATGCATTGCTTAGGAGGGAAATGATTAGAAGATATGGCCAGAATCAGTGTATCTTGTGTCCCTGAAGGTTCTCTGAACCACTCCCCCGCTACCTCAGAACATGTCTGTGCCAAGGTCACAGGACCTAGACGGTAAAAAAAAAATATTTAGGGAAGAAATTCTGCTCAGGGTAATGCAACAAATCTGGAGGTGTGCACGGGTTTAACTGATTAGCATGTTGCATGCTGCTAAGGGCTGAGAATACTCATTTGTATCAAGACATTCAAGTTCTTTCTAAATGCCACAATTAATAAGTAATCATTCTTTAATATAGGATGTAGGAATCAGCATCTATCCAACATCTGTGACATTTTTTTCTGCTTTCTGCTGAAATAAATCCCAGTTTCACTGACCTTTAGGGTCATGGTAGGAGGCATCTTATTCAGTCTGGCTCTCCCAGTTATTTTGGCACATAGAGAGAGACCTGGGAATTTAAGTCTACTGTCATGGATGAATTGTTCAGATCCAGCAAACATGGTAACCTTTTTTGGTAGTGTTTGTTCTTCAAGAATAAACTCAACTAAAAGAGCACTAGAGTGGCCCATTTAAGTCCTACTTTTAATATCACTTCCAAGACTACTGCTTTCATTCACTATTTAGAATTAGAATGAAGCTTGTGAAAACAATTACATTAAATTGTAAAATAATTTGGTTTGTGTTGATCTCTCTGAAAATTGACCAACTGGAACATTTATTTTATCACTACAATATTCTGTTAGAGTAAACAGCATATTCATCAGAGGAAAACTGAAGTAGACAGGGAAAAGGTCCCCAATTTGCTCATTGCAACAGGGGCTCAAAATAATCTTGAGAGCAAATGAATAAAACAGGAACAATTAATATATATATATAATTGTAATGTAATTAGGACACAATTTATGTGAATAATTTAGATATATCATCAATGAATACAGAACTAAATTTTAAAAAAATAGTTAATACTTCTTTCTGCTCCACCAAGAGGCAGTATAACGTGGTAGACAGAGGTCCACCCTTAGAGTTAGGAAGACCTCAGTTCATGTGCTATCTCTGACACATAACTGGTTGAGTGACCATGGGCAAGTTACTTAACCTCTCAATGCCTCCAGAAAATTCTCTACTGCTCTAAGTTACAAGGAGATGCTACTGTGCACTGGTGAAGGAAGTTTCCTCCCAGGAGTCCTTTATGCTAATGACATCATGGGTCAGGAACAAAAGAAGAAAAAATGTTTTTAATGTTCAGCTAAAAGTGAACCTGGAGTATCTAATGCTCTGGCCTTATTTTCATCTACCAAGTAGAAAGTCTCTTTCTGAATATAGAGTGGGAATAATAAATATTAATATTAAGAAGAAACAATCATTTGTTAAGTTCACACCACATGCCATGTACTCTACTAAGTGCTTTATAAATATTATCTCATTTGATCATTAAAACAACCCTGGAAGATGGGTGTTATTATAATCATTTTTACAGTTGAGAAAGACAAACAGATTGGGGTTAAGTGACTTGCCCATAGTCACACAGCTAATAAGTCTGAGGCCATTGGATTCAGGTCTTCCTGACTGCAGGCCCAGTGTTCTATCCATGTTTCCACCTATCTGCCAAAGATCTAATGCCAATTTTATTAAAATTTGGGGGAAAGGAGTTAATTTCTCCATTTATCAAACTGTTTACTGAAGCAGCCACTTTGTGCCTTCGCCTAGGTGCTATAGAGGTGATGAAGATATATAAGAGGTGATTTCTGCCTTCGGGAAATTTGTAGCAATCTAGTATATAATGAATGACACATCCTGAGTACTTTCTAACTAAATAAGGGGACCAAATTAAAGAGAATTTTAAGTGACTTGTTGTACAGGAAAGCATCACTTTCTAGTCTAAATTATTTAACATAAACTTTTGTAGTAGCAAAAACTGGAAACAAAAGGGTTGCCTTATCAGTTGGTGAATGGCTGTACAAATGATAGCAGTGGGAGTCATGGAATATGATGGAGCTGCAAAAAAAAGTGGATGCATAAATGAATGAATGAATGACTAAGAGAAGTACAGGAAGATTAGTATGAACTGAACTGATGCAGAGTAAACCCAGCAAAACCAGGACAATAGTATAAGTGGGAATAACATGGTAAGTCAGTGGCTTTTGTCAATGAGAGTGTATTCATTTTTTAATAAATGTGTAATATAAAGGAAAATGTTCTGTATACAAATTTTGATTAAAAACCACAGGATTAGAAACAAATCTTTTTTAATTGTTTTAAAAACAATTTAAAAATTTGTAAGCCAAGAATCTAATGCAATAGTGTTTAATTCATTCCCAAATGGTCTCTAGAGCTTAGTTACTTTGGTTTCGTTCTATCTCTAAGAACATTTGGAACAAGAGAGAGGTGGTGTAGCAAAGCAGAAGAGACATGGACACAGGAATCCGAGGTGCTGGGTTCAAATCCCAGCCCTGCTACTTACTATATTTGTGACCTAGGGCGGCTCACTTAACTTTACTGGACCCCAGTTTCTTTGTCCATAAAATGTGGTGTTGGACTTAAAAACCTCTGAATTCCTTTCAAGCTTTAAATCTATAATCTTAGCTCCATTTATAACCACCACTTCTGCCTTTCTAGATTTGAAACAATCTTACAGACAAGGTTGTTGTTGTTGTTGTTGTGTTGTTTTCACTCATGTCTGACTCTTCATGACCCCATTTGGGATGTTCTTGACAAAGACACTGGAGTGACTTGTCATTTCCTTCCCCACCCCTCACTTTACAGATGAGGAAATTGAGGCAAAGTTAAGTGATTTGCCCAGGGTCACACAGCTAATACGTGTCTGAGGCTAGATTTGAACTCTTGAAGATGAGTTTTCCTGACTCCAGGCCCGGCACTCTATCCACTGTGTTACAATCAAGGTACTCAAAATCCAAATAACCAAAAAAAAAAAAAAATTAAAGGAGGAATAGAGGAAAGGAAGAATGCTGGTCTTGTTCTTTTGTTCTCCCTGGGTCTCCTTTGATTCTAAATAATTATTGAGAGCTAGTAGATTCTTCATCTTGTCTTTGCTAAGCTTCTTTAAATTGATACTCCACTAACTGGGATCCTTTTCTTGAGAGGGTTGGAATTTTGGAATTCATACATGGATTCAATGAAATCAAGTATAGTTTAATCAAGCTTGAATTGTGAGAATTAATTATATAGGACTTGATTCTCAGGAAATCTCTAAAATAGAGTAATTTATAAACAGCTCATAGGAGCTCTATCAACAGAGAAGTCTGAAAGGAGCAATGTCCTTAAATGAGGTGTAACCAGTAATTTTTGCCCCAGGGGCAAGCTTTACAAAATGGACTAGGGAAGTGGCAAGATATTCATTCTTAATTCAGGTGGGATGGAATAGCCTTTCCAATCCATTTCTGGGCAGATCATGGCCCAGAGAGGGAAGAGCAGGGTGGTGAAAGGCTGGTTGTGAAAGCACTCCTTGGGGGTGTCACTGCCAGAGAGAGAAAAAACCTTCCTATTTTACTGATTTTCCCCCCACATGGTCAAAAGACTGCAAGTGTATCAGCGCCCTGTTAATTTTAGCATTCACAGGAAAAGCCTCAGTCATGCTGCCTCATTTATGGCTTTGGTACTTAACTCTCTGTTTCTTCTCTCTTAGATTATGCTCAGAGGCAAATTGTGCCAGGAAAATATACATTTACTAGCATTATTTAATGTAGTTTTTATCAATTTTTTGATCAAGTCATTCATCAAAACTTGAATGAGAGCTCAGTACTCTCACTCTAGAGTGCAAGGTTAATCCTTGAATTGTTTCTACATCCCAGTACGTGGTTTTCTATAGAATTATTGCTTGTAAAAATTTCTCTGACTGTTGATATGTAACCCCACACCCACATCTTCAACATTACTTTACCAATCCTTCCATGCATCCATTTATCAACGATATTTATATGGTGCCTCCTAGATATGAAAAAACAAACCCTCATTTACCAATATTTCCATAATGACTAATTCTCAGCAATGAAGTTGGAAATGCCAACAGAGTACTGGTTGCCTATATGAGGAAATGGAGAAGACACTTGAGGAAAAAAAACTTGGAAGAAGTGGCTGGGCCTGACTAAATATACACCCTGCTGGAGGGGAGATACAAGAAAGGAATAATTTATAACATAGTTCAAACAAGAGAAGATTCCAAAAGAAGGAAGAAATTGTTATCAAACAGGTACCATAATAGGTAGAAGTCTGGATCTGGAGCCAGGAAGCCCTGAGTTTAAATCTGGCTTTACCCACTTACTTGCTTTTTGACCTCGGGCAAGTCATTTAACCTCTATTTGCCTCAGTTTCTTCATCCCAAAATGAGGATAATAATAGCATGTACCTTCCAGGATTGTTTCAATGATAAAATTTAGTAATGTTTGTAAAGCTTTGTAAACCTTAATGTGCTACATAAATGCTAATTGTTGTCCTCCATCATCATCAGCAGCAGCATCACTATTACGATGATTATTTCACCAAATAAAAAATTACTTCACCCCACCTATTAGCCCATGTGCTTACATTTTCATTTTGGTATGGTGGAAGGAACAATGGATTTAGAATGATATTAGGGTTAAAATTCATGTTCTGTCATGTATTATTTGTGTGACTTTGAACAAATCATTTTGACTTCCTGAGACTCAACTTCTTCATCTTTGCAAAATACTATTTTCGGTTGATCTCTAAGGTACCTTTCATCTCTAAATGCTATGAAACATACAAATCTATTAAATCTTTATGAGAATGATCTCTATATATATCAAGTATATTCTCAAAAAAAATCCCAAAAAACGAACAGGAAGACATTCCCAAACAATCCTACACAGACAACCAGATCTTCACGGTCACAAAATTGACAGGTATAAAGTACACAATTCCTCTGTATTTATCACGCGTTAATTTAAAATCAACATTTCACTTGTTATAGTAGAACATAAAGGTTCTCCTCAAACAAGTTATTTCCTATGTATGTGTATGATCATACAAGATTCCTTGACACTTGTAACCACAAAGCTACCTTTGTCCATTATCCTCTGATTGTCTGTACCAAGTTGAGGCCTACAACAGGGAGATGCCTGATTGTAAAAAGGGGTTGCCCATTTCCTGTAGGATGTCTTGCTTAAAGTCCTTAGGCAGGATCTGCTACAGTCTATAGGGATTCACTATAGATGGTAACGTTGTAGATGGTAGTGTCCTTCAGGTGTGCTACTTTTTAGATGACATTGTACTGATATTAATCAACAAGCACTTATTTAACACTCATGTGCCACTGTGTTACATAAATGTGCTATGGATACAAATACAGCAGGGGTAGAATACACTCCATTGGAGCATATGCTTTGGCCTTGGGGGAATGGAGGGATAGGACAAGGATTCTATTACCTGTGCTAAAGGCCACAGGCATCTATGTGCCTACACTATAATGCCGGATGTGTTGAAGAGTATTGGAATAACTTAGTAGAACTTGAGAGGAGTGACTCCACCCTTTGCAAACACTTAAGTATACACAAAATAGATGGTACCAAGCCCTAGCACGACCTCTGCAGGGCATTCTCAGCTATATATACTCTCACTTGACAAAGATGAAAGAAAAAAAGAAGGAAAGTCAAGCGGATAAAGTTTGCCCAGGTTACGTCATGTAGCTGGATCAGTGGTCTAACTCATTAATCCATCAGTACATATCATGGACAGACAGTGCAGATGGATAATAAACTGAACTCAGAATTGAAAAGGAGAGTGGGATAGGTTGCATATGGAGAATGTCTCAGATCTTTTGGTCTTCATGAGCTGCTTTTTGACACAAAAACCCATCTTGTCCATATCAGTATTATTCAGATGAAATTATATGGCTATAAATCACAGATCATCATAATTTATGATGAATCAAAATCACAAATGACTCAATCTGTTATGGATAATCATACAGTGGGTATACATATACGACAGCATTCTACTAATTATGACTTGTACAAAACAAGTAGAATAAAAGACATTGCCAAGGACAGGTATGAACAAAAATGTGAACCAGTTATGTGGTTAAAGTAAAGGATAACAAATGGATAGGCCAAACATTGAATTGGTGTAGACTGGAATCAATGAAATGTTAAAAGTCTAAGAAAAAAAAGCCTCTAGTACATTGAACAGATAGAGCCTCAGTGAAGAAATTATAGAAGGACTATCACAAGAATTTCACAGGATGACAAGGTATCTACACTAGGGAAGAAGCACTCAGACGATAAAATCATAGGTTAATTAAAACATCAAAGAAAGTACTTTTATATACTAACCATTATGGGAGATACAAATAATCTCTGTCCTCAAAGAATTTACAGACTGTTAGTGAAAGCAAAACTGCAATATGTCACAACACAATTATTGAACAATATAAGAAGTATATATTTATGTTCTAAACTGAATGAGGGTTGGATTTGAATAGGCAACAGGAAGTAGGTAATATACGTCTGGTTTTCAAAACAATATTGAAAAGGAAATGAGGGGCAGCAAGGTGGCACGGTCACCGGCTCTGCAGTCAAGAGGAGCTGAGTTCAAATTTGTTCTCAGACACATGCTAGCTGTGTGACCCTGGGCAAGTCACTTGACCTCCACTGCCTAGAAAGGAAGGAAGGAAGAAAAGCAGGAGGGAAGGAAGAAAAAAAGAAATGAACATTGATGTTTGTGGGACAATGAGATAACAGAATAACCAAAGAATGATATGCATTCTAATAGATTACCGGAGACATTGAACCAAGCCAAGGAAATGAGATGCATTTTAGTAGGAAATAGGAAGCCATCAAGTGTTTCTGAGGAAAGGAAACATGTATTTAAAATAATACTTAAGGAAAATTAATCTGACAGCAGTACATAGGACGGGTTGGAATATAGTGACAGTGGTGACAGGGAAGCTAACTAGGAAGTTGTAATAATCCACCAGTGAGAGAATGAGAGTTGAAAATCTTAGGAAATGGTAATGAGCTTGGAGAGAGTGCAGATATAAGAAGCATTTGGAAGGAATAGGCAACAGAATGATTTTCTTGCTTTTTCACATACGTGACACCTCTCTCCCATCTTTATGTTTTTGCACTAGAATGCACTCTCTCCTCATCTCTGCCTCTTAGGATCTCCGGTTCCCTTCAAAACTCAAGTCAAGGTAATTTGGATTTAGAAAGCACCAACAGCTATGGGGGTGCTTTTTACCCTCAAATTACCTTTATTTATTTTTTATGTATCTTGCCTTTTTGGGTAGCCCTAGCACTAAGCACAGTACCTGGCACAAAGCAGGTGTTTAATAAATGTCCATCACCTGATTGACTGATATGTTGACTCTCTCTATTAGAATGTGAGCTTCTTGAGAGCAGGACTGTCTCGCTTTTCACCAGAGCTTTGCCCATAGTAAGTAATTAATAAATTCTTTCTTGTTGATTTACTCATTCATTCAGCATCTGCATATACCTCCAAACCATATCCAGGTTCTCCATTTTCATGTCTTAGTTTTAACCCTCAGGAAACTGGGCCTTGAGGTACTACTTGTAATTGTGAAATAAATAATGCTTTATATCAGAATCAGTAAAGGGCAGTCTGACATGTCTGGTAATGCTATTTCCCCCGGGCTTGTTTGTAACCTAGGATAGAAATAAGCTCCTTGTCTAAGCAATATGATCACTCACTTTAAAAAAAAAAGCATTGCTTTGGTGCCCATTTACTTCATGCATTGCTTCTATAGCATAATGCTGTTTTGTATTGTTTTCCTATGCTATGAGCCTGGCACCAGACAGCTTCTTTCTCAAATGACGTGGAAGGTGATGGAGGTCAGGAGGATGACCTGGCATTAACAGCCCATGATGATCATCCCCCAGTGATATTCCTCAGTGCCTACCTGCATGTACAGTGTCCAATGTGCTACAAGGACAGAGCAGAATGTAACTCAATAGCACTGACTTAATGTATAATCAGCTCACCATTCTCACTGCATAAATAGTAAAGCAATGAGAAATTTCCTCACATTATGATAAGTGTTTATCACCGCAAACATCAATAGGTACTGCACTTCGTAGCTATAGCTGCAAATCAAAGGCCAGGGCTTCTGCGTGTGCACGGTGGAAAGAACTATTGGTCGTCATTTGATTGTTTTCTCTGCCCATAACTACACAAAGCTACACTGTCTGTAGAAGAAGCAGTAACATGAAACACGGTGGGTTTTTATATTTATCAAATACCCAGCTCATGCAAAACACTGTACAAAGTGTTCTAGGGAATTAACAAAAAAGCAGGTGCCTTCTCTACCTAAAAAAGTTAAAACATAAACAAGGAGATTCATCAAATCTAGATGAACTATGATACCATCATATCACCCAAAGACTTCACATCTTCTTGGAACAGGAGAAAGGAGTTTTGGGAAGGCACCAGGAAAGATGTGTGTTTGAATCCTGATTTACTTAACACCTCTTAGACTTAGTTTTCTCATCTGTAAAATGGGGATGAGACCTGTAGTGCCCTCCTCATATGTTTTATATAGTATACTTTGCAAGCTTTAGAGTGGTATAGAGATGTCAGCTATTTCTGTTGTTAAGGACAATGGACTGGGAGTCAGAAGAGCTGGGCTCTAATATCAGCTCTGTTATTTATTAAATGAGTCACCTTGGACAAGCCGCTGAAACTCTTTAAGCCTCGGTTTCCTAAGATGTAAAATGAGAAGAATGAGGCATGGGGTGGGTGATTTCTAAGGTCTCTTCCTTTTGAAAAAGTCTGTCAGTTGTTCAAATATCTTATGACTTTATAAAGTACCAAAATGATGTTAATAAAGCATAAATCTAATCATGTTACTCCCCTGCTCAAGAAACTCCAATGTCTCCCTCTTGCTTTTAGAATAATACACAAATACCTTTGTTTGACATTTAATGCACCATCTGGTTCCAGCTTACATTTCAGGGTCATTGTACATTACTCCCTCAGTCTCTCTGCATTCCAGCCAAACTGGCCTAACTGCCATTTCCTGAATATGACATTCAAGCTCCTCTGTACAAGCTGCCCCTCACGTCTGCAATGTCCTTCCTCTTCACCTCTAAATCATAAATTTCTTCCCTCAGTAATTTTCTTCTTTTGAAGTTCATCCAATTAAAATTTTTTACCTGATCAATAGAAACTGTAATATATTGACATTATCTTCCTCTCCTCCCCATATCCTGCCCTTATCTTGTAGGATTGTAATAATATTCATGTAGATGCTCCCTCAAACTCTAATAATTTACCATTTCCTCAACCTTCTTAGGTCCAAGCCCTCCTCCTTTACTCCACTTCAGTCCCATATAAGGATAGTCACATAGATCTTGCTGTTTCTCACAAATGTTCCAGTTCTCAAACTATGAACTTTGACATTTCCCTATTTGACCATAACCTTTTATTATTATACCTCTTCCTATGTTTCACTGTTCCTAAACTTGCTCTTTATCCCTTTCCATTTCCCTCAGTACTTTTTTATTCCTGTTCTCCTCCTTCTCTAACCTCAACCTAACAGTTAATCCTTTTACCTCTTCACTGTCTTCTGCTCTTGAATCCCTTTCCTCTTGTCCTGTCACTACTGTTGTCTGCCATATTTTCTCCCCAGATTACTCTGGAGCTTTCAAACAAAGCTGGAGAAAATCCCACAACTGAGCTGACTGGGTCCATTACAAATTCATGTATCAAAGCTCAACTGGGCCCTTGGTGTAACAAGGAACTCCTTTCCCCTTTCCAAATGGATTCCTTGCCTTGCTCCTCACAGAAGCGACTCCAAAATTTTCTCTTCTCTCCTGACCCACCCCACCCTTAATTTCCTCCTCCCTACTCTCTCTCAGATGGGGAGCTTGCCCTTACTTTGCTGAAAAACTGAGACCATCCCATATGATCTCTCTATTTTCCCATTCTCTTCATCTCAAAAATCCCTTGATAATCTTGATAATCTCCCACTCTCTTCTTCTTTCCCTTAGATTTAGGCTAAGAAATGGCCCTTCTCCTTGCCATGACCAATTCTTTACATGTGTACGTGACCTGAAATGCTTGTCTTCTCCAACAGATTGCACCATCAATCATAATCCCCCTCTCAAATGGTTTCTTTCCTACTGCCTTCAAATGTGGCCAAGTTTCCTCATTCTTAAAAAAATCTTAACTAGACTGGGCCCTACCATCTCATCAGTCTATTATTCTATATCTCTCCTCCATTCCACATCAAAACTTCTTGAAAAAAAGTTTCTCTGCTCACTGCCTTCACTTCCTTTCTTCTCACTTCCTCTTCCAACTTTGAAAACCACCTTTCAGCTTAATTACTCAATTGAAACTGTGCTCTCCAAAGTCACCAGTGACCTCTTAATTAGATGGTCTTTTCTCAGTTCAAATCCTTCTTAATATCTCTCCTTTAGTTAATAGTGTCGACCACTCTCTCCTCCAGGATACTCTCTCCTCTCTGGTTTTTCACACACTTGGTTCAGCTCCAACCTGTCAAACAGCTGCTACTTCTTAACCTTTTTTTTCTGGTTCCCTAACTGTGGGTGTTCTCTAAGATTCTACTTGGGCCCCCTTCTTCCCTTTATATTTTCTCTTTTGATAACATTATCAGCTCCCATGGCCTTAAAGATCATTTCGATGCAGATGACTCCGAGATCTACACATTCAGCTCTAATTTCTTTCCCACATGCTTCAGTACAGTATCACTAATTTCATATTAGACATTTTCCTCCTTCACCCAATCAGTTACCAGAAACACATTCTGTTTCTACCTTTGCACCATTTCTCCCGTGTAACCCTTCTTAACTCAGAAAACTATCATCTGAGTTCAAGCCCTTATTAACTTTCACCTAGATCAGGAGTTGATCATGGGAACTCATGACCTCAAGGCCCAAGGTTCCTCACCCCTGGCCTAGATGATTGCAACAGCTTCCTAATGTTCTACCCGTCTTGCCTCTCACCACTCTAGCTCATTCTATTCACTTCAGTCAAAATGATTTTTCTTAAGCACAAATCTAACCATGTGACTCCCCTATTCACCAATTCCAATGGCTTCCTATTGCCTCTAGAATAAAATAGACATTCCTCTGGTAAGCTTTTTAAACCCTACCATTCTGTCCTCACCTACCCTTTCATCACCATTTTACATTACTTCCCCTTCAGCACTCTGACATTCAGCCATACATAACCCTCCAACTACCATCTGTTTGCCTTTACATTAGCCACCTGGAATGTATTCCCTCCTTACCTCTGTCTCAAGAGACCCTCTCTTTCTCTAAGATGCAGCCCAAGCACCATATTCTGTGTGAAATTTTTCTTGATCCCCCTTCCAAATGCTAGTGCCCTTTCTTTCAAAAGTTTCTGTATTTAACTACTTTATGTATGTATGTATGTATGTATGTATGTATGTACGTATGCATATATATATATATATACATAAGTACTCTGGCATTACTCCTCCAGAGTAATTATGGTCACATCTTCATGTCAGGGTTTTAGGAGTACCCCAAGGGGTGAGGGATATCTTTTCCTATTGCTATTGGCTTAAATCTCGATTCTAGTATGGACCCCTGAATATTAGCTACCAGTGACTAGTACCCCCAGTTTCATTTAACCAATTAACATTGATTAGCTTTTACAAAAGGATATTTACTTCAATAATTTAGCAAGAAGATCAGAATCATAACATTTTTCCCTAATACCAAAGAACACTATTCCTCTATACCACCTCAGTCCCTAGAAAGAGTGGACTCAGATTTAACACAATTTCTACATAAGCATTCATCCTACCAAGTTCACATCCAAATGCAGTATAGCTTCTGTGTGAGTTTCTACCCCAGCTACTGCTGGGCATGGGCCTGAAGATCTCACCTCGCTCCTCAAGGCCTCAATCCTGAATCAGCCAGCTGTAAAATTTGTCATTGACTCTATTCCCAGACTTCCTGGTAGCTTGATTTCTAGTCTGACCTTTGAAAATTCACAGAAGTATAGTTATCTCTAGTTTAATTCACCAAGAAGCAGGAAAAGTAAATACCATAAGTGCAGGGGTTCCCTTGCCCTTCAACTCTTCCAAGAGGCGCCCATCATATTGTTGACCTGGTCAGAAGACCTGAGGTGGAGAACCAAGCTCTGCCACTTATTAGCTATGTGACATTGGGCAAGCCACCCCAACTCCCAGTGCTTCATTTTTCTCATTTGTCATATGGGGATAACAGTACTCACACTTCTGGATCCCTAGGATTGTTATATGGGGGGAGGGGAAGTGCTTGGTAAATTGTAATATTCTATAAAAATGTGAGTTATTATTTGCTGGACTTTTTTGGCCACCATCTAACATTGGGTCATTTTAAAAATTTACCCATGTATTCATCTCCTGAATGATAAGTGATACTTCAAAGCCCCTCATCTTTCAAATATAGTTTGTATTATTTCTCCCTAAATACATTGCTTTATTCCCTCATTGAAGTACATTTGCTGCTTTCCTGCCCACTCATACAGCCTTGTGAGATCTTCCTTCACTTTATCCCCATCTGCCTGCATTTCACTATGGAGAAGGGCTTTAGTGTTATCTACAGATTTAGTGATTTCAATATTATCTTCCCTTTCCTCTATCTCTTTATAAAACTAGGAGTTATGGGCTGGGATGGATCACATTCAAACACATTTTTCAACTGAAACAAATGTCTTTTCTATGTCCACCAAACTTTTTCATTCTTATTATCAATCAGTCAATTAACATTTATCAAACACCTACTATGTGCCAGGAACTGTGATAAGTGCTAGGGATACAAAGGGACCATTTTGTTCCTGCTCTCAAGGAGCTGATAATCTAATACGGGAGACAACATGCAAACAACTATTTACAAGATAAATGCAGATATGAAATATACTGTATATTGTATATTTATACACACACACATATATATAATGCTATACATACCACATACACACACACACATACACACACGTATTCTCTTTCTCAGTCTCTCTGTTTCTCTACATAGTATACTGTGGACATGAGCTCTGTAATGCTTGTACTAACTGATTAAATATGCTAGAGCTTCCCTTTTTCACAAGGGAACCAGACAATGGAGTAGCACAACAACTAGCTGATCAGCAAGGCTTCTGCTGCCCAGGGATGCTTGACATACCAATAATCCTTTTGAAAGTAAACTTTAGCTGGACTGGGAGATGCTTGCAATAGCTGAAATCATTCTTGACCAACTCAGAGACAAAAGCAAATATCTTGCTTTCTGACTTATCAAAAGAGCAACAATCCTCCTCCTTTCTGATTTATTGTACTTACAGATATCTTCTCCCTAGACTCCCACTTCCCACCTGACTTGCCAATTTGCTGTATTTCTCCTTTAACCCTGACTTAGCCATAAATACCTCAAAAAGACCAAAATATCTCAAATATGTAGAAATACCTTATCCTTTCTCACTCCCCTTTGAGCACATGAGGCCATTGTCTCACTGCTCCAGCTTGCAAGCTTCTTCTTCTCAGACAACAAATGCAGTTATGATCTTTGTAAACTGCGATCGTACCCTGGTTCATCCCAGGTCCCTTTTTTGGACCTGGAGTTTCTTCTGTTTTAGCATTTCACAGGGATTTTTATTTTAATAATACACACACAGATATACATATATGTGTATCTATCTATCTATAACACATACAGGATAAATTGGGGGTAATCTTGGAGGGAAGTCAGGAAAATCAAGGAAGACCAGGAAAGGCTTTTTTCAGAAGCTAGGACTTTAGTTGAGACTTGAAGGAAGCCAAGGGAACCAGGAAGCAGAGATGAGGAGGGAGAAAATTCCAGGCATGAAGGACAGCCAGGGAAAATATATGAAATCCAGAGATAGAGTGTCCTGTTCAAGAACAGCAAGGAGGTTAGTGTCACTGGATTACTGAGGAGAGAGAGGTGTAAGAGGACTGAAAGGGGTCATTTTATGAGGATTTTATATTTGATCCTGGAGATGATAGGGACCCACAAGAGTTTATTGACTAGGGAGGTGACATAGTCAATAGCCAAGGAGTAAAGAGATTAGGGCCTTCAATGTGGGTGGCATAGTGGTATGAGAAATGTGCTCACTCTAGAAAGAATGATACTGGTTGTGAAGCCAGGAAAAGTCTCATTTTATTTTATATTTACTCTACATTCTAGTGAATGGGTAGCTCCCTAATGGAGTATGCTTCCTCAGACAAATGTAATGCTTTTTATGCTGTTCACAATTCAAATTTCCCCTCTTGCTCCCCATTGGGATGCAGCCTCCTGAATGGCCCACTTCATATTCTCTTACTCGATATGTTCCCGCTCAAACAGCACGTTAAAGATGCATCCAAGCTTCTGACCTTTGACCTGATCTGGAGCCTGGTTCTGCTAGGTCACAGCTCTGATTGGAACCAGTCACCTCTGACTCCCATTCTGTTATCACTCAAAGCTGGGAATACTTTTAATCCTGTAGAAACAATTCCTTCTTTTGTTTCTTACAGTGGCAATGTCAGAAGAGACAAGAGGACCTTTAGGAGACATGTTACAAATGACAGCTATTCTTGCAATTTCTGCCCCCTGCCCAATGTATCATATGGGAGAAATGGGAGATCTTATGATTGTTTTAATCAGATTTATGTGAAATCAACCATTACATTTAGGATTAAAAAAAAAACACTCTAACTTCTCCATACAAATCCACTTTACTGCAATTGTCCACATAATTCAGACCACAACCATACCAAAAAAAGAAAAAGAAAAAAGAAAACCCTACAAAAATCCTTCCACCTGATTTTTGTGTGTATCCATTCCTAATACTTGGAAAATCTTACCATCAGATCATTATCCATCTAGCTGACCTCTCAAAGTCTAGCTCAAATCCTACCAACTTGGAGAGGCCTTCTCTGATTCTACAAGAAGGAATTAACATTCTTTCCTTCTCCAAAAAAAACCCACAAACCTTTGTTTATGCTACTCATGCATTCTCTATGCATCGCATTTCATTTTGTATTAATAATAAGTTAATTGTTTCAGCCCACTTGAGTGAATATAGGTATACCAGCAAATAACTGATTGGTGATTATGAACATTTTTTTAATCACTTACCTGACAGAGATAGGTGACCCATCTTCTCTTCTTTCTTAAGATCATAGAGTTAGAGTCAGAGGGAAATTTAGAGGCCATCTAGTCCATCTTTCCTTATATTATAGGTGAGGAAAGGGGGGCCCCAAGAGGTTACATCTCATCCAGGCCATAAGCCAGATAGGTTCTCTGATTCCCAAGACATAGAACTTTCCACTGGCTGCTTTTCTTGGACTACTTGCTGATCCTTCAAAATAGCACTCACTCTCCCACCTCTGTATTTTTGCACTGGCTTGTCCCCCATAGCTGGAAAACCCTTCCTTCAAGACTCAGCTGAAATCCCAGTTTTTGGAAGAGGCCCTGCCCTGCTCTTCCCCTTCTCCCTCTAATCTGAGACCAATACCTTCCATTTCCTCTGATATATCTTTTACGTAGCTAATTGTTTTCATGTTGTCTCCTCCCATCAGAATGTAAGCTCTTTGCAGGCAGTCTCTCTAGAGTTGCCTTTCTTTGATTGATCAAACAAGATGATATTCGTGAAAGACTTAAATTAGCATAGTGCCTGGCACATAGTAGGCACTATATAAACACTTATTCCCTTCCCCCTTCTCTGTTGCTCTCACACTTGGCACTAGGATTGGCATATTGTAATACATTTAATATGGTCTTATCATTAAGAATTAGAGCTGAATCTACCCTTTCTCCACTGAAAGGAAATGCAGGATTGAGAAAATGTAAAAAGCATATATTAAATGTTTACAATATGCCACGCATTGTACTAAGTGCTGGAGATTCAGAGAAGAGGGGAAAGCAGGAAAAGGAGGAAGGGTGGGGGAGAGAAAGGGAGAGAAGGGAGAGGGAGGGAGGCAAAGATGCAATGTAATTAAGACATGTAACTTCTGCTGTGGAGATTACAGTTTCATAGGGAATAGTTTGATTTTGGTTGGGGAGAGTGGGAAGAAAATAGACTTCTGTTAATTTTTTTTTAAATAAAATAGGGAGTTTGCTACAGATGTGGAATGCATTTTCAGATGAGATCACTGTATTGTTAGTTTTGCTCAGTTGTTTACTTTGTTACAAAAGACCACTCACAGAGTGAGGACAATCTGTAAATGTTTGTAATGGAAAAACAAAACACATCAATAATTTTTTTAAATTTGGTTTGCTTATGTATTTCTCCCTTGGTAATTTTATTTTTTATTTATTTTTTCCCTTGGTAATTATTATGAACTTCCAAATGCCACAGTTTTCCCATCCTCTTAAGCTCCTAAGGTCATTTAAAATACATTTCCAAAACGATTTGAATTATTTTCTTTTTTTTTTTAAATTATTTAGAGTACAACTGAAATTTTTTTTTTAGCTGTACTGCTGTTTCTGTGTGAGCTCAGGTCCTCTGCTAGATTGCAAGCATTTTGAGGGCAGGGACTTCTTATATTTATCACCATGTCTCCCTCAGGGCCTATCTTAGTGGTGTGCACTTAGGAAGCATTTACATATTGGTTTTATTGAGCTGAGAAAGGGAAAAGCTAGTTTTAAAATTATCTTAACTACTTGAGGATTCAGTACTTTTTATCTGAAAGCCACCTAATTCTCAGTTTGCTTCTTTTACTAAATATTTATTGCTTAACTACTCACAAAGGTCAAAAGAAATGAATGAAATATGAGCTTTGATGTGACTTCTCAATATATTTCTAATATTTTATTCCAGGAAAAAATAATTTCTATATTTTGATTTAATTTAGGTTTCCAACACAGACAACATTGACAACAGCAGTAACCAATAGAAATCAATTGTAGGACAGGCTGGATTGTATTCCTCCCCTACTAGACGAGCTTTGGGCAGCGGGCTCCACGTGGGCACGGGTGGTTCTCTGGTAGGATTCTCGCCCGCTTTGAGCTGTCTGGGTTCGATTCCTGGTCCATAAAGTCGAAATGCTTTAACTTTATAAAACAACCGTTTTTTTTATGAAAGACTATATGGCGCTACTTCAAGTGCTAGACTTGAGAGCTGATTTTTTTTTGCGATTGATAGGGCAATGCAAAGTTAACTCTTTCTTTTTTTTACTTCTGTTTGGCAGCCGCCGGCCATCTTATTTTATTTCTATTTGACTCTTTCTCTATTTACAAGCTATGAAATCTTTCATAAAGAGCGGAAAGAAATCCGTTTCAGTATTTCCGATTTTGCCGTTAAAAACAGTGACCATCAGAAAAAAATCGAAAAGTTCAGCTTTCTGGAGATGCCGGGGATTGAACCCGGGACCTCACACATGCGAAGCGCGCGCTCTACCACTGAGCTACATCCCCCAGCTACCACGAGTTTCTCCTCTCTGGGTATTCATTCGTTCTGTGACAGGAACGCCTTCCGTGTGATCGCATAAAATTGGTGTCTCAGGCTTACTCCGTACCCCGAAGTACGATGGCTCCCCTCCCCCACATGTACGTGAGCTGTTGACTCCGGGGGCTCCTCCATCTGTGGGGCTAAGGGAGGGTTCGCGGGCACGCGGAGAGGCGGGAGGCGCACGCCCGGGGCCTCCGCGGCCGCGGGAGCCCCGGTGTGGACAAGCAATGTGTCCTGGCTTCGTGGGGAGTTGGGGCTGGTGGAAAGGTGCGCTCACCACTGCTGGATCTTCTCTACTTGCGTTTCATCGCTGTTACTCCGTCCCATTTTCAAGGGGGAGGGGAAAGGGTAATATGTGTGAAAATGCCCGGGGCGGGGAGGAGGCTTTTTTGCGCCCGGAGTCTCAGAGGCCCCCAAGGCTCCCAGGCCCTGTGTTCTGGATCCCAGGTACCAGCCTGCCCAAAGGGATATATTGATTCCTGGCCCAGCAGAGGGGTTTCCAGGGGTCAGCACCTTTTCCAGCTTTTGAAGTCTCCAAGACATAATAAAAATTAGGGTTCATGAAAACACAGTATGTATGGCAGCAAAAAGGGAAAAGGTGAGACATACCTTTTTTTTTTTTTAGTGTATTAAAATGCTTTTCTGGATTACACTCTCTCCTCTCTCCCATCACCCCCCATGTAATTGCATTGCAGTTTTAATGCATCCATTGCAAGCCCGGGAAAACCATTCAAATTCCCTTGTCCCATTGTTGCCCTGATAAATTTGAAGGCTCCTTGGAGTAAGGGGCCCAGCTAGGTTACCCTCCTGGCATCCCTTCTGATGAACCTGGGCCAGGGCCTGGTCCCTGTAAAGCAGAGGATCCAGATGCACCTTACACAGTGCTTGGCACATAATGAATGCTTAGTAAATAATAACTATCATTGCTACTGTTGGTACCATCAAGAATCCTACTCTCATGCCCATCTTCTCTGGCCTCTATGTCTCCAGTCAACCACACCTGCTTTAATAGCTAGATTTGGATTCAGAGAACAAGATTAAAAATTCTGGCTCTATTTAACGCCTGGCACTTATTGCCTTGGGCAAGTCACTTAACTTCCTCTGTACACCCAATTGTAAAATGAGAGAGAAGGCTCAACTAAATGATCTAACTTTGCTGTTGTTGTTTTGTTTTAGCTCTGAATCTGGATATCCTGTGATGTACAACAGATCCACAAATAACCCAAAAAGCTTTTGGTAAAGAAATCTGCACTATCCTTTAAATGTGGAAAAGTTGGCATTCTCTCTACTCTCCCTCATTATATTTGCCTTTCTACTTTACTAGCAAAGGACTTGAACCAGGCCAAGGTCTTAGGTTTGATAAACGCAGAAACAGTTCAGAATATACTTCTAAAGGTTGAGGCCTAAAGTTTATTTTACTGCAAATGATTAAAAATCCTGTAGCATATTTCTATGACAAAAATGTTACATTATTCTACTAAACACAAATCTTGGTTTCCAAGATTATATGTTGACTAAAACACATATACATATGCCCATTAATGACAGTATTAGATTAATACTCTTAACTTCTTGTGATAAGGAGAGCCCAAGATAACACAGATGAAATAAATGAACAGAAAATCCACCAACTTCATTTTGCCCCAAACTTTCTCTCCCAATCAGTACATCAGGACCATCCAGAATGGAAATAGAGTAGATGAAATGTGTGTTTTGGCCCAGGTCTTTTATAATGCCCTTTGCCTCAGGGCTGCCAGTACCATCCAGCTGCCCAAAGAACCCTACCCTGGTGCTCATCTCTGGGCTTACCTTTTCCAGCTTATAGCTTCAGAGCACTTCTGAACACCATATCCAAACCATCTTTTTTCTCAAAATAAAGCTACCCCACATTCCTTTTTATTAAAGCTCCATTCCCAGAAACCTGATGGCTAATTAACACAATAAACTAATTCTTGTTGAGATGTTAATGTGTTACCCCTCCCAGGTATTAGAAAATTGACTTAAAGGGTCAGAACTAGAATTATTGAGGTAGGCCCTTGGGACAATTTATAACATTCCAAGTGAGTTCTGGTTTCCCAGCAATCTAATCACCCTTGGGCTTTTGGGACACTGCCTCGGTGGGGAAGTCTTGCTACTCTAGTTGGTAACTGCTTTTTCCCCCTCCCCAGCTCCCCAAACCCAACCCAGACGAATCACTTACAAAACCATTTTTGTATGCCCAGCTCCTATTTCCGAGGTTCCATTAGTACAAAAATTCTGTATTCTGCCTTTAAGAACAGATAACAAACCGTAAAATGCTCTTTTTATTTTCCTCTCACCTTTCTAGCACCTGGTAGAGGTAACTACCTGGGCTTCAGTTGGACTGAATGACCTCTAAGATCCTTTTCCCCACCCTCCCACCTCAAATCCAATGATCCTATTAAGTGAAATAGCCAGAAGGCAGGAAGCCAAAGAATAAAGTAGAAAAAGTTAAAAATCTGTGTAATCCATAAATGGGGAATTTTCTAAAGTTGACTGTCTGCTCTGATAATTTACATGTTATTTAAATAGAGTTTATAATAAGATTTTGCTCAAGAGAACAAACCATGTGCTGATTTGAAGTGTTCTTCCCCTGTTTGAGGGGCTTTCATATGGACAAAGGTTCACTTTCATTCCTTATTTTGGGTTGCTCTGCAGGGCAAAATAATCAATTGGCCAAGTAACAGGAAGGTATCTTCCATAGAAGAGCATCTTATCAGTTACATAGTTCTAACAATAGATTGGGCAGCTAGATGGGGCAGTAGAGTTCCAGGCCTGGAGTCAGGAAGATCTGAGTTCAAATTTGGCCGGGACACGTACTGGCTCTGTGACCTTGGACAAGTTCCTTAACCCTCTTTAGGTCAGTTTCCTCATCTGTAAAATGAGCTGGAGAAGGAAACCACTCCAGAATCTTTGCCAAGAAAATCCCAAATGGAATCACAAAGAATCAGATACGACTGAACAGCAATCGCTTGGGCTGTCTAGCGTTTGATACTGTTAACCCCCTTTTCTTCTTGGCTTCTCATTCTTCCCTAGGTGTCCATGACACTGCTATCTCCTGGCTCTCCTTCCTTCTTAGCCTTTGTGCAGGTGACTTTCTAATCTATATTCAGCTCTAATCTCTTCTCTGAACTCCAGTCCTGCAACATCAATTGCCTATGAGACACTGAAATTCACCTAAATGTTCTGCAGGCACATGGATGGATTTTGCCCTTTTTTTGCACTTAGGACAGTGCCTGGAACATAGAAGACACTAAATGAATGATGGTTGACTTACTGACTGACTGATCTCAAACCAACATGTTGAAAACAGTTCCCATGTTTTTGCCCCAAATCCTCCTTTCTTTCAAGCTTTCCTATTTGTTTTGAGGTCATCAACATTCTTCTAGTCACTGAAGTTTGGGGTCTTCTTCTTTCTTCCTTACTCCTCACTTCCAATGAGTTGGCAAGTCTGGATTCTGCCTCCACAATATATTCCACATCCTCCCCTTCACCTTCATTCTCCTGGTTCAAGCCTTTATCACCTCCAATCTGGACTATTGTAATAGCCTCCTAATCGTTTCAAGCAGTTTCATGTTTTCTATATAGTTTGTCTTTAGAGATAACTAGGTGGTGGTAGATAGAGCACTGGATTTGTAGTCAGGAATAACTCCATTTGTAGTCAGGAATAACTCCATTTGAAGTCTACCTCAGACACACCTAGCCATGTGACTCTGGGGAAGTCACAGCCTCTCAGCCTCAATTTCCTCATCTGAAAAAGAGGTGATAGTACCTATCCACAGGGATGTTGTGAAGATCAAATGAGATTGTGTGTATAATGTATAAATATATAAATGTATATATACATATATATGTATGTGTGTATATATATGTGTGTGTGTGTGTGTGTGTGTGTGTGTGTATACACACACACACAATGTTGTTGTGTTTGTCCTTGGTTCTCAAAGAGGACTATGCCATCAGGGAAATGATGACATAACTGGCAGTTGACTTTGATTTGAGCGAGGGAGGGCCATGCAAGGTAACTAGCCTCACTTTCTCCTCCAGAGCCAGCTGGGTCTGGTGGCCAGATATTCATCAGGATAACTGGAGATGGTCCAGGATGCACTGGGTGACCTTATATATATATATATATATATATATATATATATATATATATATATATATATATATATATATATATATATATTTATAATGTTTCCCAAACCTTGAAACACTATATGAACATTAACTATTATTTAATCTTCTATATGCATGTTGTTCCCTTCCCTCTCCCCAACTAAAACATAATCTACTATACTTGAGATCAGGTACCACTTAATAATTTTTTCTATTTGTATTCCCAGTACTGAGCACAGTGATTGGCACATACAGGTCACACACATAGTAATTAGTAGAGATGGAATTCAAACAACTTCTTATGTATTTCATAGAAAGTAATTTCTGATAGATGGGTACTAGCAACTCTTAGTATCAGAATAGGCTTCCTGTAGGACGTAGTAGGTCAACTGAGCTTTCAAGGAAGTTGGGTAGAGGTGAGCACATTCCAGAACTAGGGAGTTGGGCAGGATTTGCAATTTATGCAAAGGCATGGAAGTTCATATGCTAGAAACAGCAAGTACGCCTATTTGGCGTGAATAAAATATATGATGGGGAGCAAGGTGAAATCTGTTTGGAAAGATAGGTTTGAGCCAAATTGTGAAGGGCTTTAATTACCAAACAGAAGAGTTTTTATTTTGTGGTAAAGACAAGAGGGAGCCACTGGAGTTTCTTGACCAGGGGAATGACATGGTCAGAGAGGAGTTTTAAGGATCATCAATTTGGCAACAGTGAGAAGGATGTTTTGGAGTGGTGAGAGAGAGGAGGCAGGAAGAACAGTTAGAAGGATTCAGACTCAGGTTCTTAAACTTCTGATGTATTCCATGACACCATCCTGCTTTGCAAGCTAGAAGGCTCCAACATCACTGGAAGTCATTTAGTGAAGAAGGCAGGATAACCTATTCCTTGGGCTAGAGTTAATAACTAGATGACACCTGAGGTAACTTCCAACTGTAGCATTCAATAGTTCTATGGATTAATTTATTACAATATAAACCACTCTGAACCCAAATTTCAATTTAAAAAATCATGAATGGCTCCATCCTAGGCAGGAATATTTAAATCAATCATTTTAAAGTCATCCTGAATGGCTATACCTCATGCAACTCAGTCACATTCCTCTTAATTCTAAGTGCTGGGGACCCACATGTGCAAAAATATTTATAGCCGCTCTTTTCATGGTTACAAAGAACTGGATATTGAGGGGATACCCATCAATTGGGAAATGGCTGAATGAGTGGTATTTGAAAGTAATGGAATACTATTGTGCTATAAGAAATGATGAAGGGGATTGGTTCAGAAAAACCTGGGAAGACTTGTATGAACTGATGCAAAGTGAAGTGAACAAAACCAGACCAATCTGCAGAGTAACAGCAATATTGTAAAGATGATCAACTATCCACCTCCAGAAAGAGAACTGATGGATTCAAAATGCAGATTGAAGCATTTTTTTCTCCTTTCTTTTTTCTTTTTGTTCCAGAATGTGGCTAATGCAGAAATTTGTTTTGCATGATTTCATATTTGTAATGGGTTTCATATTTGCCTTCTCAATGGGTGGGAAAGGACAGAGTGGAGGGGAATCTGGAACTGAAAATAAAATAAATTTGAATATAATTTTTAAAAATTCTAGTTGTTGGGCCTAGAGCCAGTATTCTTCAAGAACAGAAATTCTTTATTCCCAATGGTTTTTCTGGCATAGAACTCTTTTCCACTCCCAAAGGCATTCCTTGTATAATAGGGGTTTGAGAACTGACTGGCATCCTGAGATTTGTAATTTTGGCTGACAAGAATCCCCTTTCAGCCTTGGGAATTATTTGGGACCATTTTGACCTTAGAACCAGAAAGCAAACTTAAATTACACCTGAGAGTTCTTAAAGCAATGAACCAGCCTATGAAAAATGAAAGGAAGGGGAACTTCAAGAGCTGAGTAGCAGTTGTAGATACACAGTAACTCCAGGAGGTAAGGAGATGAGCCAGAAAGACTTGGTGGTATAGCAGCAACAGGTCAAAGGAGAAACTGAAAGAAGAAAGTTAAAAGGCTGAGGTAGTGAAGAAAAGGGAGAGATAGAACAGAGCTATCCAGCTGCTCTCAGAGCAGTCAACAGTCAATAAGTATTAGGCATCTTACTATGTGCTAGGCATTATGATAAGCACTGGGGATACAAAGGCAAACAGACAGACATTGGGCTGAAACTGGAGGTTGTATTCACATCTCCAAGGATTAAATGGAGTCCCTCTTCTTCTGCCCCTCTCCTCCAAGTCTGTTCTTTATCCAACTTTCTATATATACACTGTAATATACATTCTGCTTGCCTAAATTTTTCCTGCTTCCTGTATTTTTCCTCGACAAAGAGATGTCAAGGGTTAACTAGAAATGAACGTAAATTTATATTAGGACAAAGAGCCAAACTTCTGCTCAATGTAACAGTTTTCCTTAACTGGAGGCTCTGAGCTATTGTGATTATTAGACTACTAATTTTTTCATCCAATGTAAACTCCACAAAACATAAGGGGTGAGATGAGAGAATGGGAGGGGACTGGGGGAGGAACCCAAGGACTAGCATATTGCCCCTAGGCTAAAAAGCACGCTAATTTTTGTAACTGGGTAGGGCTGATTAAACATCTAGATTGAAAATGAAATAAGGAGAAGACAGTGGCCCAAGAAAAGATTTCTTCATGCCACCCCTCCCAGGAGGAGATAGACTCTGTGGGGGAATGGGGAGGAAGGAATAGAAAGGATTGGGTATATAACTCCAATGGTATTATATAGAGTAAAGCAGAGAAAAAACTGCCTGGCCACTTCCAGGTGCTGTGGTCTCAACTGTATGCAGTAGCCAAGGATAGACTGCATACGCATTTTGTGTATTTGTATAATACTTTATTTGGGGCCAGCCTCAGGCAAAATTGTGAATCAGGAAAATTTTGTTCCTGGCCCATGGCCTCTCCTTTCTCGAACCTTCTCCTTTTGGTGCCTCTCCCCGCCCCAGGCACCTAAGTATCTTTATGCTGCCTCTTGCATACTTGGTGTCTCCTAGGCAACCCTTCAAGTTCCAGATATACCAGTCCTGCTCCCTTTCCCAGGTTTTCCCCATCCTTTTCCCCAACACCAAAGAATACTTATTTATCCTGAGTCCCTCCCAACCCCCCCAGGGCTTGGCTAGGCCAATCTGAAAAAAATATTTCATGGTAATACTGTAAAAAGGGCAGCTAGTTGGCGTAACGGAGAGAGCTCCAGGAGTTCAAATCTGGACTCCGACACTTACTGTATGTGACCCTGGGCAAGTCACTTTTAACCCTATTTATCTCATTTGTAACATGAACTGGAGGAGGTAATGGCAAACCACTCTAGTATCTTTGTCAAGAAAATCCCACATGGGATTATGAAGAATCGATATGACAGAACAACAAAAAATACTTTAAAAGCTGAAAACAGCCTAATGTGGTACCACTTTTAGAAATGTTAGTATTTCCTCATCCCAAAGGAATGATTCTCTAAAAGTAGAATTTGAGACACAAAACCAAATAGTGCAAGAGGTATATTTTGGCAGGAAATCCCACCTGAATCTCAACATCTTTATCAGATCCCAGAATCTATTGCCATTGTCCCATGTCATGGGATCTGAATAAGTGAAGCAAGTCTCTGAGGTGGGCACTTCTCTAGTTGTGCAAACACCAGCTGGAAACAATTTATCATTCCTCAAATTGTCTTAGATCTTTTTGTTGGATATTTCCTTGTCCTTATCACTTCTCCTACTAGATTGCAAACTCCTTGAAGTCATGGACATAGAATCATTGGATTCAGAAGTGACCTTAGGAATTATCTGGGCAAGGCATTCTTGACCCATGAACTTTTAAGAAATATAGGTGATGTCCTTTGTGAGCTAGTATGTTTTATTTCATGCACTTCAAAACAGTAGTCTAAAAAGGGGCTGATAGAGTTCAGCAGACTGCCAAACACACAGAAAAAGGTTAAGAAATTCTCATCTAATTCATATCCTTCATTTTGAAGATTAGAAACTGAGGCCTCTTTAGAGAAGTAAGGTAACTTGCCCAATGTCACAATGTTGGAGGAGACAATCTAGGTTTAAACCCATGTCATGTCATTTTTTATCTTTGTTTTACTCCGGTGCTTTCTGCCATAGTAGCAAATGTTTTTGTTTTTGTTTTTAAGCTGTTAAGTTGAATTTCTACCTCACCCTCCAGAAATCATGGATAAAATCAGTGACTATTAGATCACACTACTTGCTGAGTTACCAGCGGTTACAAAGACTACTGGTACATGGAGAGAGTTCATGAGGGGAGTAGAAAGAGGGTCTTCTCCTCTTGGCATCCAGAAAAGTGTTTGTGCCCTCCTGGATGAGAAAGGGAGGAAAGGGATGAATTGGTTTACATGATATGCCATAAAACTTATAGCTCTTTCAATTACATCACTTTGCTCGTCAGGGTCATAATTATTAGAAATACTCGTCACTGTAGTTAATTATTATTAATAACCACCCTGAGGGTCAAGGTGGTGCATTTGCAAAAAACTGCTAGGTTTATTCTATTCAAGATTCAACCATAAACTACCTTGTTGTCCAAAGACCAACCTGGCTAAATTCTGGGAAGCTGGTTGGCCTCTGATGAATTTATCATCCGCAATAATGTTCTAAGGCTATCTCTTTAATCATAGAGAGATAACATCTTGTTTCTGGTTCAGTAAAGGGAAAACCAGTTTAGCCATGTCAATTACATCTCTACTCCAGGGCTTTAAGGATACACTAAGGTATCCTTTTCTTTCTTTCTTTCTTTCTTTTTTTTTTTTTGAGTTTTTGATTAAAGGGCCATCCCTTCATTAACTTCTTAAAGAGGCCTATTCACTGAATGGGTGCTACTTCACTCAAAGTGAGAACCTGAAAAGACCTTAGCCTGAAAGGGCCAGGGTCTCAATGCATCCTGGGCCATCTCTAGTCATCCTGGTGAATATCAAGTCACTAGATCCAGCTGGCTCTGCAGGAGAAAGTGAGGCTGGTGACCTTGCACAGCCCTCCCTCACTCAAATCAAAGTCAACTTCAAGTCATATCATCACTTACCTGATGTCATGGTCCTCTCAGGATAAACACAACAACAACAACAAGAAGGAAGTATCCCTTCTCTCAATCCCCCATTCTGGGTGTGTGCCCTTTCTCCACCATTAGCCACCAGTGACTAGTGCCACAATTCCATTTAACCAATTAACATAAATTAGCCTTTACCAAAGGGTATTTACTTTGAAGATAAAGCAGGAACAGAAGTACTAATGTTTTCCCCAAACAATTTGGGGGCACGTTCTACCCTGATAACACCCTGAGAATGGGCTAAGACTTAACATACTTTCTACTTAGCATTGATTCCATCAAGTTCACATCCAGATGTGGCATGATTGTAAGATGAGTCTTCATTGCAGCTACCACTGGGAAGTTTTCTGAGGTTTTTCTCTTGCTCCTCAGGGTTTTACTGCTGTGTTATCAGATTGAGACTACTTACAGAATATGTAGCCTGCTCCAAAGTCTCCCCAAGATACTTCAATATATCATCCTGATTCTTCTAGAAGCAAGCTTCCCAGTCTTTTCCATCAGTAGCACTCTGCCCATGCTTACGAGGACTGGGCTCAGTGTCCAGTCCCTCATTACAAAAGTAATTAAACTTTAGCATTTATCAGACACCGGTGGTAAGCTAAACGCTACCCAGATGGACATGCGTTTCAAACAAGTAAAATTTTAGTCAGTGGTCATAAATAGATGGAAAAAGATGGCGATGTACTTAGAAGAGAACATATCATAAGAAGAAAGAAGTTATTACCAGCATTTTACCCCAGAGTACATTGCGGGTCAGGGAAGCTAGATGGTGCTGTGGATAGAGTGATAGGAGGAGGAGAGAGGGTGAGATACAGGGGGAAATCTAGGCAATATAAAAACAAAAATATTCCAGTGAGAATCTTTTTTTTTTTAAGAGTAAGAGGTACGTTGCTTTACAGCAATAAGAAAAAAACATGAGCTCTTGATGCTGAGGTAACACATACTCTTCATGCTTCATATAAGACAAAGGAAGCTATGTCCACAAGAAATAATGCTATATGCTTGCTGAATGTACTTTCCATGCTATTGTTAAATTACCTTTTTTGTTAAATGTTTGCAAAAAAAAAAATATAAGCTGTGTTTCTATTCAAGTACACATGCTCAATAATTAGAAGAGTTATTCATTCTGATTCTTTCTCTAGGCCATGCAGGAGAGCCAAGGCCATATAAAAAAGTCATTTACATGCCTTCAGAAAATATTACCCAAAGAAGCACAGTCATGCCATGAGAAGCACCATTTGAATTACACAATAATTTGAAAATACAGACACTTGGGCCAATGATACCATTAATTGAACCCAGTTCTGGCAATTTTGAGTCATTCATTCAAGCCAGGGAGAGAAAGGGTAGTAGTCCATATAACAGCACTCTTCTGTTACCTTCCTCCTAAATAGTATTTGCAGAATGAGGCTGAAGACTGATGTAGCATAAGAAAACACCCCCTTTCTTTCCCTTTTATATGCTAATGTAATTAGTTGTCAGGAGGAGATGGATAGGAAGAGGATGCTAACTGTTGCTATCTCCTTTAAGAACTGAGGCTTAGTGTACTCAAAAGAAGAGAATACTTATGGAATTAACTTACAGAGAAGACCTCAGCACCACTGAAGGCCCCACTAGTGTAAGGGAAGCCAGAATTAAGGGGTAAATTATTGTTCCTCTTAATTACATTTCAGACAGAGGTAGCTGGGCTTCGGACAAGAGCCCAACCCTCCATGGAGTCCTACATCTTGTCTTGAGAGCCTGAGAGGAGAGGCAGGAAGCACCATGAGAGGGTACTGAACTTACCCAAGGGACCTAATTTGCTCATAGCTTCTGTAGGCAGAAGGTGAAACATGTATATGTTTAAAGGGACCAGGCAGGACTGTTATAAGGCAATGATTCTTTTACTCTAAATGAGTGAATTTAACTCTTTTAACCTGTGCTACAAAAATCACAACCATTCTCCCTAGAAATTCTTCCAATCATTTCAAACCTCTCTTCTTTCAAAATGACCATATCAAAGTCTCTGTCTTTTAAGCAACCAGGTATGACAATTCATCATAGTGTATATTGGAAAGCACACTCATTTCCCCCAAATCCTCCCCTCTTCCTATCTACCCTATTGCTGTCAAGGGCTCCACTATCCTTCCCATCACCCACCAGGGCTTGCAACCTATGTATCATCCTCAACTCCCCTCAATCTCTCTCAACCTCTATATCCAATCTGTTACTAAGACCTGTCAATTCTACTACCTTCAGTACATCTCTCCTATATTCCCCTTTGTCTTCTCTGACACTGTCACCACCCTGGTGCATCACTTCTGGACTATTTCCAAATCCCTCTGGTTGTTCTCCCTGCCTCAAACCTCTCTCCAATCTAGTCTGTCCTCTATTCAGCCGTCAAATTGATTTTTGTTTCAATAAGCTTCAGTTACTTATTACTATCTCCATGTGTATATACATGTACATGTCTGAATTTTACATACAGGTGTGTGTGTGTGTGTAAAATATAAAATCCTCCTATAACCTCTTTAGTGGATAGAGAACTGGGCTCAGAGTCAGGAAGACCTGAGTTCAGTTGTGACCTCTGACCCTTGCTATGTGACCCATGGCACGTCATTTAACTTCTCCACTATAAAATGTGGGTAATAATAGCTCCTGTCTCACAGGGTTGTTGTGAGGATCAAGTGAAATATTTCTAAAGTACTTAGTGTTGTGTCTGGCACATAGTTCATGCTTAATCAATGCTTCTTTCCTTTCCAGTCTCTTTACAACCTATTTCTCTCTATTACTCTGTAATCCAGTGACACTGACCTCTCACAAGATATTCTCTTTTATTTTTGTTTTGTTTTGTTTTTGTTCTTTTGGAGGGGGAAGGCAGGGCATTTGGGGTTAAGTGACTTGCCCAAAGTCACACAGCTAGTAAGTGTGTCAAGTGTCTGAGGCCGGATTTGAACATCCTGATTCCAAGGCCGGTGCTCTTCTCACTGCACCACCTAGCTGCCCCCACTCTCTTTTAACTCTGGATATTTCTACTGGATGTCCCCTTCTTGGCTTTCCTGGCTTCCTTCAGCTCCCAGCTAAATCTCTTCTTCCTTTCCAAATTCCCCTTAATGCTAGTACTTTCCCTCTACAATTATATCCAGTTTGTTCTGTCTATATCTTTTCTGCAAACAGTTTTTTTCTTTTTACAAGCTCTCTCCCCTATTAGCCTGTGAGCTTCTTGAGAGAAGGAACTAGTTTTTTGCCTTTTTCTGTACCCAGACAGTGCCTGGCCTGTAACAGGCACTTAATAAATGCTTGTTGACTTGACTAATATACTTTTCATGTGGAGCATTCTTATTTGGGTTGACTGTACTCAAGGGAAGACATTTTGGTCTTGGCTATCAGAGCGCAAATCATTTTCTCATTGATGGAAAATTAAGAATTCCATCCAAATTACCATAAATGAATTGATAATTACTGAGTTTATGTATTAGCCTAGTTTTTTTTTAACTTCTGATCATCAGGTTTGGATGTGAAATTCAAATCAATTTAGCTATTAATAATAGGTAGCATTACTATAGCACTTTAAGGTTTTCTAAGCCCTTTACATATGTTGTTACCCTATTCAATCGTCAAAAAATCTCTGTGAGGTAGGTACATACTACCGTTATTCCTTTCTTGAGCAGATGAAGCAAATGTTTGAGAGAGTTTTAGTGTTTTGCCCGGGTCACTCAGTTATGCAGGATTTGAATTTAGGTCTTCCTGACTCCAAGTCCAGGATTACAGACCTAATTACTGGTTTAGGAGATGCAGTAAAAGAGAGTTAGGTTCTAGTCATCCTGGTAGTCATAATAAACGATCCCCATGTACCGGCTGTCAAAAAAATTCTTAGCATAGTTTTAAGCTTTGATAGATTAAGGCACTTTAAAATTTACCTAATTATTTGATCCTCACGCCAACTCTAAGAAGAAAGTGTTGGTATTGTCCCCATTGTGCAGATGAGGAAATTGTGTTTGAGATTAGATGAGTTGCCCAAGGCACAAAGTAAGAGTCTGGGTCTGGATTCAAACTCAGGTTTATCTATTCACTAATACAAGGCTACCTTAAAAACGAGTAAAGATAATGGTTCTTATCCATAGCCATTATAAAGAGAGCTTCCTTTGAACACCTTAAGAAAAAAGCAAAATTGTGGCATTCAGAGCCCAAAGGAGTCAGAGGGGAAAAAAATCCTTCACTCCTTTATATCTTTGGAGACTTTCCCCCTCCAGCCAGTGGCCTCAGGTAATGCAGATTTCTTGCATATGTGTAAAAGAGCTGAATAGGAAAAGGGCTATAGTGAGAACTCAGCATTGAGTGTCGCATCACCTGTAGATCTGTGATCTTATCAGTGTGGACATTCCTTCTCATCTTGTACATTTGTCTCCTATTCCACTTCCTGGGAGAGTTTAAATGACAGATAGGTAAGAAGCAGAACTCCTGGAGTACTACAAACACATAAACTGTGAATGAACTGGTCTTTCTCCTGGCTTGAATGGTAGGATTCTCTGCTTTTCCCAGCCTTTGGAAGTGGGGAGGCAGGAGGAGCAAGACAGCAGGCTAGAGAGAGAATCAAGAACCTTCTTCATATTCCCCAAGTGGCTGCTTGTTGTTCTTTTGCTATTTTGCATTCCTTAGGAAAGCATCATCGATGCAACAGAATGGATCAAAAAATGAGGGAACTTCTGGCAGACAGTTACTTAAAAATTTAATAATATCTTTTGTTTTGACATTACATTTCCTTTTTTCTCATTGCGCCATCCCGTATAACTCTTTTTTTTTCTGAGAAAAGGAGGGGAAAAATCAGCAAAACAAATCAATTCAACAGCGACAACAACAAAACCTAACAATAATACATGCAATATTCCACTCATGGATCACCCACCTCTGGAAAGGAGTGTGGAGAGGTCAAATTATTACTTTATTGCTACCTTATTTTAATACATTTGGATATCTTTTGTTTTAGATCACTTAAATTTCCTCTCTATTCTTCCCTTTCCTGCTCTCATAAAGCCATCCCATAATGAATAATATTTTAAATGAAAAAATTCAGCAAAATCAATCAATACAGCAAAAAAATCTGACTGTATATATATACATATATGTATATGTCGCTCCATACCCGCAAATCACACGTTTCTGCACAAGTGGACAGACAAGAGAGGTTTTCTCTTAAGAATTACTTTCAATTGCTTATTGATACCATCACCTCAATTCTGAGCACTCTTATCCCTTTATGGAGAAGAGAAGGATTTTAAAATCTCAAACACTTAATTACTCTTGCCCCAAAGTAAGTTGTTAAAGAAGAAAGTTTAGGGATAGTTCATCCTGGCTTGATGGTTTGGATTTCTTTCTCTCCTCCCTTGCATCCTCCAAGAAAAGACCACCCACCTATCCTATCGACAAGATCTTGAACCACAGCAGGGGTCTATGGGGGGGGGCGGGGAGGGGGAAGTAGGGCGGTGAGGGGGGAATGGGAAGGAGGTTTTTTTTTTCTATTTTTAAAATTTTTATTATTTTTATTTTTAGTTTACAACATTCAGTTCCACAGATTTTGGGGTTCCAAAATTCCTCTCCCTCCCTCTCCTCCTCCCTACCCCCCCCCCCAAGAAGGCATGTAATCCAATGAAGTTTCTATATTTACCTTCATATTGAACTTATTTGCATAATAGTCCAGTTGTAAAGAAGAATCATAACCAATGAAATGAATCATGAGAAAGGAGAAACGAAACCAAAAAAGAAGGAAAAAAAAGAGAGCAAATAGTTTGCTTCCATCTGCATTCAGACTCCATAATTTTTTCTCTGGATGTGCACAATTTTTTCCATCATGAGTCTTTTGGGACTGTCTTTGAACCTTGCATTGATGAGGGGAGTCAAGTTTATCAAAGTTAGTCCTTACAGAGACCATGTGTCTGTAATCGTGTATATTGATCTCCTGGTTCTGCTCCCCTCAAGGGAAGGAAGTTTTTGATAAGGAGAGAACAGGGTGGGGAATTGGGGAAGCTGAACAACTTTCCAGAAACTCCTTTGTTTGGTTTTCTTCTTTATCTTAGTGTTCCTCCAAAGAATTAGAACAGTGTATTGAACATATTAGGAACTTGATATATGTTTTTTGAATGAATTTCATTATTTTGTTTATTTATTAATGTATTTTAGTATGGCAGTATTATGAAATCCTAGGACATAAGATCGACACATTCATGTGTAATTATGAACATGCCAAAGCAAAACATAATTTTTGACTAATAGTTCTATTTCTTCTCCTCTATTGCCATGAATAATCAATAGTTAGCTTCTATCACCTAGAGAGCTGTAATGACATGAACTATCTGAGTTTGCATATCTTCAAGTATTACATTTAAGAAAAAATTTAAGTTTTTCAGGGTGAGGTTATGAAGTGTTTATTAAAGCAGAACCTTCAATGGTAGCCAAATGTTACACCTTCTGGAACACTGCTTAACCACAAAAGCAGAATATGTTTTGTTCTTCAAATTAAGCAATATATTCTTTTGCTTTATATGAAGTCAATAATAAATCAGTTCTGTGCAAATCCCAGCCTACGCCATCTATGAATGGTTTCCAAATTCCAGATAGTGATTTCTGGGAACAGCATGCAAAACCTCTTCATGTTGCCATATATAGAACCCATTATTGTTTCAAACATACCTCTACTGTGTTACCCTTGTCTAGATGTCTGCAAGCAGTGCCCTAGATCAAGGAAACACTTTGTCATCATGCAAATCATTGACGATTTTGAGTTGCCATATACCACACTGCAAACTTAACATTCAGCTTTCCCAGTCAGGCTCTCCAGGGATTCAACTCACCTCTTTGTGTTTGGGTTTCCATGCTGACATTAAGGAAAACAATAATGTCACTCTACTGTAAATCCATCTTTCTGTATTCCACACTAATTTTAATATTAACTCTCTCCTCAATTCCTCTCCCCACACCAAGTGTTAGACTCTTTTTTTTTCTTCCCTTTTACAGGGCTGAGTTTTCCAAGCTTGTATTTTTAAGCACTTCCAAAATTTCTCTTAACATATGTTGTAGAAAGTCTGTCCTATTAACAGAATCCACTCTTTCAGAGACTCACAATCCAAATAGTCTTTCAGATATTTTTCTAGAATGTACAGTAAAGTTGTGTTTTGTGTTTAGCATTGTTTTAAGATCCATTTTCTTGGCTCTGGATCTCTTAATGTCAGCTTCCCAGAACCCAAGTTCAACTTCATTTTCATGGGAAGGTCTAATTTGTTTTTCGACTTAGGAAAATGTATGATTATCTGTGCTTATGACTACAGTGGAAATGTTAAACTAAGGAGTAAGACAATTTTTGGCAATTGAGATTCTGATTTCTACCTTGTTTGAGTTTCACCAAGGAAAGTCCACTTCAGATAGAAGACAGGCATGGAGTTGGAGGAGAGGTTCTTAACCATTTTGGTGTAGTGGAGGCCTGTGGCAGTCTGTTGAATCCCATGGACCTCTTTTCAGAATAATGCTTTTAAATGCAGAAAATAAAACACATAGAGTTACAAGGGAAATTAAAAGTTATTGAATGTAGATATTTTGCCATCCAAGTTCAAAGATCCCCTAAAATCTATCCAAACACCCACTGGGGGTCTGTGAACCCCTGGTTAAGAACCTCTCCTGGTTAGAGGATTAGGTCTAGCTATCTCCAAAGCAACTGATACAAAGCTGTAGGTCATTAGAAATGAGTGGTTTGTCCTATCCACAACATTCTTCCCCCAACTTCTTCTTTTCCTAGGTTTCATGATGAAGATTTCTCTGAGTGGGAATCTCTGGAAAGAAGTCTTCTTTGAAAACTATTGCTTGTCAGCATGAAATTTAAATTTCTCCTACTGTATGAAGTGAGGTTCATAGAGGAAAAGTTTTTTTTTTTTTTAATCAAGACACACTACAATGCAGCCTGCTGTCATTAATCAAAGAATCTTCTGTAGTCCTAGTTGTGATTGGGTGGTTGCATTATCTGTTTCCTAGACTGGAGCCAAAGTTTGAATTTTGATGGATTTCTACCAGGAAGATTGGAAACTAACCATAACCAGTGTGGTCCTTGTATATTTTCATGGTAGTCTGTTAGTATATCCTTTAAGAAGTCTGAATCAAGGCTCTCAATAGTCAATAATCACTTCACTGAATGAATGAATGAATGAATGAATTAACAAAGCAAGCAAGCATTTATTAAGCACTTACTATACTAAAGCACATACCATACTAAAGGGTATGGATGCAAAAAGAAAACTATGACAATCCTTGCTGTCAAGGAGCCTACATTCTAATGGTGGAGACAACACACATGGAAGGTTTTGGCTACAGGTCAGAGGGCAAGGTCTTATGGTCCTCAGTGTACAGCAGCAGAACAGATGGTAGGGCCTCTTTTTAATTGTCATTTTCACTGACAAATCATATTAGCTTCTGATGTTGCATTGTTTGACATGCCAAAGACTTTGGAGACAAAAGCTTTCGTTTCTGGGTCTGCAACAGATGAGATTGTAGCACCTGTAGGAGTAGTTGCAAGGCTGCATTTCCATAAGGGTTGCCTCCCAGGATTATAGCTAAAGAGAGTGGGCTAGAAGCATTGATATTTCCAAGGTGCTGGGTTTAAGGACCTGAGCTGTCTCCATCAGGGTCTTAGGTCAAGCTAGTGATGGGAACAGTAGGGTTGGGTACTCTCACCCAACTAGTTGTTAGTATATAGCTGTTGTTGGGGCAGCTAGGTGGCACAGTGAGTAGAGCACTGGCCCTGGAGTCAGGAGGACCTGAGTTCAAATTCGACCTCAGACATTTGACACACTTACTAGCTGTGTGACCTTGGGCAAGTCATTTAACCCCAATTGCCCTGCCTTCCCCCTCTTAAAAAAAACATTAAAAAAATATAATGGCTGCTTTTGTTATATTAACTTTGTATATTTATATTAGCTTTGTATATCTATATTAGCAATATATATTGCTTTTGTTAAAGCTGTAACTAGGGCAGAACGATTAGAATTTTGTTCTGTGGAGCTGAATTGGAGAATGCTGTATTTAGAGGTCACTGACAGAACCTGCTGCCCTCTCATAGCCCAGAAAGAGCTTAGTACCTAGTTATCAAGAATAATTAATTAAAATAGGAAGTTAATCAGTGTGTTGGGAAGGGCTCCTCCCCTGCCCTGTTACCTATCCTGGGTATTATCTTCCCCAACAGTGGCCTTGCTGTTGGTCTCTCTTTTCTCCCAGCCACAGCTGAAAGTGAGTTGAGAATGGTGTGTACTAGGCCCTGACTGTGGAATTTGATCCCAGTGCAAAAATTCCTAGTTACAGCTCTGTATTTTGTCAGAAACTATTAAATTGACATGAGAAACTCTGAGGGTCTTCCCCTCCTAGACTGATTGTTTTGTGAAGGCAAACTAGGCCATCTTTTGCCTCAACTCTTACCTAGCTTTTAACTACTGAATGTATGTTGCCTCCTGAGACCTAGGAAAGAGCTCGGCTTAAAAAGGCCAAGGTCTCCCACTGCTCCTGGGCCATTGCCGGTCATCCTGACCTATGCCTTGCTACCTATGTCTCCTCTGATGATTCTGGAGGAGAGAGTGAGGCTGATGATTTTGCACAGCTCTGCCTCACTTAAATCCAATTCACTTTCAAGTAAAGAGATCACCCTGCTGATGTCATCAGCCCTCTTGGAGAATGAGGGACGAAGAACAACAATAATTAAATTGGTTTAAGGTGAAATGAAAATCTAGAATGTAATTTAGGATGATTAATTTTGGCTTTTATCTTCACCTTAGTTACATGAAGGGCATCATTTCTGCTGCCTCTGAGTAGATGTTTTTCCTCCTGCTTGCTGGCTGTTGAATGAATTTACCTCAGACATAGAATCATAAACCTAGAACGGGGAGGGATCTCAGAAGCCGTCAAGGCCTACCCCATTATTGAACATGATTGTGAACACTGAACATGAACAAGATTTAACAGAAGAGAGAACTGAGGCCTAAGGAGGATTTTCATGACTTTATTTCTTCATTAAAGTGAGGCAAAAGGACATGCTTTAAACTTTCCTCTGGAGATTTTGTCTTCATTTCTACTGCTTATATAGAGGGGGTCACAAGCTATTTGGTATTTGAAGTGCTTTGGTCTCCTGTCATGATTTTATGGCTTGAGGATATGTTGGCGACATCGGCCACATGCCTGAAGCAAGTGGTGACAGAAACATATAGACATATTTAATACCTGTTTCAAAGAGCCTTCTATTGCACTTACTATTCTCTGTGCCATATGGTTGGAACTTGTGATTTCATCAATGTGGGGGAACTCACAGTGTGGAAACTTCCTCAACTAATGTTGCTCAGCAACTGGTTTGCAGTTTTGTGTGTGAAAGGGTTGCTTGGGACATTGAGAGGTTAAGTTACTTGTGTGCTCATGGCACCTCTGTGTATGTGTGTGTGTGTGTGTGTGTGTGTGTGACAGAATTTGGGCACAGGACTTCCTCATTCCAATCTGACAGTCCCACGTGCCATTCCACTTTGGCCTGTCAGCATTTTCTTATTTTAGTTTCTCTCTAGTTATTTCATTTGTCTAAGCCCAAACTCTCCAGCTAGATTTTGATCTCCTTGAGGGTAGGCTTTTTTTCTCATGCTTCTTTAAATAAAACCTTTCTCCCAACATTTAGCAGAGTACTGGGCACACAGTAGTAGTATTATAAATGCATCTCCATAACAGGGATCAGACCCCTAACGTAATACTGTCCATGTGTAAGGAAAATGGGAAAAAAGAACCTAGCTTGGGCTCTGAACCCTAAGCTTGTCTTTCATGTTTGGGATACTAATATACAACTAACTCCCCAAAGTTACAGAGACTGGGAAGTTTCCTAAAGCTAGACGGTTCTCCAAAGGAAGCTCCTGGTATGGAAACTTCTTCCAGTGAAGCCAGTCAGGAACTGCTGGAGTGCAAATTCTTTTTAGTGATGCAGATCAGCAATTCTTTGGTAATTTAGAGTTACAGACTCTGGTACACTCTAAGTTAAGTGACATACCCACTATCATATGTAGCTAGCATATATCAAAGGCAAACCCAAATGTTCCTGACTAACAAGCATAAACTATTGTTGACTACTCCATGCTGTCTCTTCGATACACTCTACCAAAATGGGATTTGGGACCGCAAGCCAGAGAGGGGTCAGTGAAACCTTGGAGAGAATCCTATTAGAGTAGGAATGACTTCAGGATGAGACCCAATGTGTCTTCTTCCTCAAGCCTTTAAAAGTTCATGTTATGGTACAATAAAGCTAAGAAGTGAGGAAAAAGTCTTCATAATTGGACTGCAGGGTCTCTTAGTGGTAGAAAAAATAAAAAAATAATTTTTGGATCTGCTGAAACAGTGGTTTGCTTAGAAAATTCCTAAGTAATGCAGTTAATGACTCTTGGTTCTAGGAAAAGCTTGGAATGTATTTCAGTTTACTACAAAAATAGCGAATGGTACTAATAATGGACATCATTTGTGTCTTGAAATTTAGAAAAAAAAGAACTTGATAGTTATACAGATTTATGAAAACAAATTATGAAAAAGGATATTTCCAGACAATTAAATGATATAGCTTTTTATAGGCCTTTAATTTATAATGCCACTTGTGAATTTCAGAGAGAGCTGACTTGGAAATCAAGATAGCATTCTAATTAGGACAGACCATTAAACAAGACACTTTGTATTTGATCAAAGAACACCTGATTACAATCTTCTTACATATTTTACTCTGATCTCAGGAAATTATCTATCAAAATATCAACCGAAGTATAATACATGTATTATTTTGTTTAGGCTATAAAAAGCTTGCCATCCAAGTTGCTGGTTGGGTTTTGTAATTCCTCCTACCCAACCCTCCCCCTCCCTCAGAAAGTGCCAATTTTCTTTCAACAACTCAATCAACTGATTTCGGTATATTTCAGAGTAGATGCTGAAAACTATTTTTACAATTTACTTTTCATAAAATTATTGATTTAGAGCAGGAAGGGACCTTCAAGGTCATCAAATTCAACCCTCTCATTTTACAAATGAGGAAACTGAGGCCTAGTAACATGGATGATTAGCTCAACATCATGCAGGGAATAATTAATTGGCAAAGTCAGGATTTAAACCTACATTCTCTGACCCCAAATCTAGTGTTATTTTCTGTGTTCAGTCATTTATCAGATTAAAAAAAACATTGAAAGATATCAATAACATTTATTTTCTTAAAAACTTTCACTTAATAGGATTTTCAATGAATAATTTTTTAAAGAAGGGTTACCTACCTGAGAAGCTAACCAAATGTTTTCTCTACTCCAATCTCATTTTCTTACCTAGGAGGTAAAATGATGAAGTAGTTTACTTTTTAGGGCTTTTTATTATGTTTTCAGGGCTTTCCTCCACCATTCTTGCCACTGCTTAGTTGCTCAGGGCCCTCATACCTCACACGACAAAATCCCTCCTTAGGTTTTCCATTCTCCTGGGTAAGGTATAAAACTACTCCTTCCTCTTTCTTCAGCCTGTAAAAATTCCCTTTCCATAGGTATTATCTTAGTTATCAAAGTGGTCTGATAATATAATTCACACAAAGTATTAGTCATTCTTCCAGGTTTAATGTGTCACCTACTTGGTGGTTTTTTTTCTTTTTTTTTTTTTGCATTTTAAAAGAATTCGGGGAGAAATTATTACTCAAAGGCACTGATACTTAATGAATCTTCAAATGCTAGCTGGGTGGGAAGTTATATGGGAAAGGGAGACATCAATGCTTTTTATCTCAAAGCAATGTAAAAAGCTACTCCTGGCCTTGCCACAAAGTAGCTGAAGTAGTGAAGTTGTCTCTCAAGTCTGTGTTTGGAGACAGTCATTGTATTTTCTTAAGACCTAGTTTTCCTCCTTAGTAAAATGAAGGGGTTGGACTATATGGTCTCTAAAGTCCCTTCCACATATAATATTCTATAACTCTCTGACTCAAAAACTGCCCATTTAATCTACATGCAAGTCTGATCCTGTCTGGGCCTGAATTAGTAAAGTATGTGTGTGTGTGTGAGGGTAAGGAGAGGGATTCTTTATAACAAATCTCTTATCCCAGAAATGCCTGGTTTACTCCTGGTCATACTCCTTTATGGGGAACAAATCTATAGGGAAAATATAAATACCCATAGAGGATAGGGACTGTCTCTCATTGAGAATCTACCCATGTGTTGGGGAGTAGATAAGAGAGAAAAAGGAGAAGGTACATGAACAGACATCTCTTCCTTTAAGATTATGGGGCCAAGGCAGGCTTCCTGCTTCCCCTGACGCTACCATGAGACAGATTTTTTTTTTCTGGTGGCTGCTACCCATCTCCCCTTTCTCTCCCCATCCCCAAAATCTCTTCTATCTGCCCTTATAGTTCCCACAATCAGCAACACACTCTGTCCAGTCTTCTCAAATACATCAAACACTATTACAAGCAGTGAGAATAGAAAAGATACAGGCTGGATACAGGTATACATTTAGAAATATTACACTTATGGTAGACGGAGTCTAGCTCCCTTAGTCTTCAATTCCCTGTCCAGACCACTTTTAGTTTGCTGTCCCTTTAGCCTGTACACTTTAATCCTAATTGGTTTGTGTTCCAGGTCCATAACTCCTCTGCTTATCTGCTAAGTATTTTCTTCCTGGTTTTCAGTTTCTACATTTCTTTTCCTCTAATTGCCCTTGGCCTCCCAGATTACCTGGATCCCCCTTTGATCTGTCCATTTCTCACTCACAGCTATTTGATCTCTGCTGCCTGAGATAGACTTCTCTTATTTACCCATTAACAATTAACCATGTGTACATAGAGCAAAGACCTTAGCATGATTACACCAAAGATATCTTACATTCAGACATGTGCCCTGCTGGCTGGTTTTCAACAGGAATAAAAAAAAATTATGGTAACATTGGACAGATCAATAACATTTCCTCCAGATTACATAATACTTTTTTTTTTAAAGATATGATTGGATCTCCATGGGCAAAGTAAATTTAGAGTAAGGCAATAGTCCAGATTGTCTGCCTACAATGTACCAACTCACTCATCATTTGATAATATGGTACAGAAGCTAGTCTAAAAAATAAATCTCTTGCCAAAATCTGTCCAGAGATGGAAAGAAGCATGATGTCACCAACGTTGTCACTGTCCATCTTGGCTATTGGTATCATTTTTTGAGATGTTGTCATATTTTCTTTGCTATATATGTTAGAAGAAAATAGATGATGAAAACATAGTTCTTAACCTTCCCACTTGAGCTTTGGTAGCTTGGTGCTTCTTTAAGCTTCTGACTCTGGCCTTGACCATTCCAGTTGGATTAAAGTCCATATTGATGTACTTTGTCCAGGACCTTTCACATAAGCTTATCAATCAACATTTATTAAGTGCCTACTATGTGTCAGGTACTGTGCTCAACACTGGCAATACTGAGAGGTAAAAGACAATCCCCTCAAGGACACCTCAAGTAGCTTACAGTTTAATGGGGGAAATGACAAGCAAACAAATATATTAAAAGTGAGCAATATACAAGATAACTAGGAAACAATTAAAATAAGGAAGGCACTGAAATTAAGAGGGGTTGGAGGAAGTTTCCTTTCAAATGTTTTAGCCACTTGATGTTGCGTAAAGAGCACCAGCCTGGGAGTCTTATAGACCGTTTAACTCATTGTGTGGCACAGGGGAAGCCACTCTTCAAACCTTTCTTTCTATATCTGTAAAATGGACATAACAATGCTTGTACTACATTTTTCATGGGGTTGTTATAAGGAAAGTGCTCTGTAAGTCTTAAAGCCTATAGAAATGTAAATTGGCATCATCAGTATTATTAGTCATATTGCGGCAGTCACTGAAGTTTCCTTTATATTGTCAAGAAATTCTTGTCTCCATTGAGGGCTGAGCTATCTCAAGTCTTCCTTCAGAAGCATCTTCATGGTGTTTATGGGTATAACTAGCTAAACTCCTACCCAGCACTAATTTGGCCAAAACTGAACAGAGCTCATCTCTGCAAGATCATTTGCTACTATCACCAAGTGATAGCTACATGCAGAGAGCTAGAGTGTGAATAAAAATGGCCCAGGTCAATCATCATTACAGAATGTCTACAGACAGAAATCAAAGAAGGGGGACAAAGTAGTACTTTGGATGTCAACTGAGTAAGACAAAAAAGAATCTTTAAAGTCTAATGTTTTCAAAAGAGAATCTCCCAACAAGAAGACTAAACTTCAAGTCAGAAAAGAAGTATTAGTCCTCAATTTTACATGATTTTTGGTGTGTATTATTTCCATCCTAGATGCTAGAAGCCTGGACTTCTCCCAGATAAAAGAACTGTCATATGATCATGTGACTGCAATTGGCAAGTTTCAACAAGAAAGTTTGGCAGATTTGCGAACAGGATTAACATATGTTTTATATATGTGTGGGTAGGTGTATATATAGCTAACCATCTACATACATATATGTACATTTATTTATTTATAACCTCTAGTTAAAGTCTTTAAAATTAATTTAGATGCATTTAGGTAAGTTATGCAAATTAGCACTGGTTTAAAGGAAATATAAACTATACTGACAGGCAGCCTGGTGCAATGGAGAGAAAGAGCTGACCTTGAAGTCAGGAAGACCTGGCTTTACATTTTGCCTCTGATACATGCCAGCTTTGTGATTTTGGACAGGTCACCTAATCTCAGTGCCCCTGGCAACTCTCTGAAATGGGAAGAGGTGCTCCTCTGCCTTGGTAGACAGTTTCCTCCCTAAGAGTTCTACGTACTAAAAAAAAAAATCACAGATATTTTTCTCTAAAAGAAAAGAAGCTGACTATTTTAATTTCATTTGCTGTTCCTTTCACTAAAGACAGTCATTGACACAGATCAGACTTTTGTTTCTTTATGCAAATTTGAATTGGTCATATGATCATGTGATCGCTGGATTTAGAGTTTAATGATTTAGTCTAACCTTCTGTCCTTTTGCAGATGAGGATTAAGTCTACAGCCTGTCACTTCCACTTCACAAAAGTTCTAATGCAACTGTTGATTAGAGACTGGGTCAGGCTGTAGTTAATATTGTGCTCGTTATCAGAATAAAAATAAATGTCATAGGATTTAAGAACTAGAAGGAACCTTGGAAACCATCAAGTCTGATACTCTGATTTTACAGTTAAGGAAACTGAGGCCCAGGGAAGTTGAGATTTAGATATTAGTTAGTCTAATCTCCTAAATATATAGATGAAGAAATTGAGGCTGAGAGGTCATGTGACTTGCTCAAGGTCACACTTAGGGTCGGTCAGTGACAGAACTGGGACTGGAACCTGGTTTTCTGAGTCCTAATCCAGTCCTTTTTTTTTAAATTAATATACCAGATTTTCCTAATGTTTCTATTACTTTCTTGAACTAAGCCTGGTAGATATTTAAAAAATTAACTTTTTTAGACTACTGTACTGGAAATAATTTTGTGCATTTCATTAGTAAACTGAAAGTATCTAATCCGCTTCTTGGTAGTAAGTTAAGTATTGGGAAGTTGGTTTGTTATTTATCACTTCTTAGAGTTCAATTACAAGGGCTATTAATGAGCCATGGACCCTGCTTTCATAGAGATTGTGTTCTTGGCCTTCAAACTATGACCACTCAAAAGGTAAAGGGTTTAACTCAATTACATACTATATTTATGTATCATTAATGACCAAATTAACCTATTTCCATTCAATTCCAAAACACTTTTTGAATGTCTTATTTTTTTTCTCACTGCTTTTGCCTTATACGGAAGAGTTGTTCTGTTGTGGGTTTTTTGGTGACTCAAGGTGACATTTTGGTGCTGATAAAACAAGGATGAACCCTGCAGTTGTGGCCAGGAAAAAAAACAGTCATGGAATAGTTTAATTGTACAGTGATAATGACAAAAATACATTTTCAGCAGGATGCCATTTGATCCCTATTGCTTAATAAATGGTTATTGAACAATGGATGAATGATGCTCACAGGGAAAGAAGATGGAAGAAGTGTAAGAGAGAGAGTCCTTTTATCCTTTGAACATTCATGTCAGCCACATCCCATGCCTGAAATGGACTCCCTCTCCATCTGTGATTTTTGAAATCTTTCTCTTCCTTTCAGGTCCAGCACAGGTGCTATCTCTTCAGTCAAGTTTTCTCAGATCACTGCAGCTAAAAGTGCTTTATTGTTCTTCACACTTCCCCACAGGAGTTTGAATTTCTTCTGTGCCTTTATCAGATTCCATCTAGTACCATTGTTACTTGTACACATCGAAGAATCAGAATCACAGAATCTTAGATATGGAAAGCACCTCAAAAGCTTTTTTCCCCACAAACACACCTGGCAAGTGGCTAGTCACCCAACATTTTCTTATCCCTCTTTTCAATTGTAAGCTCACAGAAGGCAGTGATTGGGTTTTTTTTTTTTCATTTCACAATGCAAGGCCTACCATGATGCCTTACACATAGTAGGCACTTGATATATGCTTATTAAGTATCATCGTTAACTTATTCAATAACAATTACATTCTTTTTTTTTTATTGACCTTTTAATAGAAAACAGGACTTTATTTGCCAGGAAGGATGATGCCATCGTACTTCTGCTGGAACCAGCGCATGGCTTCCTCTTTGCCAATTTTGTGTTTGGCCCCAATGCAGCCTGTCCTACGCTTCTTGTCTGCAATGCTGAACCCGGGCCTGCCCAGCACCACATAGAAGTCCAAGCCGTAGATGCCGATGCTTGGGTCGTATTTAATCCCCAGATCAATATGCTCTTGGATACCAAAGCTGAAGTTGCCGGTGTCTGAGAAGTTATTTTTCCTTAACTCGTATCCTCGCACCTTCAGTCCCTTCTCCAGAATCTCTTCAGCTTTGGCCCCACGGACTGTACAGTGAACGGCGATCTTCTCATTTCTCCTGATGCCAAAAGACCTGACAGTATAGCGAGCTTTGGAGAACACTGGGGTTTGGCCCGTGAGCTGCTCCAACACTTTGGCTGCCCGGGTCAGTCTGTCTCCACTCTCCCCAACACAGATGTTGAGGCAGAGCTTACGGATGCACAGTTCCCGCATGGGATTTTCCTTTTCACCTTGATCTTGCGCCATGGTGAAGAACCGGAAGAGAGTAACAATTACATTCTAAAGAAAGACAACTTTGCAAGACATTGGAACTCTAATGAATGCAATGACAAACTATGATTCTAGAGGCCTAGAGACGAGACATGCTATCTGCTTTCTAACAGGTTGATGATGGACTCAAAATGCAGAATAAGACACATTTTTGGACATGGACAATGAGGTAATTTGCTTTGCTTTACTATACATATTTGGTACAAGGTTTTTTCTTTTCAGCTCAATGGTGGGGTGTGGGGGCAGGGTATGAGGAAATGGGGAGAGAAAATAAATACTTATTAATTAAAAAACTTTTAAAAATTTAATTGTCAAACCTTGGACCACTTCTACTTGAGCTTCCCCTCTTCTGTATTGCTCTGAAATCTATTCTTTTTCCTTACCCCAGTGTCCAATCACTCCAACCCTCCCTGCTTTCCCAGGCTCTGGCCTTACTTTACTCCCTTTAAAATCTCTACTCCTTAGTTAACCAGATCAACTTCACCTTGCACTTGACCCTTGAACCTCCTGCCTCATTGTCCTGTTTTAGTACAACCCTTTTCAGACCCTAAATTTGGTCTTCAAGAACCTGTGGACCGCAGCATGACAACACTGTCCATGGGGTTTTCTTGGCAAAAATACAAGAGTGGTTTGCTCTTTCTCTCTCCAGTAGATTCTGGCAAACAGAGGTTAAGTGACTTTCACAGATCACGTAGCTAATAGGTGTCAGAGGCCACATTTAAACTCAGGTCTTCCTGACTTAGAGGGCAGTTGGCAAAGTGAATAGAGCACTGGGCCTGGAGTCAGGAAGATTCATGTTCCTGAGTTCAAATCTGGCTTCAGAGACTTACTAGTTGTGTGACCCTGGGCAAGTCACTTAAACCTGTTTGCCTCAGTTTCCTCATCTGTAAAGTAAGCTGGAAGGAAGTGGAAAACCATACTAGCATTTTTGCCAAGAAAACTCCAAATAAAGAGTTGAAAACAACACAACAATTTCCTGACTCTAGGCCCATTGCTATATCTATTGAGCCACCTAGCTGCCTCAAAAAACCTGGTCTGCTCCAACTAATTAACTCTCTATCGCTCCCCATAGCAACTGTTTCAAAATTCTTGTCAAGCCACCTGCGCCAGCATCTGCCTTTCAGCAGAGGACCTCACCTCATATTTGACTGAAAAAAAATGTGGCCATCTGTCCATAACTCCTTCTCCTCTCCAGTTCTTTTTTTCACATCACCTCAGTACCATCCCCATCTTCTTTTTTGCTCCAGACTCCAAAGATGAGATGATGTGCCTTTTCCTTGACAATGACAACCTTTTACTTGTGCTTGATTCCATCCCTTCTTGTTTCCTCCAGGACCTTGCCTATTTTATGATTCCCTTTTTCTCCATAGTTTTCTCCCTCCCCTCCCAAACCAGAATAACGTTATTTACTCTGTCCTTACACAGAAACAACTTATACCCAGCCTGTAGAGAGTTGAGTCACTCCCCTTCTCCTCATACCTTCCTAAGAGATCTGTAGAGTCATGGTACTCATGGTACTTTGCACAGCTCTGCCTCACTCAGATAAAGACATACAAAACCACAGATTTCTGTTTGGGTTCCATGTGCACCTCTACAACCTCCTATCCCCTGTAGGAGGGCCAAATCAAAGGGGTATCAGAGAGAATTGGCCATTGGCCAAGAAGAGATGGTTACATTATAAACTTTAAGCGGAGTGATTGCTTTGTTGTGTTCCCTTCTTCAGTTCTCATGAATGTGTGGCTTGGAGCCCTGTAGAAATGGTGACTACTCAAAACTTGCAGCTATAACTCATGTGTTCATCCACGCGAGCTAGAATCAGAATCTCAAGGCCCTCAGTGCTTTTTCTGCTATTTCTTTGCCTGAGTCCAGGTGAGCAAACATCAATCTTGAGATAAATTCTCCAAGACTTAGCAGAAACCTTGTGAGTTCCAGAGGTCACAAGCTCCTGGATCCTCACAATAGAAGATGACTGCTACCAGGAGGAGTTTTCTGAAGCTATACTCTCCTTGGAAAAGACCATTGACAGAAGGAGAGATTCAACCCCTGGCCTGGCTTACATAGATATAGACTTTGAGGGAGTGGTTCATTCAGTGCTTTGCTGAGGTGAAGGTGAAAAACCAAGTCAATAGTTCCCCAAAATGTTCCTTATCTTAATGAATCAGTATTACGAGAGGAAATAATTGGAGTTATAAGCTGCAGCATAATTTTAAAGTCTTTGTCAATGTGAGATTTTTAGTCTTTTTGTGTTATGCAGGAATTTTTTTGTGTGTGTGCAGGAAATAATGGCTGTCCTATACCTTCTTTTAATTTAAAATTATTCTTAAAAATTCAATTTTATTTTTAGTTGCAAATTCTCTTCTTCCCATATCCATTGAGAAAGCAAGGAAAACCAAGTCCATTACAAATATGTATAGTTATACAAAACAAATTCCCATGTTAGCCTTGTCTAAAAAAGAAAGAAAGAAAAAAGAAAGACAGAGAAGGAAAAGAACATATACTTCAATCTGCACTATAGTCCATCACTTCTTCATCTGGAGGTACGTAGCATCTTTCATCAGAAGTCCTCTAGAATTATGGTTGGTCATTGTATTGATCAAGGTTCCTAGGTCTTTTAGAGTTGATTGTCCTTGCAATGTTTTTGTTATTGTGTAAATTGTTCTCCTAGTTCTAATTACTTCACTCTGCATCAGTTCAGACAACCCTTCCCAGGTTTTTCTGAAACCATACCCGTCATCATTTCTTACTGCATAATAGTATTTCACCACATTCATATACTATAACTTGTTCAGTCATTCCCCAATTGATGAGCATCTCCTTAGTTTTTAATTCTTTGTCACCACAAAAAGAGCTGCTATAAATATCTCTGTTCATGTGGGTCCTTTTCCTCTTTCTTTCATAGACTAAGTAGAGGTATTGCTCAATTAAAAGGTATGCACAGTTTAACACCCTTTTGGGCATAGTTCCAAATTGCTATCCAGAATGGTTTGTCCTATACCTTATGTATACTGTGCACTGAGTATATTTCTACTGCCTTTTGGGGATACCCTTGTTTTGAGCAATACCTAATGGTTAAGTGATTTCCTTGAGCGTCTGGGGTGGGGCATACACAGAGAATTAGAGGAAAAGAGTCTGATCCGTTTCTTTAAGGGCCAGGGTCCTCCAGGACTGAACCTGGTCTAAGTGCAATAGTCCAGAGCTAGGGGCTCCTTTCCCTCCCTTATGTTATGCCTAGATTGATTTTCTCCCTACTTTTGTCCCTTGGAATCCATAACTCTTCTTCATGAAGGTTTTCCTGATCCCCAAAGTACTAAGTGCCCTCTTTCCCAAACTCCCTTCTATTTAACTTTTTGTTTGAATTAGTTCACTTTATGTTGTGTGTTCCTATATATGTATTTGTGTGTTCTCTCTCCTCACCCCTCCATTAAAATGTATCATCTTTGTATTTAGGGATTGTTTCAATCTTTGTGTTTTTATCCACAGCACATAACCCGGTGCCTAGTACATAGAAGTAGGCACTTAATAAAAGCTTGTTAATTGATTGAAAAAAGAGGCCTTTACTGATCTTCCAGTTATTAGTGATTTTCTCCCAAGCAACGATTTATTATACATCACTTAACTGCATGTTACATTCCTCTAGTAGTATAAAAAGGTCTTTGAGAACAAGGATGGCTTCATTTTTGTATTCATATCTCCAGTACCCAACACAGTGCCTGACATAGCAGGTGTTTAATAAATTCTCATTAATTGTTCAATTAGTTACAGTATACTGAACCAGCTTCTTATCAATGAAAAGCGAGTCCACTCATAGCAGGAAAGAGCATGTCATTAAAGACAGTGGCTATCCTTTAATGTGTCCATGAGAACTTTAGCACCATTGGTGGGCTCAGTCTGCAGGGAACCAGGTAGACATTAGATACCAAGAGAAGTAACTATGTTAGTTTTCTGTCACTGAGTGTAGGCAGGATTGCTACTGAGTTTCCTAGGGCCTTTTTTGTTTGTTTGAAAGTGCAAAAAATGTACCTTGGGGAAGGTTAGTACTTAAAACATCAATCAGTCAACAAGCATTTATTAAGAGCTTTACTGTATGTAAGCTACTATACTATGCCCTAGGGAAATTAAGGAAAATCAGAAAAAAACAACAGTCCTTGACCTCAAGGAGCTTACATTTGAATGGGTGAGACAACATGTAAATAAAGAGATACATACAAACATGGCTAGAGAGTTGATGGAAATTAATTTTCAGAGCAAAAGGTATTAGCAGATAGGGGGACCAAGAACAGCCTCCTGTTGAAGGTGATATTTGAGCTGGATCTTGAAGTAAGCCAGAGATTTTAAGAGGTGAAAATGATGAGGAAGAACATTTCCCACATGGGGGATGGAAAGTGGAGATGAAACTTCATGTGAGAGCAACAGCAAGGGGCCAGTATGGCTAGTCTGTAGAATGATTTGAGGCAAGTATTGTGGAAGAAAACTAGAAAGGTGGGAAGGGGCCAGGTTGTGAAGGGGTAACAGGAAGCATGTGGAGTTCATGGAATGGGGGGAGAGTGACATAATCACTTTAGCACTATCACTTTGGCTGCTGAATTGGAAAATGAATTGGAGAAAGTGGAGATCTGTGGAGGGAAGCCCATTAGAAAGCTATTGTACTAGTGCAGCTGAGAGGTATTGAGGGCCTGACCTAGGCTGCTGAGTATATGAATGAAGAGTAGGGAATATATATGAGACGGGGAATTAGAAACAACATTTGGTAACTGTTAGGAGATAAGAGATGAGAGTGATGAGTTAAAGATGACACTGAGATTGTGAACCTGGGTGACTTGAAAGATGATAGCACCCTTGAAAGTAACAGGGCAGTTTGGAAGAGGGATGGGTTTGGGGGAAAAGATAATGATTTGTTTTGACATGTTGAGTCTGAGATGCCTATGGGACATTTAGTTCGAAATGCCCAATAGGCAGGTGGGGATGTGTGAGTACAGCTCAGGAGATTAGGCCTGGATATAATCATCAGTATAGAGAAGATAATTGAATCCATGAGAGCTGATGAGATGACCCACTGAGAGAGTATAAAGAGAGAGAAAAGCCTTGGGAGAAACCTATGGTTAGTGGCATGGCATGGATGAAGATCCAGCAAAGAAGATTGAGAAACAATAGACGTAAAGAGGAAAATCAAGAGACAGCAGTAGCGTCATGAAAACCGAGAGAAGTTATAGTATATAGGAAGAGAAGGTGGTCCACAGTGTCAAAGACCTCAAACAAAGAGGTCAGGAAGGTTGATGATGAAGACAGAGGCCTATCAATTTGGCAATTAAGAGATCATTGGTAATTTGGAGAGAGATTTAGATAAATAAAGAGGTCAGAAGCCAAATTAAAAAGGATTTAGAAGACACTGAGAGAAGAGGAAGTAGAAGCACTGCGTATAGGTGCCAGTTTTGCTGAAAAGAGGAAGAGGTATACAGGATAATAGTGACACTGGATAGTAGCATCTAATGAGGTTCTTTTTTTTTTTTCTTTTTTAAATGATGAGGAGACATGAGTGTGTTTGTAAGTAGCTGGAAAGGAATTTATAGATAGGGAGAGACTGAAGATTAATGAGAATAGGAATGATAGTGGGGGCAATCTGCTGGAGAAGATAAGATAGAAGGGCATGAGATTAAGGGTAAATTTATCAGAAATTAGCAAACCACTTTTTAGCAAAATTTAGAAGAAAGTGATAAGTACGAGTTTGAAGAGGTAGATCCTGAGCCAGGGGAGGAATGGTCTGAATGAGATGCTAGAGGAAATCCTAAGTAGCCCAGGACAGCTTTATGTAATGGTGCTTTGATAGGGATGGGAGGCTACATTTACAGTGGAAAAGATAAGAAAATGTCAAAAACAAACTCCCCCTACTTCCAGCTTTTGTCTAGGTTAGGTACTGCTGCCCTGAAGAAGCAACAGCAGTCCTTCAGTTGTTATAAACAACTTCTTTCCCCTTATCACATTTATATGTTCTACTCTTCTTTCCCACCCTACAGAGCAGTCATACCCACAGTATATGGTTTTGAATAGCATTACATCTGGGCCTCAGGCAGTGAAATAATTAACTGCTAATCACTTGTATTATCCACATTACAACCCATGTGTTGTATTAAAAATCGTGAGTATAAAATGAGAGTAACACACTTCAATGTACACATCACTCACACAATACTCCTGCAGTTTTATTCAATTGACTAGCTCCAACCACCTTATATTGAGTGATGATGATGATGATGATGATGATGATGATAATTTGAAGTGGTTTAAGGGTCAGAAAAGTAAGTCTAAAAATGATATCTGTATGCTCTGCATTTATTCTACATGAATAACTTTCACATCAAATTTGCTCAATTTACAAATCAAAAATAGATTTTTTTTTCTGTCAGCACAGCAAGATCAGGCTGGTATCGGAAAATCAAGCACAGCTTGTATATCATCATTCACCGTAAAGGCTTGGAAATCAGAACTGAGCTGCCAATTTTGTTGATGATGCATGAGACAAAATAGAGTACAGCTGGCTCTTCTGTTCCTATACTAGTTCTGCAGTACTGACATTAGTAAGAAATCTGTTTGTTTTTTGTTTCAGGAAATTAAATAGCTATGACTAAAAAGAAGCAGAGGGAACAGATATATCTGTGTAATAAACAGGTGCCCTCTCCCTCCTCCCCCCATTAATTTTGGTGACTGTAATCCCATTTTAATTTCATCACTGACAAGGCCCCTGGAGAAAAGAGCATGAAACTTCTTTTAAAAGACCATCCAAGAAAGTCTCTTTTTTTAAAAAAGAAAATCTCTTAATGACAAGAAATTATTATGATAATATCATGAAATATTCCTCATAGTTTAAATTCTCAATGCACAGTATGACAATGTAGCTTTCACATATGAGCCCCTTCAAAGGAGAGGTATTGGAAAATTTCACCTTATCCTTAATAAGGAGACTTAAGAACTGCTTTGTTAATTTCCCTTTTAATGTATACATTCCAAATTCCAGTGCCTTGATTATTTGAGCTGGTAGGTTATGCTGACTAAACAAACCAGATAACTGCCTAATCTCTCCTTCACTTTGTATTATGAAGAAATAGCAATAGGCATGGAAAGAAGCCTGCAATTTAATAGTAGATTTCATTCTTTTAATCCTTTCTTATTTCAAAATGACTTGACATCATAATTTGAACTGATGGAATGGAGAGTTTGCAGAAGGGCAGCTTTTTGAAAAACACCCATTGATAATAGTCAATGTCTTTCTGATTATATAATACCTTTCTTTCCCCATCTTTTTGCTGCATTTGACACTGCTGACTGGCTTCTTTCTCTTCTCTGGATGTTTCTGGTGTTACTTCTACTAATTTTCCTCCTACTTGTCTTGCTACTCCTCACTTTTTCTTGGTTCATTATTTGTATCATCCTCCCTAAATGTGAGTGTTAGACAAGGCTCTGTGCTGGGCCCTCTTTTCTACTCTTTATATCTATTCTAGCTTATGAGCTTTAGTCATTCATCACCAATCATCTATTAATACATTTCAAAATAGATATTCTGAGGCATCTCAGACTCAACATGTCCAAAACTCATTATCTTCCCTCAAACCCACTCCTTCTCTAAATTTCTTTGTTTCTGTTGAAGGCAGCACCACTTTTCCAGTCTCCCAGATTCATAATCTCAGTGTTATCCTCTATTCCTCACTCTCTCTCATCCCATATATCCAATCAGCTGCCTCTTGCCATTTATACCTTAACATCTCTTGCATCTGATCCCTTGTTTCCATCCATAGGTGGTTCAGTCCTTTATCACATCTTGATTATATTAACCATACTGCTGTCAAAGTGATGTTCCTTAAATGTAGATCTATGTTGTTCCCCTTCTCAATAAACTCAGGTAGCTTCCTATTGCCTTAAGGATAAAATATAAACTTCTCTGTTTAGCTTTTAAAGTCCTTCACTTGAACTCAAGCTCTCTTTCTGGTCTCATTGTATACATTCATTCCAACACTCTGAAATACAGTTCCTTGACACGTTACACTCCATTTCCCATTTTCACTCCTTTTAATTGGATATCCCCCCCCAAGCCTAGAAAGCACTCTTTCTTCACCTCTGTCTCACAGAATGCCCTAGGCATCAAGGTGGTACAGTAGATAGAGCATTAGACCTGGAGTCAGGAAGTTGTGAGTTTAAATCTGGCCTCAGACAATTACAAGCTGTGTAATCTCAGACAAGTCACTTAACCTTTGTCTGTTTCTTCACTTGCAAAAATGGGGATAATAATAGCACTTACCACACAGGACTGTTTTGGAGATGCTAGCTACTATTAGCATTGCTTTTTTTCTTTCTAGACTCTGCTTAAGGACTAGCTTTTACTTGAAGCCTTCCCTGATTCCTTTAACCGCTAGTCTTTTCCCCCAACATATATTCAACTTCTTTCATTTATATTTATTCTCTTTGTTTATTCTATATACTTATATGTGTGTTTCCTATCTCTCCTATTGGAGTATAAGCTACTTGAGGGCAGAGGTTGTTTCAGTCTTTGTATTTGTATCCCCAGTGCCTAGCAGGTAAGGGGTGCTTTACGTAGGCTTGTTGATTGATTGATTTTCGGACATAATCGTATTTCCATGGGGAAAAACTAATGTGAAAAAGTGCCAAATTCCAGTGACACGATTCCAAATTTTAAATCCATTGGAATTTTGGTGGTTCTGGAGCATGTTCACGATTTGGGAACTCTTATATAAGAAATAAAGACTTAGGGTAAAACGCAGGGGTACTACCACATGAAATCCTTTTATTAGCTTTTATTATTTTAATACTGAATTCTTGTTCTTCTCTCCCAAACTCAGCATGATTATTCTTCATCTAATAATAGAGCTCTGGTTGTAGTTCCGCGATTCACGAGAAATGAAATCTGTTACTCCTGCTGGGATCAAAACACAGTTGTCAGTAAGTGTGGGCAGCTTTGGGTGAGGAGCTTTTCAAATGAAAGGAATGGAAGCTAAATACTGAGCCTGAGAATATTGGAGTGTCAATATGGGTTTGAGAATGATCATTATAACATCAATGATACTTGTGGTAACTTCAGTGAAGAACTGCTCTGTAATATGTTTAGGACTTTTAGATCTGAAGGTATAGTCTATGATGTAACTAACTCACTGATCATGACAGACTGGTAGTATGAAAGAAGAAAAGCCATCTGAGCGTAAGACTGCATCTCAAATCAGTATAGGGTCCCACTTTTATTGCCTTAGCAAGCTGGGCCCAGTCATATCTGGGACACTATTGGAATGATTGTTTCCTAATATAGCTAGATGTCTTATTTTTTTTCCTAAGTGTTTATAGATTTAGTGCATTCAACATATTTGAAATAAAGATAAATAGCCTCATTTCATTAAAGCCTTGAAAAAATATTACAACTAATCAATCATTCAATCATCATTTATTAAACACCTACTATATGCCAAGCACTGTTAGGTACTACGGATATGAAGACAGAAATGAAACTGTCCCTGTCCTCAAAGAACTCACATTCTACTGGAAGAGGCAACATGTACATACATAACTATATCCAAAATAAATACAAAGTAGTTTTTTGGGGAGAACGAATGAAATCGTTAAATCTGGAGTACAATCAAAAAGGAATTCTTGAGAAATAAGATATTTAAAAGGAATAGGAGAATGTTCTTAAAAGTTTCTTTTTAAGATAAAAGGAAGATAAAGGAGTTTTAATAACAAGCAAATGACTATATTTATAAAACTGAAAATATTTAGAATGCTATTCTACAAGAGTCCTTATAAGATGAAATATTTTCACTCATTGGGAAGCTTATCTCTGCTGGTTATGTATTGCCAGAGGATGACACATGATATGCTTATGTATGTATTAACCCCAAGCAAAATTATGAAATAGGTTTTATCCGTGGTGCTTTTTTTTTAATAAGTAACTTCCTCTTTCTCCTCTCCCCTTCCCTGTTAATATTAGATTTGCTACCATTCCATATTTTTAGTATAGCCCCCAAGATGACTTGTCTTGCTATTCTATTGCCTAAGTATGAAGCCTGTCCTCCCAGGCCTAGGCCCTTCCTGATGTCTCTTCAGGGCTCTTAAGAACAATCTTGTACATTCTAGTTAGTGCCATAAGCTGCCTTGGGGGTTACCCAGAGTTTGTTATTACTGTGATCTTTATTCCCTACTTGCCAATCTGACTGGAACTCTTGAGTCATATTTTTCTGTGTAGGATCTAAGGAAATAGAAGATAACACTGAGATTATGAATCTGGGAGACTAGAAGAGTAATGCTACCTTCAACAGAAATGGGTGAGTTTAGAAGAGAAGTGGGTTTGGAGGAAAAGATAATGAGGTTTGGACATGTTGAATTTGAGATGTCCCCAGAACATCCAGTTTAAATTGTAAAGTAGAAAGCTGGTGATACAGGACTAAAGCTCAGAGGATAGGATGGATATAAACATCTGTGGGTTATATGCATGGGTAAGAATCACATAGAATTAAAAGATATTTGGGGGTGGAAGTCTGCCTGGGTGGAAGGAATATATACATAACCAGAAATCCTTCTAAATAGCAGCAGAAATATTTATTCTCCAACCTTCCTAACCTTATTTCACACAGTTCCCATTTATACATTCTATGCTTCAGTAAGACTGAATTATTTGCTGTTCTCCTGCCTCATCCTCATCTTACTTGGTCACCTCCCAGCACTTACCATCCTCCATGCATGGACATCCTTTACAAGTCAGCCTGTGGAAACACTTCCCTTTCTGCAAGGCCCAGCTCAGGTGCTACCTCCTCCAGAAAGTCTTTTTTGATCCTCTATCTAGAAATGATGCTTCCCTCCTTGAATCCTTGTAACCTCATGAGCTGGGCATTTGAAGCACTTAATAAATGGAATTCTTATGTTGATTAGAAGAGGAAAAATGTGCTTCACAAATGAATGTGGGTGCCATCAGAGCCCCATGAGACATCATTTGCCACAAGGAAACTGCAAAACCAACAGAAAATTCTATTTTTCATATACATTTCTCTCAATTTGTTAACCATCTGCAGAAATGTTGATCCACTGCTTGTTGTTCAAGAAATTCACCATCAACTAGGAAAATGTGGACAATCCTATTATCTTATAAACCAGAAAATAAGAAATAAGCTGAAGACTAAAACTGAGCATTTGATTCCTTCTTTTGAATGGGATTCTTCAATACTTTGATGAATGGTAGGGTTTATGAGCCTACACCCATCTGGTTTGTGGTACACTGGAAAGAGCATTGGATTTGTTCTCAGAGGACCTGTTTTCAACTCTCAGCTCTGCCACTCACTACTTGTGTGGACTTTGGCAAGTCACTTAACCTCTATAGAATTGTTTCCTAGGTTCTTTTGACTTCAAATTGGAGGTTATTTGAGGTGGCTCTGGGTTCTTGAAGGCTCTCCTGATGGAGTGCAAGTTCATTCAGATTTTACCAAAATTGAAAAGTTTTCAGTAACAAGCCCATGGATTACAGGTATCAGTTATCTCAGAACCAGCCTAGCTAAATTCAGAGCTGCTTGTCACTCTGAGGCTAGTTACCAGGTGATGAATACTTTTGGTTTTGGATCACAACTATTCATGAAACCATCTACTAAAGAATCTTCTTGTACACAGAATTCTGAAGGAGTTGGACTAGATGACCTCTCAAGTCCCTGCTAATGATGAGATTTTATGATTCTACAATAAAGAGAGGTGTGATATATTTTGGTAAAAGGGAGCAAGCACTATTGAAATCATTGATCCTTACAGTATTAAATCCTTGAAGTAAGAATTAGGTTAGCATTGAAGCAATTCTTGAAGTAAACATTAAGAGGCAGCACTGTGTAACAGAGGCAGGTAGGTGGTCTAGTGGATTGAGTGTTGGACTTGGAGTTAGGAAGACTTATTTCCTGAGTTTAAATCTGGCCTCAGCCACTTACTAGCTGTGTGATCCTGGACAAGTCACTTAACTCTGTTTGCCTCAGTTTCCTCATCTGTAAAATGAGCTGGAGAAGAAAATGGCAAACCACTCAAGTATCTTTGCCAAGAAAACCCCAAGTGGGGTCATGAAGAGACAGACTGAAAATGACAGAACAACAACAAAATGGTATAGTGGAAAAAATACTGAACTTAGAGTCAGATAGACCTGGTTTCAAGTCCAGGCATTCTGGCATTTCTCATTGAGGTATGACCATGGACATGCCATTTAATTTCTGAGAGCTTCATTTTCCTCATTTGCAAAATGGAGATGATACTAGTTTTACTAATCTCACAGGATTGTTGGGAAGAAAACAAGTGCTGTACAAATATGAACTATAATCATTTTCTTCCACCTTACTCTTTTAGCTTTTTCATGCAGAAAGCTATAGGTCCTAACCTGGGTTGTACTTTCCTAAATAATCTTCCTTTTAGAATTCTGAGAATCCTAGGATCTTTTCCTGGTAAGTTTATACATTGGAAGGTTGCTGAGCTTTGTTTATACTATAACTTCAATGATATTTTCCAATATGAATTTTCAATCACCAAAAAAGTACTGTACAGGAGATGGCAAATATTTGTGCTCATTCCTTTGAAGCCTCAACTGGGCTGGCATCACTATCTAAATATAGATCAGGATTAACTGAGTAATAAGTCAAGAGTACACAGCAGTTTCTCTAATAATTCCTTCAATACAGTAACTGTACTGTGGTCTTTTCAAAGGATTTAACCTTAGGTAGACAGAAACTTCTGAAGGCATTGGAAAATGTCCACATTCTAAAACATGTACTGCATTCAGAAATTGTAAGATGCCCTAAAATATCAGAGGGAATTTAAAATCATAGATTTCATAAATTTGCAGTCTCCTATTTCGCAATTTCAGCATAATTGCCTTTGCATTTGCTTCAAGGACCCTGTTACTTCAGGGTATGTATCTGGAACTAGACTCTTCTTCATTGTAATAATAAAAAACTACTTACTTCTGAAGTAGAACTTGAATTGGCTATCTAAATTAATCAGTGGATACTGAAACCTAACATTTTAATTTTGAAACAATGAAAAGTAAGAGAATGAAACTGGAAGTCTGAAAAAGGAGAAATGTGACAGAGATACATAACAGATTTTTTTGGGGAGGCAGGTCTTTTTCAGATGTGCAAGATATGGAAGAACAATATTTCAGGAAAATGGAAGGATAGGAAAAATACTTCAAAAGGAATTAAAAAGAAGAAATGAACTTAACATGAAATGAAATTTTCTACACACATCTTTCTATGACAGCTGGGTGGGACACTAGATGGAACAGTGGACCTATAATCAGGAAGACCTGAGTTCAGGTTCTATCTCAGACACTTAATATCTGTGTGACTCTAGGAAAATCATTTAACCTCCATTTGTTTCAATTTCCTTAACTCTAATAATAGTACCTACCTCACAGGGTTGAGGTATATGCAACGAGATACTAGTAAAGTGCCTGGCACAGAATAAGCTCTTAAATGCTTGCTTCCTTGTATATTTCATTTCTTTTATAGCCAAGCTCCTAGAAAAAGTTACTTGTACTCACTGCTTCTACTTCCTTTCCTCCCATTAGTTTTCAGTCCTTAGGCACCTAGCTTCCAAATGTTATATGTTTCAATAGTAAGTTAACTTAATCTGTTTTTTTTTTTTTTTAGTTATCATCCAACTCAACCATCATGCAACTTTTGAAGGATGACCATACTCTCTATGTGTTCTCCCCTTCTTTGGATTCCTTGGAATTTCTCTTTCCAGGTTGTCCTTCCACCTGTCACACTGCTCCTTTTCTTGAATGCCATTTCCATGTCTCCAATTGCCATCTCCACTTACATCCTATTGGTTACTCAGCGTGATGTGGCTAAACGAATAACAGCTCTGGATCACAGATTCTTAAGTCCTGATTCTGCCATTTGGTACTATTGTACACTTGGTTAAATCACTTCAGCTTTTTGGGCTTCAGTTTCCTCATCTGTAAAATGGAGGGGTGTGGGTGGGTTGGATGCCATCTAAGATCTTTTCCAGCTCTGAATCTATAATCCATGATCCTATGATTCCATGTTCAAAATGCTATTTATCTGCTCCTCAGAACTTGCCTCTCACGTAGACTTTCTTTCAAAGCTACCAGCATCCTCTCAGTCATCCAGGTTGACAATCTTTGACTGTTCTCACTGTCTCACCCTCCATATTTGGTCAACTGCCAAGTCACATTGATTCTGTTTCTGTTCTTCTTGTATCTGCCCACTTCTCTCCACTCACTGGGCCTCTTTAATAGTTAAGATATTTATAACCCCTCATCTAGACTAACCAAGAACCTTGTAACTAACTTATGACTTCTCAGTTGGTCTTGTTGCCTACAATTCAGTCTTGGATGAGAAGCCTCTCTTTCCTCTCCAACATATTCTTTTACACAGCTTCAAAAATAATCTTCTTAAGTCCTAATCATACTTCACTGTCCAAAATCTTTCAGTGGCTTCAAATCCCAAGTATTTGGAAATTGATTCATTCCCTCCAAAACACAAGTGAAGAGGGGAACTATCTTTCTCAACCCTGTAGCTTGCAAAAGCAAAACCCAAAATCTTTTTTAAAAGATTTCCTCATTTTTTTTCACTTATCTGGCATGGATATGACTCTACTCACAAAATATTATGAAAGTTAATAATAATAACTAGCATTTATATAGTGCTTCTTGTGTGCCAAGTACTATGTTAAGTGCTTTACAAATATTATCTCCTTTGATCTTCAAAACAACCTTGGGAGGTAGATGCTATTGTTATCCCCATTTTATAACTGAGGAAATGGAGGCAGAGGTTAAATGACTTGCCCAAGGTCACATAGCTAGTAAATATCTGAGGGGGGATTTGAACTCGTCTTCCTGTTTTCAGATGCTATCCACTCTGCTACCTACAAGCTGCTAGAGGAAACTGAAAATCAGAACATTTTTTCCAAATATTAGGATTTTTCTTGTCAGGATAAATTATTCCCAATTTTCTAAATTGTCTTCTAGGATTAAATATGGATTTCTCAGCCAGGCATTAAAGATCCTCCTAACATGGCAATAACCTGCCTTTCTGAGTTTATTCCATATTGCTTTTCTTCACATATTCAGCATTCCATACAAACTAGATTATTTGTCCTTTCCTAAACTTGTCATTCTATTTCCCATTTCCAAGCCTTTGTACAGGCTGTCTCCTATGGATGGAATGTACTTCTTTCTTACCTTTTCCTTTCAGAATCTTTATCTTTCTTCCCGACTCATCTCATGTGCCATTCTCCTTCTCTGTTATCTTGTACCCTAAAGTTTATCTTAAAGTTACTTTGTATTTACCCATCTTGGTACATGTTTCCTTCCAACAAAATAAAAACTTGAGAGCAAGGACTCTTGTTTTGCCCTTGTAGCCCCAATGGCCAGGACCTTGTGCATAGTAGACAGTCAGTAAGTCATTAAACATTTATTAAGTGCCTACTATGTGTCAGGCACTACTAAGCACTAGGAATACAAAGAAAGGTAAAAAATAATCCCTGATCTCAAGGAATTCATAAGATAGAAGAGAGGATCAAAGAGAACAGGGTGTATAACAGTGTCAAATGGATCAATCAGCATTTATTAAGTGCCTACTATGTGCCAACCACTGAGGCTGCAGAGAGGTCAAGGGGATGAGGATTGAGTAAAAGCCATTAGATCTGGCAGTTATGCAATGAAGGCATTATTTTGAGCACATATATGAAAGTTTGTCTCTAGTAAGTGTTGAACTGAACATTGAATTGAAATGAAAAAATGCTCAGGGTTTAGGGAAGTAAGAGGCTGTGATAAACTTGAGAAAGGAAGCATATTCATTAGCTATTTGAGCTTTTGTGACTAAGGCAAAAGCTTTTTGGTCCCAAATTTCTTTCTGGATGATGTTTTCATATCTCTGGAGATAGTGTCAGAATTAGGCAAGGGTTGGCACTGAATCATTATTGTGATGACTCTAATGAAAATGACCAGGAGTAACTCATTTTTGGGTAGACAACTCGGTGTCTATTTTCTGGAAAACTCAAAGTACTGAAAATAGGGTGAAAACAATAGAGGAAATGGTCAGCTTTAAAACATTACTATGCTTTTTTTAAATTAGTTGTGGAAATGTTTATTTATGGTCCTGTAGATGGGCCTTAAGATCACAGTTATTTCTCTCACTGGATATTTCTAAATTATCTGGTTGAATTAATTCCTTTCTGGAGAATCTCTGAAACAAAATGAATTCTCAAGGGGTTTAAGGTCTCTCAATTCAATGTGCCCCTTTCACCTATTTGATGTTTGAGTGTACATTAATATGATTAGCCTTTATAGATGAAAGCTACAATTTTTTTTCAAAGGGATTGAGACACAAGGAATGACTGTCTTTAACCCCACCTTATTCTTCTATATGCCTCTCAGACACTTCTTTCTGATCTTTGAAATCTTATCAGCTAAGTATTATACTAGATCACTTCTGAAGTCTCTTTTCAACTCTGATGTTCTATGATCCTATGAATTTGTGTATTTATTTTTTAGAGAGGGACCAAGGAGAGACAAGAAGGAAGGCACGTTCTTTAGTTTACATAGGTAATTGCTGGAATAATTGCAAAATTAGGTGTTAGGATAGGAAGCATTTGTGTGGGAAAAGTGGGACAGAATTTCTGAAGCAAGTGTCAGGTAGTCTTAATCTAGTTGTTATGGACAACAGGGGTGAAAAGGTCTGCAATGTCCTGAATAGAGTAAGAGATAAAGCTCTATGCTTGGGGAGTGAGGTATGAGCTATATAGGTCCAAACAGATGTAAAGCTGCAGGGGCCCTCAGGGGTCAAGTAGTCCAAGTCACTCCTTTTACAGGTGAAGAAACTGAGGCCCAGAAAAGTTGTAACTTGTCCAATGTCACACGGGCAGCACATGGCATATCTGGAATTTTGAACTCAAATTCACTGACTCCAAGCAACAGTGGTTTTCACTGTTCTCAGAAGGATTCTTTGCTCTCTTAAGACTGACCTAAATCAAGCTACACAGCCGAAATCATGAAATAATACTGATCTGAAGCTGGAACTTAGTCAGTTTTAACTTTTCGTGACGTGGAGCCCTCTGCCAAGCTGGCGAAGCCTATGGACTGGATCTCAGAATAACTTTTTTTTTTAAATTAATGAAGGAAATGCCAAATTTCAGTTATGTTAGTAAAAATGATGTAGCTCCCAAAATCTATCCACACGCCGCCGATTAAGAACTCATAGATTAAATAATGCCTGGATCCCCGGACTACTTCCCTATCCACTCCTCCTGTGGCCCAAAGTAATGTCCTTTTTGTACCTCCTCCAACTTCTAATTGTTTGTGCCCCCATTGCATTCACAATACATTTTAAATGAAAAAAATCCAGGTTTTTAGTGCATGCATGTTTTAAACTGTAATTTAATAAACAACCGCCTTCCGCTCTAAAAAAAAATCTGACGTGAGTTTGGCAGAAAACAGCCGAAGCTTAGCAAAAATAAACTGTTTGGGATGGGAGCACGCGGAAGGCTCCCAAGCCTTCCTCCCTTCCCCGGGCCCCTTCCGGTCAGGCCCCTCAAGCTCTCAGGCCGGAGGGCGGGGCTCCGAGTATTTGCCGGGCCCCAGAATGGAATGAAGTCAGGGTGGTTACTTACTTTCTTACGGAGGTGGGGTGGGAAGGGGAAGCCCTGGAGCAGAGGGGGAGTGAAGAAGGGGGTGGAACTCACTAGCAAGTTTATTGTTTCCTTTCACCTTCCCCGCCCCATCCCCTCTCCTCCCCCTCCTCCCTCCTCCCTCTCCTGTTCTACTCCCTCGGCGTCAATGGAAAAAAAAAAAGACTCAGCGCGCGCGGGGCCCCGGCTATTTATAGTTTCTGCCGCCGCCGCCGCGCGCACGTCACGGAGCCTCGCGCCGCTGACGGGCCGCTGACGCTCTTGGCTGGCGAGGCCGGAGCCGCTGCGGGGCTGCGCGCTGGGCGGCGGCGGCGGTTACAATGGGGCTTCTGTGTATGTGTGCAGCTGCTGCCGCCGCCTCCCGCGGGGACCCTGGGAGGGAAAGTAGGAGGAGCAGCCACCGCACCCCCCCCCCAGCTCCCCCTAATCCCCCCCAAGCCAAGATCCCCTTCCCCTCCTCCAAAAGTAACGGGCGTGGAAGCGAGCGGCCGCGCACGCCTCCCCGCCCATCCCGGCCCCTACTGTGGTCTTTTTTTTTTTTTGCCTTTGTTTCCTTCTGGTTTGTTTTAAAATAAACCCCCTCTTCTCCCCTAGACCCCTGTCTCATCCAATCCCTCTAGTCCTTACCTCCACCTTCCCCTCACTTTCCCCACTCCTTCCTCGCTCACAGCCCTTACAGCTAAGAGAGAAGGGGAATCCCGGCCTACTTCCTTTTCCGGATGGGGGCGACCTCTTTGTGCGAACCAGGGAGCGTGACCCGCACATCTGGCGCACATCTGGGGATGCGGCTGCGAGCAGGAGCGCGGCGGCGGCGGAGGCGGAGGAGGAGACAACCGAGCATCGGGGCGGGTGGGAGGCCCTGGCAGGTAATGTATCTGGGGCGGGGGTTGTAGAGGGAGGAGTGGGAAGAGTATCTGGGTATCGTAGATGATGAGGGCAGTCTCCATTCCTCCCTTCCCCTCAGCCAGATCTCTCCCCCCTTCTCGATTTGAACCCACCACCCGCCACTAGTGTGAAGAGAGACAGAAACTTCTCTTCCGCGACTGAATCGAATCTCCTCCAGAGAGGAAAAGATTGATACAGATCCTCCAGCTGCTGCTGCTGTCCTTCCCCTTTCCCTCCCTCCCCCGGCCACTCCTTCCCCTCCTCCAACTTAGTCCCCCACCCCCAGCAAGTGGAGGATGCAGCAGCTTCCCATTCCTTGTTAAGGTTTTCTGAGCCCCCCTGCAGGAGGAGGGGCTTGCGAGGACTTTAGGGACTCTCCTGATGCGGAGACCGGCTCTGAACAATCCTGTTGAGTCGGCAGGAGGGGGAGCTTTTTTGGTGCCTGCACACATGGCAGGCAGGCAGGGGACTTGCTGTGCCTTCTAGGAAATTGCAATCGATTTATAAAGCAGTTTCGCTAATTGGGAGTTCAAAATTAAACTTTAATAAAGCATTTGTCTCGTCTTCTCTAATTGTGAAAGCTTCCATCCGTCCTGGTAGGCAGACTACATGTCTAGAGTTAATGGCGTTAAGCAAGGTTCTCTCTCTTCTCTCCCTCCCACCCCCAGTACAATTCCGTCAGTAGTCTTCTGCACAGCTGGATTTCCGTTGGGTGCAGATGTTGCTAATGGCAGCTTAAGCACGGATGGGCAGATAACATACGGAATGCAACATGTTGCCATATGGTCCCTTTAGCCTTTCACCTCTAAGAGTATCAATCAAATATATTCTAGGAGAAATGTAATAACTCTCCGAGTGGCAAGATGAATTGCTTGGTACGATTTATATCCCTTGACCTGATACTTTATAACAACAGCACTGTGGGATCTCAGTTTTTGTAGTATAAATTGACTCAAAATATTGTAACATCTATTTAGATCTGAAGATCTTGACAGCTGTCAGATCATTCTGGCTGTGAAATATTTCATGGGGACCCCACTTTCAGCACCACACTCACCAACACCTGGGGATGATGCAAACTTCACTAAAACTGTTAACTCAGAAACTTCCAATGAAACCACCAAATACTATGCAGAGGTGTACTGAAAAACACGAACATAGATTTCCAGCAACTCTGATGTAGTTGTACAGAGTAAGATACTTAACATTTCGAGGACCAAAGGATAAGAAAGGACCGTGAATTCTTAGGAACAACATACTTCTGAACTCAAAGTTAAAGCTACACTAATAAAAATGTTATCTCAGGTCATGTTAAAATTGTCCCTTAAATATGTAATTTAGTTTTTCTTATAGTTTAGGTTTTTTTTAATGACTTCAGTACGCATGATAAAATCTTAAGTTTTTAGAAGTTAAAATTATTAAAAAGTAATGACTACAGAAATATATATACATAGTATATTCAGATTGTACAGTTATTTTAAAACCATGCTGTCATATGAAACACCTGTAATTAACAGTAACTTCATACTATGTCATATGCTGGTGGTTTGTTTTTCTGTGACAACTTATTGAGATCACTTCTCCAGACCCTAATGGAATGATTCTGTAATACTTCACAGGAATTATTTATAAATATACAGAAGACCTAGCATAATAGTTGAACTCATCACCATTAAATTCAGAAGATGTAATAAAAAGGATCATCTCTCACTTTTCCTTTAACAATGAAGGCTGACCTTAACTGAAGAACATAGCAGTTTAATAATAAAATTATACGTAATTTATATTTTTTCATGTATCAGTTTTTTTTTTGTTTCTGGTAGGAAAGTTCATTGGTCAGAGATGCAATTTCTTTTCCTTAAATTCTGTCTTACATCAACTTTAAACTTAATGAGTTGATGTGGAGTATTAGAATTCTGTACTCTAAAACATGGTACCAAAGTGACCATCCTAAAAATAAATATATATGAAGTGTTTCAGAAAATATCAATACTTAAAATTGAAAGTTTTTGATGATATGAAAAGTTGTTTTTATCTTTTTTCATATAGCCCAATAATTTAATATGCTACAACACCAATTTTCAAAATTTAGAATATAAGGGCCTTGTGTGGACGCATATGAAAGAAAAATTAAAATAAATAAAAATTGAAATAAACCACAATCAATGTTTTTAAAAAGAGAAATTAAAGGGCTAAAATCTCCTTTCAATATTACATTGTCCCAAGATGGTGGCATTAATTTTTTTAACTTAGTGAGTAATGAGCATAGCAAAAGTCTTTTTTCAATGATGTTAATAATGATTCCATCTCTCTGATTTCTGAGAAGGTAATAAGTGTTAGAATTGTTTTGCTTTAATCAATTACATAGAAACTTTCTAAAGCTGTTATAAAAATATATTGAAATCCTTTGTTAAGCCCAGTGTTTATTAATGTACAATTCCATTCAAAATGCAGGCAGAGGATCCTTCCTGCTGTGTGCTTCACTTCAAAATTCAGGTCTATCAGTAAATAACAACCCAAACCCAGCTGCAAACCTGTTTGCTTTTTCTCTAGTTACATACGACATTGCATAAATTTCATGAATAATTTCAGGTCTTTGGGTAGAAGGTGTAAAGCTTTCTACAGAGATAAACTGACTGTATATGTGTGACACACATGTTATATATTTTATATATATCTATATATCTATAGATATATAGATATATATATATGTACACACAATACTCAGTGCTAATCACATTTAGGCAGCAAATTCCTTGTTTTTATTTTTTTAAATAAAGGTCATACTTCCTATTTGTTTTAAATAAAGTATTTGTCTGCCCCCAATAGGGGGAAAGAACTGGAATTAATCTCTGTCATCTCATCTGGGAGGGAATCACATTCTATCTTTAATAGCTTTTATTCCATATTCTTCACTCCTCCCATATTGGTTTCTGAAAATCAGTTTGGATATTGGGGCTTCTTTTGAACAATGATTTATGACACCCAATAAGTTTATTATGTATATTTGTACATTGCCCTTTTTTACTCACTTGCAGGCTTTTTAAGAAAAATTTAAAAGAATTTTTATAAAGATCTGGAAGGTTTACTTTATCTGGAAGTCAGGAAGATCTGAAAGAATTGTAGCACAATTTGGATTTCCCACTCTGATTCATTATTTTAATTGCAGTGCAGACACAGCTGCTTGCTTCTTTTGTCTTCCTAGTACGTGTGTATGTATGTATGTATCTATCTGTCTATCTGTCTCATATCTGGCATGTCTTATCTATATACATACACATTGTCTATAGCATAAATCTGATTCATGCTTCTCTTATGATTTAATAGGTGGCATGCTATTGACATAGACGTAAGGCCTCTATTGAAATTATTTCAATTTTCATGGGGGTGGAAAGGATGTCCCTGGGACTGGGAGTAGAATGATAGTTATGCTAATCTTACTTTTTTCTTTTTTTTCTGAACCTGAAATAGCCTATCATTGTGTGAATAGCTGAAAAACTTATTTCTCATTTTTACAGCATCTGATTTTATTTTTAAAGAATAAGAACCACTGTTAATCTACAAATATTTCACCTGTCAAGCAGTAAGCTGCTCTGCTATTTGCAATTTTCTGTTTATCTTGTTAGCATGATTACCATATAAAAATCACATAAAAATTCTGCCTTGCTTTTAAATACTTTAACTTAAGATTGACAGTGACTTGTTTAATTAAACATGTACTTTCTTTTGATGTTCCTGTATTTAGAAATTGAAATATAGTATTTCCCTACCTTTATAGGACTGTGTTTGCATTTATTTAATTTAGAGTTCTTTTTAAAAGCATGTAGCCTTGAATGTTTGTTCTACATTTTTTTTCCACATCATTACTCTGGTACTGCTTGATGTAACTTGATTAGCTCCCTCCCCAGTCATGATTGGTAATTAAAATAGGCATTAAAATTAGTCACTTAGCAATTTTGCTGTTCAATTGGCAATTAAATTACTTAATTGCAATTAAAGTCCTAATTTTAATTGGCAAAATGATAGATGTAGATTTAAGATAATATGTATAAATACTTTAATAAGTGTCTATATAAGGATTACTTAATTACTCAACTTCAAGTTTATGCTGTTAACTTTAGAACTTTTAAGTGAGCAATGAAATTTATATTACATCTATTCAAAGGATATGGTAATTAGATTTCTTACTTATCCCTATAAGGGTCTTTGCTATAAGTTACTTTTGTAGCATGAAAATTGTAGGCCTCTTAATCACAGAATCATGATGAAGGGAAGTATTTATCTATATATGCCTATATAGTTATACACCCTTGTCATAGACATCTATATCTATATATACCCTTGTCTTAGTAACAATGCTTTTTCACAGTTAAATTGAGGAATTTTCCTTCTAAATAGACCCTAGAAGGAAGACTAAAAAAGTGATTGTTTTATCAGGTTTGTTTAGATCAGGAACTAAACATGAATTTAGGCATGCAAACACTTGCAAAACATATTTATTTCACCTTTCTAGAGGAGTGCTGTATAGTATAGACAGAACTGTAAACATCATTAGTTATTTCCAGAATTCCAAGTCACCCTGAAATATTTTTGGCATATAGGGGCTCATTTGCAAGAGCATTATATAGCCTTAAAAAAAAGTCCCTGTTTTAGTGAGGCAGTTGTTTAGTGAATATTGACGAAGAAATCTGAAACCAAGGTCACTATTCTTTGGGTTAAAGATTTTCTAAATTTAAAAATGTTAAATGTTCAATTAAATTTTAGTTTCTCTGTGCTTGCTCTGTGTGTGTATGTATGACTCAAAAGATTTAATTTTTTAGCAGACGGTATTTTTAAATGAGGTTAAAAATTTGTTCAACACATTTTCAATTTTACATTCATAGTTTTTAAAATGGATACATCTAGAAGAAAAATATTTTCTTCAGCACAGCCTCTCTTTATGTATATCTGTATTGGAAATCAAAAGCTTTGTTTTATTTTAAAAGATAATTTTTAGGTAGAAATGGACTGGAAAGTATGTTAGACTTTTAAGAATATAAATAGAAATAAACCCAGCAGCTGATTTGTATAGGAGAGGAACACAATATACAACTGGATTATATCTTGTCTTCATATGAAATGGCAGAAAAGCAGTCTTAAAAGGGTAAATGCAATACCTCCCTCACTGTCCCCACCAAGCCTGTTCAAAGTTTGAAAGTTGTTTTTGCCCTACTCACAATATAAAGCTCACTCCAGATCGACTATTTCCATTGGTACCTAGTTGTGAATATCCACTTAAAGAACATATCGTATTTGAAATTGACAGCTGCTTTACGGTTCGTTTATTTTTGGGACACCATAGTAGCATTGTTCTGCAACACCCCAGTCTCCAAAACTGTTCTGTTAAGGTGTGTTGTGTACTGGTTCTGTGTTGTAGTTGGGGATCATGTAGAAATCCCTAAAGACTCTATTAGACTGCATTGGAAAAGAAAATCTTTTAGGATTTAATTCAGGTTTGCTTTCTGGATTAAAGAAAGGTCTGTATGTTATTAAACTCAATGTCTAAACTTTCATAAAATAAAAAAAGATCTGTAAGTGTATATGTGATCTATAGCAATTCATTCCTTTTTAAAATAAAATTTTATAGTTTTTATTTACATGCCATATGCCCTATTTCAACATGTGGTCAAGAATATAGAGGATAATGCAGGAAAAGTCACCTTTCTGTATTTTTCTTCTGAAAAGTATTCTTGAAAAGGTAATGATAATTTTGTAATGCTTTTCCAATTAATTTCAAAAGAAGTCTCTAGTTGACTTAAGTATACAGACACTCCATTTTCATTCATTTATTTTACTCTGAAATTCTTTGACTTAGCAATATTTAAACATGTTGAAAATGATTTGATGAATTTCTCATTTTCATGTATCAGTTTAAAGGTAAGTGATGCTGGACTCAAAATCTCAAAATTGTCATTTTTAATTGAGTGAGTCAGAATACTTTGTGATGTTTATGTTCAACAGTCACTGAGGGGCTGCAGTCATTTAAATGCAGAAGTTCAGTTCCATTTAGCCTAAAGCATCGTTTTAACATTTTCTAAAAGGTTGTTCAATCCTGCATTTTGACTCCATTATATATGTGTAATTAAACCTCTGCACACAAAAGCATTCTTATGTACCAGCAAATACACCCACAGGAATCCTCTTCTAAACTGTAATTTATTTAAACATGTAATCATAGGATTTTAAAACATGCTTTCATTTTTCCAAACTATATGCCAATTTGAACTGCTTGGTGATAAAATGAGTTTATTACCAGCTAGCATTTACCAAATACACAGTGAACATAAGCAGAATGGGAAATGCATTGTAAATCCAATTCAATATGTATCAGACTCTGCTCCCTCTATAAAAAAATAGAGGAAGACTCTAATATGTGTAGGTGTCTATGAATTTCAGTTTTTGAGCAGCACAGAAGTTATGTGTATTTGGGTTTGGTCTAAAGCTTTTGGGTTTTATGTAACTTTTAATGCTTAAAAAAAAAGTTTGTGGCTTCAGGCCCCCTACTGACAGGATCAGTCAATTACAGAAATTGTCGGTTCTGATTGGACTTTGCCCTATCAGTTCAATATTCGAAATATATCTGTGCTGGGGGAAAAAAATTAGTTTGTTGGATTTCAGCTCCAGCCCAACTCCAGCTCTGACTGCAGTCTGAATGAGCCTGTATTGGAACCCTTCCTTGATAGGGTTCCCTATAGAGCCCCACCAAATACAGGCCAACCAGCCTGACCAATAATGGGATTATTTAATAAACGTTTGTTAACTTTACGCCAGCTTTCTTAAATTGTGTTTTTAATGAATACCTCGAACTACAGGAAAATCCAGAGATTTGAAGACAGTAACTAAAACTCAGTTAAGAATAGAAGAAAAATTGCTCCCTACTTCCTTTTAAAAATCATCATCGTAAAGGATACTGTGAAAATTTGCTTAACTCGGTCAAAGGCTCAGTCATCACGAAATAAGAAACAACAGGATGAAGTTTAATAATTTTGGATACTGTTATGTTTTACTTTCTCGGACAGTGACATAAGGGACTCCGTTCAACTTTCAGACTTACTATGCAATTCACTTCCCTAACCGAAGAGTTTCACTCACTTGGAGTAGAGGAGGCAATCGCTCAGGTTCTTAAACATCCCGGAGTGTGTTTTGTAATGGTACTGGAGGAAACTAAGCTACCTGTTTGGATATGCGTGTCTGGTGTGTATCTGCAACCTTAAAATACTACCAGTCCCGGCTTTTCCTAGGGCTAAATTAAAAAATAATTTGCCACCAAGTCTCCAACGTGGCTGCGCTAGAGTTTCCGATGGCCTTAAAATAGCTGGTGCTAGCCCTGCCCACAGCCGGGATCAATGAGAGTTCCCTTCCTCACCCCGCCCTGCCCCCTTGCACCATTGGAAAGGGAGCAGGGGAGCACGCCGCTGGCTCTGCTGTGGCTGCTATTTTTGGCCGCGCCCGGCTCGGTGCGTCAATGACTGCGCCCCTGCGTCACGGCCACCCCCTCCCCCCTCCCATCTCCCTCCCTTCCAAACTCTCACTTTTTCCCTTTCGTTCGCATTGAATCTCTCCAGCCCACGGGGTGGCTGACGCTACAGAGCTCATGCTAATGAGCTATTCTTCCCCATCCTACCCCTCTCCCCCTCCCCCTCGCCACAGCCGCCACTGCTCCCGCTCGCTCCCCTGCTCCCCCTCACTCCTCCCTGCCTTATTTTTTCTCGCGCCTGCTAGGGTACTGCGGTGCAGCAGCAGTGGCGGCGGCAACAGCAGCCGCCACCGCATCTGGGGAAACTTAAGGTGGTCACGTAGGTTTCCCCGGGGCGGCGGGGTAGCAGCGCCAGCGGCTTTCCCAGACTGCACGCAGTGCTTGGGACGGAATCTCACAGCCCCGGGGAGGGCGGGGAGGGTAGGGTGAAAAGGTGAAGGCTGGGGTGCGTTTAGGGCTGAGGGGAGGCGACACTGGGTTAATCTTGACTGTGCTTTCTTCAAATAATGAAAATACCAATTGCACGTAGGGATGGGGAGGGTACAAATGGGTCACGGTAGCAAGCCCGAAAGCTTGCTGCTCGAGAAAGACGTGGGAGCTGAAAGCAGTCGTTCAGAAGGAAGTGGATAGAGATTATACAGATACCCCCACATTTTACTCGGAGCTGATTCAGAGCCCGCGGTAAATGGCCTGGGCTAGATATCCCTTCTAGTTTGGGACGAGCGGACTTCTTCAAGAAGTAAATCTCTGTGGGCTTTGGGACTCGAACCGCTGTGCTTCTCTTCTCTTGAAAATGCCAGCGTTTCCTTTACTAGAAAGCATTCTGTGTGCTTCCCCCCTCCCTAGTGCAAGGTGCTGTCTCTATCCTCAGCCCCAGTTCAACCGATTAGTATGCAAAGCAGAGCTCAGGCTGTGACAGCTTTCTGGTGTTGCTCTAGGAGCAGTAACGCGCCGAACCCAACACAGACTGACATGCATACTCCCTGGACTCATGTTGATTACACCAAGGTTTTCTAAGGAAAATTGTGTAGGTTACTCTTTTTTTGGGGGGGGGGGGTTCATTTTCCACACCGCCTAGTTTGGGAGTAATGCAGTGTTTACTTGGGATTCTATGTATCTAGAGAAATGTAGTTAAAAAAATACTTGGGGAGAGTGCTGCTCTGAAGTTGAAAAGAATTAACCCGAGGTGGAAATAAAATCACCTTTCTCTGGGGAATGCACACCTGTTGCGTGAAACTCTGCTGCATTGTCAGGAGGGGGGGAGCGATATTTCTCTAATAGATTCTGGTTTTATAAGAGGGAATTTGGTCCAGTGCCCATCCTGTCTCCTTTATTCCAACCCCCCCCCTCCCCCTTCGATACCACAGTCACCACGTCCTCCCTCCTGCACGTGGGTATGAGGGAAGAGGGCATCACATAAAATACAACGGCTTTTTTTTTCAACAAGAGTGGAAAATATGGGAGGGGGAAGGGAAGCACTGAGAAAGGGAAACCCCGACTTAGTAGTCCCGTGCAATAGGCTTCTGTGCAAGGTTCACCACTTTCGGTTGAGAACAGAGGTGAAGAGCTTGCGGGAGTGGGGCGGAGGTAGGTGTTAGAACAATGAAAGTGTATTTTGCTCAGTACTGTGCTTCTACAGGTGCGGGTTACCTGGCGCACGCGACCCCTCTCAGCCATCCTTTCACTGCCTTTCTTAACCCCCCACTCCCACCCCTATCCCATCTCCGCTTTTTTTGGTAGTCTTGCACATCTGGGCTGCCAAAACTATTTGTGAATTGGGGAGTTTTGGAGAAGGTGGGGCGAAGTGAGCTTTACTGGTTTTAGAGGCAAGGGTGGGTAGGCTTCACCTATTTCGGAAAAAAAAAAAAGAAAAGGAAGAAATGAAAAGAAAAAAAGCCCAACCGGGCTAACAAGGTGAACCCAGAACGGTTCCCACCTTAAAATCTGCCCTGCTTGTGACGTCAGGTCGGAAATTTACCAAAGCGAGAGCTGGCCAACTGTATGGGGAGAAACAGCCCTAAGGAGCTGGGATTGGGCGGCCTGCACTGACGTGTGCTGACGCTTGGAGACTAGGTGCATGTTGGCTGTGGAATACGGAGCCCACATAAACAAAGGCACATTGGAGGGAAGGGCCAGTCTGTCCGGCTGCTCTCACTGCTACATGAGTACCGCACTTCCCCAGCCGCGCTTGTAACTAGCAACTTCTCTGGACCGATTGTTTTTTTTTTTTCCTTTCACCGATCTAACCCACCCCCTCCCCTATCCCCCGCCACCCCACCTCCCAAAGGAAACTGCACTTCAAGACAGTTGAATGAATGAAAAGAGACGTGGAGAACCATTAAGTAAGTCTCTCTCTCTCTCTCTCTCTCTCTCTCTCTCTCTCTCTCTCTCTCTCTCTCTCTCTCTCTCTCTCTCTCTGTGTCTCCTCCTCTCCTATGGGTATGGGTATTGGGTCTGTGAATTGTGCGTTCCGGTGAAAAGGGGGTCCGGAAGGGTAATGAAAGGGAAGTTTTGTGAATTGCTCCAGAAGGCGTTTTTCCTAACTACACGTCTGGTGCTAGGAACAGTACATTCTCGGTAGCGGCTTCTAGTCTGCTAATTGGGAAACGCGGAAGGAATACTTTTTACAATCCTAGGAGCTGCTGTCTTCCCAACTTCGACTTTGAAATTTCTACTCAGTCTTCCTCCATATCGTTTTTTCCTTAGAGCAGATGTGAATTGGTCGTTTGGACACTGAATCTCAAAGGTCGTGTGTGTAGTAAGGCTTGAACGCTCAGGGATAAGTGACAGGAGGAAAACTTCAGTTTATGTGTTGCTTGGGAACTGTATCACCATGGTTAGCAAACGTGCTGGTGTTTAGAAGGCTGCTGTTTCAGTATGAGTGCTGTTAGAACAGTATCCTCTTAGTTTCCCCAAATTTCTGTGTTCTGACATATGTAGCTCATCAGTGGGAGAGAGAGGGGAAGGAAGAGAGGAGAGAAGAACAGAAGGGAGAGCAAGAGAAGAAGGGAAGAAGAAGGATAGAGAGATTAAGATCACTTCCCGAGTGGATTTGCAAAACTGGTGATAACAAAGATTACCTTTTGGTGGCAGTGGGGGAGGTAATTGCAGCACCCCCTTCCTGAAATCTAGTCTCTAGGCCTTCCAGTTGTGAAATATGAAGTCAGAAGCAAAATAGCTAAAACTGAAGAGGAATGGATATCTAGCTTTATTTTTTTCATTGACATACTTGTACTCTCAGATGCCTTAAAAATGGGAACATCCGAAAGTTACCAGGACTGTTGTCTTGTTTTATTAAAGAGAAACAACTCAAGCTGGTAGTAGCAAAGGGGTCATCCTGCCATATGTTTAAGTGCATCCAAATGAATCAAGGACTGTCTTTACTGTGTTGCTCTTTGCCTGCATTCTTTTTGCAAAAATAGGCTTTCCTCATTTAAATGTATATTTCAAAATATGCACAAGAAGTTTCTTAGAAATGTGAAAAGGAAGTAGCCTATGTCCTCAAAATAGAAGATTAGTCATTTTCATATATGTAGAGGGGTTATCAGCCCCTTTCCAATTGCATTCTCACAATGTAGGCCTGTAGCATACTGTGTAACTTTGAAGGTGAGGTGGAGATTAGGAGGTCAGAATGGTTTTTCATATTTTTATATTATTTTTCTTTGGTTAACTTATTACTATATTTAAATTTGCCTGCTGAATACCTCTCACTTGAAGGTTCCAAAGTGACTTTTAACAAAACACTGGTCTTCCTTTTACCCTGCATCTGAATAAAATTATGATAGAGACAACCTATTCCCTTTTATCTAGAGCAAGGGGTGTTGGTGGTGTCAATTCATGACAATTATAAGTGTTCAATGACAACTTGCCATAAGTTTTTTTTTTCCTTCATAAAAGAAAAAGAAAGAAAAACCTTCGTGCAACTAACTATATACCAGATTGTTATAGGGGAAAACATTTTCATTGATTTTAATTATATCTCTTCCACATTCGTCATAGGTTTATTAATTTAAAGGCCATACTATGTATTCCAGTGAAATATGCAAGTTGATGTAGTTGCTTGTGTCCAATAAATCGTACCACAGTAACCTGAACATATCATATCTGTATTTCAGGGAGCAGGCTGGACAGACTGGACTATTCACTTATTTTCTAACATCTTGGAAACTTTGTCCTCCATTGAATTACGACACTGTCCACCTTTAATTTCCTCAAAAACTCCTGTAACTCGGCTGAAGGTTAGTGAATTTGATTGCTTTTCAGTTTTCCCATTCTCTTTCTAACACTTGTTTAAGACCGCCCCCCCCCCCAGACCCTCCCTGCCCAGAACTCCCAAAAGCAAAGTCATTGCACTCAGCAAGCCAGTCTTACCACCCGAATGCTGCCTTCAGAATAACTTGTCACCTGGCAGATTCCAACTTCCTCAGGTTGCTCCAGAGCAAACGACCTGAACACATATCAAATAAGAGGCTATTGGGTGGGTGGTTGGGGTTGTAAAGGAGACACAATGGAAATAGGGGCGTTTCATGATCCTTTATATCCTACCTGTCTCTCTTCTTTTAGATCTCCTTTCCCCACCCCCCCTTTTTTTGAAGGTCAGAGCCTGCATCACCGATTGTCTTTCCGCTCTTTACTCTCCCTTTTCCTCTCCTAAATTGCAGTGCTGTGTACAGCTTACTCGCCGTGTGGTTGATCCAGGTGTGCAAAAGGTGTACAAAAGCAGGGGAGAAAGTGTTCACTTGACCAGGCTGAGTGTATATCACCCTGTTTCATTTCCAGCCATGCCCTGTGTTCAGGCTCAGTATGGGTCATCGCCTCAAGGAGCCAGCCCAGCTTCCCAGAGCTACAGTTACCACTCTTCGGGAGAATACAGCTCCGATTTCTTAACTCCAGAGTTTGTCAAGTTTAGCATGGACCTCACCAACACTGAAATCACTGCCACCACTTCTCTCCCCAGCTTCAGTACCTTTATGGACAACTACAGCACAGGCTACGACGTCAAGCCACCTTGCTTGTATCAAATGCCCCTCTCCGGACAGCAGTCCTCTATTAAAGTGGAAGACATTCAGATGCACAGCTACCAGCAACACAACCACCTGCCCCCACAGTCCGAGGAGATGATGCCGCACTCAGGCTCCGTTTATTACAAGCCCTCGTCGCCCCCGACGCCCTCTACTCCCGGCTTCCAGGTGCAGCACAGCCCAATGTGGGATGACCCAGGCTCCCTCCATAACTTCCACCAGAACTACGTGGCCACCACCCACATGATCGAGCAGAGGAAAACGCCGGTGTCACGCCTCTCTCTCTTCTCCTTTAAGCAATCGCCCCCGGGTACCCCCGTGTCCAGCTGCCAGATGCGCTTTGACGGGCCCCTCCACGTGCCCATGAACCCGGAGCCGGCGGGTACCCACCACGTGGTGGACGGGCAGACCTTCGCTGTGCCCAATCCCATCCGCAAGCAAGCGGCTATGGGTTTCCCGGGGTTGCAGATCGGTCACGCTTCGCAGCTGCTGGACACACAGGTGCCCTCTCCTCCTTCCCGGGGATCCCCGTCCAACGAAGGGCTGTGCGCTGTGTGTGGGGACAACGCAGCCTGCCAGCACTACGGCGTGCGCACCTGTGAGGGTTGCAAAGGTTTCTTTAAGGTGAGTTGGGGCGGATAGGCCCCGCAAAGAGTCTGTTAAACTTCAGTCCTTAGCATTGCCTGGTGGAAAAGAAGAGCAGAAAACCAGCCCCTTCCCCCCAACTGCTTGCTTAGGCAGGAAACTGCACCCATGGATTCCCACAGGAATTTCTTTGGGTTGCTGGGGTTCGGGATGGGCAATGGAGAAGTGCTTTTCAGGAGCTGACACAAGCAGGGACACTACTCAAGGAAAGAAAGCTAGGGCTGCTTTCAAGCCCAGGCCCTGGCCCTGAAATGGTTTACAGGTTCTTGGCCAGAAGTTGCAAGAGGCTGAGTTGGAAGAGGGACATTTGCATGTGCTAGGAGCTGCCTTCCCCCTTCAGATTGAAATTGGTTAGGACAGAGAACCGTGTCTAAGCTAACCAAGTGGAACAGAATTCCCTGTGGTAAAATTAAGTGATCTCTTTATTTCACCATCCTGATTGAATAATCTTATCATTTTAAATAGAGAAGGTCTCCAAGGAATGTAAATAATATGAATGCCCACGGATTTGTATTTACTGAGCGTCTCCTTCTCCTTCTCTTGGCATATAAAACACAGCAAGGAGCTGCAAGGTTAGCTCAAATGTTAACGCTATCAATTTTCTTCTGTTAAATGCCCTGGAAAAAAAAAAAGGAAAGAAAGAAAAGAAAAGAAAAGGAGGAAAGGGGGAGGGAGAACGTTCCAGCAGTTCAAAGATGCTTTTTTGATTCTTTGGGCTGCTGGATTTTTAAACGAAATTAGTTCTCAGTATATAATGCCTATCTTTCTCTCTCTTTTTGTAGCGCACGGTCCAGAAAAATGCGAAATACGTTTGTTTAGCAAACAAAAACTGCCCGGTTGACAAGCGGCGCCGAAATCGCTGTCAGTATTGCCGATTTCAGAAGTGCCTTGCTGTTGGGATGGTTAAAGAAGGTAGGACTCAGGAA